>NW_020173674.1:11940526-11949397 GCF_003031525.2 Neophocaena asiaeorientalis asiaeorientalis
GCTGAGCTGGCTGGGGCTTTCCTTTTTTTTTTTTTTTTGCTTGCCCCTTGGCAGGAGCTGTGTGGTTCTTTGTGGCAGAGACAGGATGTGTTCGACAAATGTCCACATATTCCTTGGTTGGGGCTAATGAAATGTAAGCAGAAATGACACGTGTTCTTTCCAGGCTGAGGCAGTTAAGAGCCCATGTTCCCCTTCCATCTCTTTTCTCCCTGTTGGAAGCCATCTATAAGAAACAAATCTTTGTCATGATAAACTACTGAGACTGGGACTCATTTGTTCAGCGATGTAGCCTAGCATGGCCCCAACAAATATATTTCCTGCTATCAGTGTACATAGAGGGGATGAGGGAAGACCCTACTCCAGTCAGAGCAGCATGAATAAGATTCTCCCGTGTTAAAGGGAGAATGAAAAAGCTGGTGTGGATGGAGCTGAGTTTCCTTGTACACAGGGCCCTACAGCATAGCTACAGTCACACGTGTTGAGTCTCGGCTCTGCCACTGATTGGCTGTGTGCCTTGGACAAATTACTACTAAGTCTTGGTTTCCTTAACCGTAAATTTCAGACAATAACAGCACCTAGACCAGCCCGTGGAGATGTGGTGAAGATTGAATGAGTGCTTTACTCAGTGCCTGATAAAAATCAGCCATGGTAAATCTCAATCATTGTTATGACAAGGGAGGAATGTGAACTGATTTCAGGACAAAGAAAAGTGTGCTCTATGCTTCCAGGAATCTGGAGCCTAAGATGGTAAATAGGACAAGACATGGAGATAGGGTGTTCTGAAGGCACCTAAAACGGATTCACCCAGCCTGCATTCCATCCATCCATCCATCCATCCATCCATCCTTGCAACAATCTAAACAAAACCCCCCCAAATCATTCTCTGGATCTTGCAAGGATGTCTCTAACCAATAGACAGATAAAGCCTGGAATACTGGGGTTACTGGAAAAAACTTTTTACTTTTCTGCTGCCTCCTTAACAGGAGCTAGAAAAAAAATAGAAATGTCAGGAAGGGAGCCAAGGCCAATGACGTCTTGGTAGGAAGGGCGGCAACAGGAAGCCAGCATCAAGGTTAAGTGCCTCTCCTTGGGGCGAGTCCTCCCCCGTGTGAAGAGCTCAGTGGGGAGGGGTGGGGGGACCCTGCATCCCAGGGCACTACGGTGCAGGGGTCTCTGGCTTGCAGTCCACCAGCTTTCTGGGCTGGTGTGAGGAGAGCAGGATGGTGGGAAGCCGGGTGGTGCTTCCCTGAAGTTACATCTCAGAACCAAGGAGGGTGGGAAGGACCACCGTTGGCAGCAGCATTGCCGGCAGCCTCATAGAAGTGTTAGGAGCACGGGTGAACTGAGTTGTAAACACTGGTCAGAGTGAACATGGTGAGTCTTTTTTGCCCAGCATCTATTGCCCTGTCTCCTGGTTACTCAGTCAGCTCTAAACCCATAGGTTCAGCAACGCTGATTCCAACTCTAGCTCCAGAGCTGGGCAAGTGACCTGGGCCTGACCATTCACAGCATCAGTTCTTCCAGGCCACTGTGGTTGGTTCAGGGGTAGATATGTGACCCAAATGGTCAAATGGGATTTGATTTCTGCACTTTTGTTTGAACTTCTGGGGAATAGAATCTCTCTTTTCACTGGAATCACAGCTGGGAGGATATGGGCCTGGAACTTTTAGAAGCTAGTAAGTACAGGGAGAAAGTGTCCCTAAGGCTAACCCAGAAAAACATAGTGTTGAGAGAAGGACAGAGGCCGCATCCTGATGTCATTGTGTGTGAGCCCCTGGATCCAACCATATCTGAAGGACGGCTGAATTTTTCGATGATTTGAGAGTCTTGATTGATATAGCAGTTCTCCGAAAATCGTATCTGTCTCTCTGACAGATTGATGGGGGATCTGATTTCCCCCTCTGATAGATGGGGGAAATCTCACCACCAGGATGCATTTCCACTCTCCCCCTCTCCTCTCAATTCACAATGGATTACTTACCCTACAGCAGCTTATGAGCTGGGCTCCTGGCATCAAAAAAGAACAGGACCTGGACCTTACCTTCAAAGAGTCATGGTCTAGAGAGAGAATACCTCAGTGTAAGATGTGCTGAGATAAAGTAAAAACTAACTGTCACAGGAACTAATTGGAGAAAGGAAGCCTGGATCTCAGAGGGACAGGAGTGTCAATTAAGGCTGTTTAGAGGAGGTAATATCCACTCATTTCAGTAGGTATTGATTGAGCATCTGCTATGTGTCATGTACTGCGCTAGGTGCTGGGAATATACAAACAGATATTTACAAACAGGTATGGTCCCTGGCCTCAAGGAGCTGATAGTCTAGTGGAAACAGGGGGACCAGACTTCTCAGAATAACCCATAAGGGCAGAAGCGTCGTGGTGCTATGAGAATGAATAACCTTCAAAGAACTTTGGGATTTAGGGGAGGCCTCTCCAAAGAGGAAATGCTTGAGCTAATAGTTGAAGGGGGAGCAGGAATTAACGAGGACAAGTGAACAGAGAACACGGGGAAGCATCCTTGGCTGAAGGGAACACATCTGCGCAGTGGGAAGGTGCAAAGGCAACCAAAAAAACAGAACAAATTGTTTGGCTGTCGTACTGAGAAGTTAGGATCCATGATGCTTAACTCCATGGCTTTCTCACCCACCATGTTTTTCGAATCACCTTGAATATTGTTTTCCTCATCTATAAAATGGGATAACAATACCCACTTTGCAGGTTTGTTGAGGAGATAGAAGGACATGATGTGTTAAAGGGCCTGGCAGAGAGAAGGTAGTCAGTAAATAACGTTTTCCTCCCCCTCAGGTCCCATCCCGATCATTCCAGCTGAAGTGTGATTTGGGCTGTCATTTGGCTCTCAGAATGTTCACTTTCCTTCTGGGAACCCTCCTCCTTATTCACCTGCTCCCCACAGCTCTGTCCTGAGAACCCTGATCTCATTGGCTCCTCCAGGTGGCCAAGACCTGGGTCGGGCAGTGTGGACAGAGATAGGGCATGTTCTGGGCTGAATTGTGTCCCCTCACTCCTGTATTCCTATGTTAAAGTCCTAACCCTCAGGACCTCAGAATGTGATGGTATTTGGAGATAGAGTCTTTAAGGAAGTAATCAAGTTAAAATGAGGTCATTAGGGTGGACCCTAATCCAATATGGCTGATGTCTTAATAAGAAGAGGAAATTAGGGTGCTATATGTGCAGAGGGAAGGCCATGTGAAGACACAGGAAGAAGATGGGCAGCTACATGCCAGGGAGAGGCCTGAAATAGATCCTTCTCTCACAGCGCTAAGACGGAACTAACCTTGTGGACACCTTGATCTTGGACTTTTAGCTTCCCAAACTGAGAAAATACATTTCGTAGTTTAAGCCACCCAGTCTGTGGAACTGGTTATGGCCACTTGAACAGACTAATACAGGGTGACAGTGACAGGCACAGAAAGGCACGTAGGCCACGGGTCATTGCTACACGCCTGAGAGAGGACTCCTAGTTCCTTCACCTACCACGTCCCACAGGCAGCCCCCTGAGGCCGGAAGAGGCACCTTCACTCTCCTCTCCTTGGACACAGACGATAGAGAAAGAGCAGGAGAGAAAAAGAGGCCCTGGGAACAAAGGGGCTTTGTCCTTCTCCTGCTGCCTTCACCTGTGCTAGGATGCGGGTGAGTGAAGTGTAAGATCTCTAACCAGGGTGGAATCAGACTGCTTGAGTGTTCATGTCCTGACTCCACCACTTCCTGGCTGTGTGACTTTGTGAAAGTTAATCACCCTCTCTGTGCTTCACCTTCCTCATTACTAAAATGAGAATACTCAGTGTCCCTACTCCACTGGGTTGTCGTGGAGGTTAGATTTGTGTTTAGGACAGTGCCTGGCACAGAGTAAATGCTGTGTGTGTGCCAGAGAACATTAGGACTGCTCCCCTCTTACAGCCTTGCTCTTAAAATGGGAGGAATGTTCTTAACCTCACGAGGTTAGGCTAAGGCTGAAATAGGACATTTCATGATGTTTCAGAACATCGGACATGCAAGAATCCACAGAGGTTAGTTGTTGAATTATTAACTTAGTGCAAGTCCTAGTTCTGCCAGCCATTCGAGAGCTTGGGTAATCACGGGGGTCTCGGTTTGCCTGTCTGTAAAATGGCTCAGCTGGCTCCTCACACTCCTGCTGGCCTCATAGAGCTATTGTGAAATGCAAATCAGGGGGCAATTGTAAAGTAGCTTTGTAAAATGAAAGCCTCATATCAGTGGGAACATACGCTCCCACAGACATAATAAGAGCTAATATTTAAGTGCGTACTATTATTTGACATTCTTCTAAGTGTCTCACATATATTTCTCATTTAGTCTTTAGAACAGCTCTATGAGCTGGGCCCTATAAGTCCCCGTTTTATAGGCGAGAAAACTGAACATAAAGAAGATTAAGTAACTTGCCCAAGATTACCAGTAAGCGATGGTGCTGGGGTTTGTATCCGTGAGTCAAACGTGGGTGCTTATACTTTTAATCAGAGGGCAGTGCTGTCCAATAGAACTTTCTGTGATGATGGAGATGTCCTAGAGCTGCCCTGTCCACCACAGTAGCCCCACTGAGCCCTTAAGTGTAGCTAGTGTGACGGAGGGACTAAAATTTAAATCTAATTTAATTTTAGTTAACTAAAATTAAAATTAAAATAGCTACATGTGGCTCATGGCTACTGTACTGCATGGGCACAGCACTAGGCTATACTGTCTCCTGATTTATGCCCTAAAGCTAAATATCAGACAGCATGCAAATGAGAAAAAGGGGATTCTCCAAATTCTCAAAGCTACTAAGTCAGGTTGCTGGGACTCCAACTCACTGCTCACTGCACCTAGCTCTCACCCCAGACTTCAAGCCAGTCCTGACTCTTCCCTGCTGGACCTGCAGAGGACAGACTGTCCACTCCTGAGAGATGACAAAGGTCAGGGGATTTTTGGCGGCAGGGACCAGACCTCATTTCCCTGATGGCAGGTGCCGGTGGAGGTTGAGCGCCCCTCCCTGATCCCCAGACCCCCTGGTCCTTACAAGCCACCAGCTATGAGCTCTGCTTCTGTGTCCTGCCCCCACCCCCTGCAAGACCAAAGCTGGAGCGGAAGCCGACATGAAGCTCCTGCATTCCCTCTCTGGGCTGGAAGCCGAGCTGGCTGGTGCTCAAGGCTTAATTAGCTGAAATAACTGTGAATAATAATCTTTAAAATGATAGTGGTTAAAGCTCAGGCCACGCTGCTTCTGATCATTCAGCCGCCCGGCAGGAGCATCACATTGCCAGCTCAGTCGTGCCAAGTCCGCCAGGCTGAGCAGGGTGACTGTTGTGTGCTGTGGAGGAAGCTCTCTGCCTTGCCCGCCCTTTCCTGCGTGATGGGAGAGGCGAGGCTCAAGGGCTTGGGGGCCCTGGCTCTGCATCGGCGAGACGGAGACCATATCCACATGGCAGGATGGTAGTGAGATGTCGGCGAGATGTCTGCAACCCAGAAAATACTCCCGGAGAACGCCCGTTACACGGGCTGCATGGATGTCACCGACAAGGGGACACTAGCGCTTGTTGCTGAGTGACCTTGAGCTTGGCTCTTCCGGTCTCTGAGCCTGTTTCCCTCTCTGGAAAACCGAGGACACTCACTTTTGAAAGTCCTCGTGGAGGAGGAAATGCCCATGTGTACACGCAAAGCTGGCACACAGCAGATGCTCAGCAAATACTACTTTCTCTCCTTTTTGTTTTTCTCTTGTCTTTCTGCTGGATCTTTAGAAATATTCCTAGTGCAGGATAAGAGGGAAGGACTTGGTCAGGAGGTTGAAAGAAGCTGATGTTCCAGAAACGATCCTCTCCCCTAACACCTACCAACACTCTCTGAGGGAGGTCTATGTCACTGCGTGCTGGGAGTTTCAGACCAGAGCAGAAAGGACAGCGGGTGGGACCTTGTGAGGACAGGTGGTGAGTGTTCTCCCCCAGAGACCTCCAGAGCCAACAGATCACTTTTCATGGTAGAACTATTGGATCAAACCATAGGAAATTGCCATTTTTCTAGGTCTAAAGTTGGTTGAACTTAAGTCTTGCAAGATAACTGAGGCTTGGCTTTGAGTCTGCATCATGTAACGTGCTGTTTCTATGTGCCAATTTAAGGATGTAACACAAAAAGCATAAATCTTTTAATAATGAGTTTTAAATAGCCCTTTGGAACACAACAGGAGAGAGGCCGTCAGGCAGGATATAACTAATTGCCAAGAAATTTGTGAGAACGTGACTGGTGTAGGAGTTGAGAGGAGGGGCAGAGTGCTCCAGAGTAAGTGGGGTGATGCGCAGGTTAGCAGAAGGGGGTGAGGTTTAAGTTGTGTCTGGAAGAATGGTTAGCAGCTTAAATAAGCAGAGAGGGGTGGAAACGATGCTCTTGGCAGAGGGAAATGGCATGACCAAAGGTCTGGGGAATCCTGAGAATCACCAGGGCAGGGAGATCATGTCTGGTGAACATTTCTGCATCCAGCACAATCCTCGGGAAAGAGTAGGTACCAGTATATATTGGGTAAAAGAATGAATGAATGAATGAAAAAATGAAAAGTGTGTGGAGATGAGTGAGCAAATCAGTTGTTTTGGGGGGTAGTGGAAGACAAAGCTGCAACGATTGATTGTGGAGGGTTCTGAAACAGCCAAAGGAGCTTGGATATTACTCCAAGGAAACAGAAATCCCCAACTATGAATTCAGCAAGTATTCAATACATACGTGTCAGGTCAGGCTCTAGAGGTTAGAGAAAAGACCTCTAGGATCTCATAATTTGTTGATTTTAAGTTGATGTGGTCCTGGAAAACAGAGGCTATTCTGTATTAGTCTGGGTAAGTTAGATTATGTTGCAGTAACAAATAGCATTAGAATTTCAGTGGCTTAAAGAACAAAGATTTATCTCTTGGTCACTTCACAGTTCCACCCACTGTAGCATTATCCCGAGGTATTTTCACTCCAGGATCAGCTGATGGGGGCAGCCGTATATCTGGGACATTACTGCTCTTGTAGCAGAAGAAAAGTAAGACACGGTAAACCACATGCTGGGTCTTACAGATTCTGCTTAGAAGTGACACATTTCCTTGACTAAAGCAATACTATGACCAAGCCAGCTGTCAGTGGAGTGAAACTAATCCTCCCTTCCCAGGGAGTGGCAGTAAATGTTTTTGAACAGCAAAAGTACGACAGCTCCTCACTGAAATTTTGGGTAAAGTAAGAGTAAGTAGGCTAGGGAGATAGAGATATGGATAGATGGTAGGGAGATGGATGATCTTATCTGGGGATTCATTCTTGGGTTAATCTAAGTCTGAGCTTTGTAATTTTTTTTTTCCAGCTGTATAGAAGTCATTTTTTCCTTGTGTAGCCATTCTTGGCCATAGTCTGGATGGAAGAGTTTTCTTTATGGGGTAGAATAATTCGTGGGGCCCATTGCAAAATGAAAATGTGGAGCCTCTTGTTCAAAAATTATTAGGAATTTCAAATACTCTGTAATGGCCTATATGGGAAAAGAATCGAAAGAAGAGTGGATATATGTATATGTATAACAGATTCATTTTGCTGTACAGCAGAAACTAACACGACACTGTAAATCAACTATACTCCAATAAAAATGGAAAAAAACCCCAACAAAACCCCCCCAAATCGTTAAGAATTTCAAGACAGGGACAGTAAAGCAGTAAACCAAGCATGGAGCTTCTTTCAGTGTGGGTGCTGTGCAACTGTTCAAGGTGCGGCGCACCCAGGAGGCTGGTCCTGTGTGTGGGTGACCCCTGGTTCAGAAAAGTCCAGGCTGGCTAGCGCTTCCCTCTCCTCTGCTTTTCACTGTGACTTTCTCCTCTCCTTTGAGCTCCTCCCCCCTCATTACTTCCCAGATCTGAATAAGCTTGTCCACTTCTCATTGGTCAGGAAACCATTCCCCTCCACCCCCTAATAAATGCTTATGCTTGAGAAGCCTTTCAGGATTTGAGTGAGGACCACAGGAGGAGGCAGGAAAGAGGCGAGTCAGAGGGCAACTTCAGGCTGCACCTGCCCAGCCGTCCTCATCTTAAGGTCCACAGCAGCTCCTTCATACCCTCTCGGTTCTCTTCAGACTTCTGTCTTCCGCCTCTTCTGTCAGATGAGAACAGCCATCTTCTCAAACCCAAATCTTCTGACCTCCCAACATCTGCAACCATCCTAACCCCGGGAGGAAGCAGGTTCTAACCTTCCACCTCTGCCGTGGACCCCTCCCTCCCCTATCTTTTACCCCTTTTCTCCTTCATCTGTTTTACGTTCTTTCAACAGGATCCTTTCCGTTGACTTTTACTTTTCACATAACACCATTTTTTGAGATATAATTCACATACTATACAATTCGCCTGTTTAAGAGTACAATTCAGTGGTTCTTAATTGTATTCAGAGTTATGCAATCATCACTACAATCGATTTTATTTTATTTTATTTTTTCTGATTTTGTGGACAAAATTTATTTATTTATTTTTACAGAAGACACTATTTATTTAGAAGGAGAACAAATCACAGCAAATTATAAATTTTAAAAAGATGACAAATGCTATAAACTCAAAAACTCCAGGAAAATAACACTACAATCAATTTTAGAACACTTCGTCACCCTGAAAAAACCCTCATACCCATTAGCAATTATTCCCCTTTTAACCTCCCCTTCCCGACAGCCCTAGGCAACCACTAATGTACTTTGTCTCTATAGATCTGCCTATTCTGGACATCTTAAGTAAATGGACTCATACACCTTGTGATTCTTTGTAACTGACTTCTTTCACTCAGCTTTCATTCTTAATGCTTTAAAGAATCAGCCATGTTGTACCATGTATCAGTACCTCATTCTTTTTTTTTTTTTTTTTTTTTTTTTTCGGGGCGTG
>NW_020173674.1:11949673-11955112 GCF_003031525.2 Neophocaena asiaeorientalis asiaeorientalis
TTTGCGGTTCGTGGGCTTCTCACTGCTGTGGCCTCTCCCGCTGCGGAGCACAGCCTCCAGATGCGCAGGCTCAGCGGCCATGGCTCACGGGCCCAGCCACTCCGCGGCATGTGGGATCTTCCTGGACCGGGGCACGAACTCGTGTTCCCTGCATCGGCAGGCTGACTCTCAACCACTGCGCCACCAGGGAAGCCCCCTCATTCTTTTTTTATTGCCAAATAATATTCCATTGTATGGCTATGCCATTATTATTTTTGACCATTATGAATAATGCTTGTACGAACTTGTGTACATGTTTTTGTGTGGACATATATTTTCATTTCTGTCAGGTATAGACTGAGGAGTGGAATTGCTGGGTCATATGGTAACTCTTTGTTTAACCTTTTGAGGAACTGCCAGATTGTTTTCCAAAGTGGCTGCATTATTTTACATTCCCACCAGCAGTGTGTGAGGTTTCCATTTTCTCCACATCCTTGCCAATACTTGTTATCATTTGCCTTTTTGATTGCAGCCCTCCATGTTGGTGTGAAATAGAATCTCAGCATGGTTTTGCTTTGCATTTCCTTGACGGATAGTGATGTTGATCATCTTTTCACATGATTATTGGCCATTTGTATATCTTCTTTAGAAAAATGCCTGTAAAGATCCTTTGCCATTTTTATTTTTTTTGGCTGTGCCGTGCAGCATGCGGGATCTTAGTTCTGCAACCAGGGATCGAATCTGCACACCCTGCATTGGGAGCGCGGAGTCTTGACCATTGGACCTCCAGGGAAGTCCCTTCTTTGTCAATTTTTAACTGGGTTATTTATCTTTTTATTATTGAGTTGTAATAGTTCTTTATTATATTCTGGATACAGGTCCCCTATCAGATATGTGATTGCAAACATTTTCTCCTGTTCTATGGGTTGTCTTTTTTTTTTTTAACATCTTTATTGGAGTACAATTGTTTTACAATGTTGTATTAGTTTCTGCTGTATAACAAAGTGAATCAGCTGTACGTATACTTATATTCCCATATCCCCTCCCTCTTGTGTCTCCCTCCCACCACCCCTATCCCACCCCTCTAGGTGGAATTTTCAACACTGAGAATGATGTTGGCTGTGGATTTGTCATATATGGCCTTTATTATGTTGTGGTAAGTTCCCTTTATGCCTACTTTCTGGAGGGTTTTTATTATAAATGGGTGTTGAATTTTGTCAAAAGCTTTTCTGCTTCTACTAAGATTATCATATTTAAAAAAAATAAATGTATTCACTTATTTATTTTATTTTTGTCTGCATTGCGTCTTTGTTGCTGTGCACAGGCTTTCTCTAGTTGCGGCGAGCGGGAGCTACTCTTTGTTTTGGTGCACGGGCTTCTCACTGTGGTGGTCTCTCTCATCATGGAGCACAGGCTGTAGGCGTGCAGGCTTCAGTAGTTGTGGCATTTGGGCTTAGTTGCTCTGCGGCATGTGGGATCCTCGCAGACCAGGGCTCGAACCCTTGTCCCCTGCATTGGCAGGCGGGCTTGTAACCACTGTACCACCAGGGAAGTCCCTATTATATTGTTTTTATCCTTCAATTTGTTAATATGGTGTATCACATTGATTGATTTGCATATATTGAAGAATCCTTGCATTCCTGGGAAAAACCACACTTCCATGGTGTATGATCCTTTTAATGTGCTGTTGGATTCTGTTTGCTAGTATTTTGTTGAGGATTTTTGCATCTATGTTCATCAGTGATATTGGCCTGTAGTTTTTTTTGTGACCTCTTTGTCTGGTTTCGGTATCAGGGTGATGGTGGCCTGAGTTTGGGAGTATTCCTCCCTCAGCTATATTTTGGAACAGTTTGAGAAGGATAGGCGTTAGCTCTTCTCTAAGTGTTTGATAGAATTCGCCTGTGAAGCCATCTGGTCCTGGGCTTTTGTTTGTTGGAAGATTTTTAATCACAGTTTCAATTTCAGTACTTGTGATTGGTCTATTTACATTTTCTATTTCCTCCTGGTTCAGTCTCGGAAGGCTGTGCTTTTCTAAGAAGTTGTCCATTTCTTTCAGGTTGTCCATTTTATTGGCATATAGTTGCTTGTAGAAATCTCACATGATATTTCGTATTTCAGTAGTGTCAGTTGTTACTTCTCCTTTTTCATTTCTAATTCTGTTGATTGCAGTCTTCTGCCTTTTTTTCTTGATGAGTCTGGCTAATGGTTTATCAATTTTGTTTATCTTCTCAAAGAACCAGCTTTTAGTTTTATTGATCATTGCTATTGTTTCCTTCATTTCTTTTAAATTTACTTCTGATCTGATCTTTATGATTTCTTTCCTTCTACTAACTTTGGGGTTTTTTTCATTCTTCTTTCTCTAATTGCTTTAGGTATAAGGTCAGGCTGTTTTTTGAGATTTTTCTTGTTTCTTGAGGTAGGATTGTATTGCTATAAACTTCCCTCTTAGAACTGCTTTTGCTGCATCCCACAGGTTTTGGGTCATTGTGTTTTCACTGTCATATGTTTCTAGGTACTTTTTTAAAAATAAATTTATTTATTTTATTAGTTTATTGTTTCTGGCTGTGTTGGGTCTTTGTTGCTGTGCATGGGCTTTTTTCTGGTTGTGGCAAGTGGGGGCTACTCTTCACTGTAGTTCGCAGGCTTCTCATTGTGGTGGCTTCTCTTGTTGCAGAGCACAGGCTCTAGGCACGCGGGCTTCAGTAGTTGTGGCACGTGGGCTCAGTATTTGTGGCTCGTGGGCTCTAGAGCTCAGGCTCAGTAGTTGTGGCACATGGGCATATCTGCTCTGCGGTTTGTGGGCTCTTCCTGGACCAGGGCTGAACACATGTCCCCTGCACTGGCAGGTGGATTCGCAAACACTGTGCCACCAGGGAAGCCCATGTTTTTAGGTATTTTTTGATTTCCTCTTTGATTTCTTCAGTGATCTCTTGGTTATTTAGTAGCACATTGTTTAGCCTCCATGTGTTTGTATTTTTTACAGTTTTTTTTCCTGTAATTGATATCTAGTCTCATAGAGTTGTGGTTGGAAAAGATACTTGATATGATTTCAATTTTCTTAAATTTACCAAGGCTTGATTTGTGTCCCAAGAGATGATCTATCCTGGAGAATGTTCCATGAGCACTTGAGAAGAAAGTGTATTCTTTTGTTTTTGAATGGAATGTCCTATAAATATCAATTAAGTCCATCTTGTTTGATGTGTTATTTAAAGCTTGTGTTTCCTTATTGAATTTCATCTTGGATGATCTGTCCATTGGTGAAAATGGGGTGTTAAAGTCCCCTACTATGATTGTGTTACTGTCAATTTCCCCTTTAATGGCTGTTAGCATTTGCCTTATGTATTGAGGTGCTCCTATGTTGGGTGAATATATATTTATAATTGTTATATCTTCTTCTTGGATTGATCCCTTGATCATTATGTAGTGTCATTCTTTGTCTCTTGTAATAGTCTTTATTTTAAAGTCTATTTCGTTTGATATGAGAATTGCTACTCTAGCTTTCTTTTGATTTCCTTTTGCATGGAATATCTTTTTCCATCCCCTCACTTTCAGTCTTTATGTGTCCCTAGGTCTGAAGTGGGTCTCTTGTAGACAGCATATATACGGGTCTTATTTTTGAATCCATTCAGCCAGTCTATGTTTTTGGTTGGAGCATTTAATCCATTTACATTTAAGGTAATTATCGATATGTATGTTCCCATTACCATTTTGTTAATTGTTTTGGGTTTGTTATTGTAGGTCTTTCGCTTCTTTTGTGTTTCCTGCCTAGAGAAGTTCCTTTAGCATTTGTTGTAAAGCTGGTTTGGTGGTGCTGGATTCCCTTAGCTTTTGCTTGTCTGTAAAGGTTTTAATTTCTCCATCGAATCTGAATGAGATCCTTGCTGGGTAGAGTAATCTTGGTTGTAGGTTTTTCACTTTCATCACTTTAAACATGTCCTGCCACTCCCTTCTGGCTTGTAGAGTTTCTGCTGAAAGACCAGCTGTTAACCTTATGGGGATTCCCTTGTATGTTATGTGTTGCTTTTCCCTTTCTGCTTTTAATAATTTTTCTTTGTGTTTATTTTTTGATAGTTTGATTAATATGTGTCTTGGCATGTTTCTCCTTGGATTTATCCTGTATGGGACTCTCTGAACTTCCTGGACTTGATTGACTATTTCCTTTCCCATGTTAGGGAAGTTTTCAACTATAATCTCTTCAAATATTTTCTCAGACCCTTTCTTTTTTTTTCTTCTTCTGGGACCCCTATAATTCAAATGTTGGCACGTTTAATGTTGTCCCAGAGGTCTCTGAGACTGTTCTCAATTCTTTTCATTCCTTTTTCTTTATTCCTCTCTGTGGTAGTTATTTCCACTGTTTTATCTTCCAGGTTACTTATCCGTTCTTTTGCCTCATTTAGTCTGCTATTAATTCCTTGTAGAGAATTTTTAATGTCATTTATTGTGTTGTTCATCATTGTTTGTTTGCTCTTTAGTTCTTCTAGGTCGTTGTTAAACGTTTCTTGTATTTTCTCCTTTCTATTTCAAGATCTTGGATCACCTTTACTATCATTACTGTGATTCTTTTTCAGGTAGACTGCCTATTTCCTCTTCATTTGTTTGGTCTGGTGGGTTTTTACCTTGCTCCTTCATCTGCTGTGTATTTCTCTGTCTTCTCATTTTGTTTAACTTCCTGTGTTTGGGGTCTCTTTTTCGCAGGCTACAGGTTCGTAGTTCCCGTTGTTTTTGGTGTCGGCCCCCAGTGGGTAATGTTGGTTCAGGGGCTTGTGTAGGCTTCTTGGTAGAGGAGAGTGGTGCTTGTGTTCTAGTGGGTGGGGCTGGATCTTGTCTTTCTGGTGGGCAGGACCACGTCTGGTGGTGTGTTTTGGAGTGTCTGTGGCCTTATTATGATTTTAGGCAGCCTCTGTGCTAATGGGTGGGGTTGTGTTCCTGTCTTGCTATTTGTTTGGCATGGGGTGTCCAGCAATGGAGCTTGCTGGCCACTTAGTGGAGCTGGGTCTTAGCACTGAGACGGAGATCTCTGGGTGAGCTCTTGCCGATTGATATTACGTGGGGCTGGAGGTCTCTGGTGGTCCAATGTCCTGAATTTGGCTCTCTGACCTCAGAGGCTCAGGCCTGACACCCGGCCGGAGCACTGTCAGCCACACAGCTCAGAAGAAGAGGGAGAAAAAAAGAAAGAAAGAAAAAGAATAATTAAAATTTAAAAATTATTAAAATTAAAAAAGTAAAAAAAAGTAATGAAACAAAGAGAGAAACCAAACCAATAAACAAATCTATGATATCACAATAAACAATGACATCAAGTGCTAAAAACTATAGTAAGGTAAACATAAAAATTAGAAACAATTGAGTCGCATACAGCAAATCCTAAGTCTACAGTTGCTCCCAAAGTCCACCTCCTCAATTTGGGAGGATTCGTTGTCTGTTCAGGTATTCCACAGATGCAGGTACATCAAGTTGATT
>NW_020173674.1:11955290-12001312 GCF_003031525.2 Neophocaena asiaeorientalis asiaeorientalis
AGGGGGGTGTGGATAGTGACCGGTGCTCGCACACAGGCTTCTTGGTGGCGGCAGCAGCAGCCTTAGCGTCTCATGCCTGTCTCTTGGGTCCGCGCTTTTAGCCGCGGCTCGCGCCCGTCTCTGGAGCTCCTTTAAGCAGTGCTCTGAATCCCCTCTCCTCGCGCACCAGGAAACGATGGTCTCTTGCCTCTTCGGCAGGTCCAGACTTTTCCCCGGACTCCCTCCTGGCTAGCCGTGGTGCACTAGCCCCCTGCAGGCCAACCCCAGTCCTCTCCCTGGGGTCCGACCGAAGCCCGAAGCCCGAGCCTCAGCCCCCAGCCCTGCCCGCCCCAGCGGGTGAGCAGACAAGCCTCTCGGACTGGTGAGTGCCGTTCGGCCCTGAACCTCTGTGCGGGAATCTCCGCCTTGACCTCCGCACCCCTGTGGCTGTGCTCCCCTCCGCGGCTTTGAAGCTCCCCCCTCCGCCACCCGAAGTCTCCGCCCACGAAGGGGTTTCCTAGTGTGTGGAAACCTTTCCTCCTTCACAGCTCCCTCCCAGAGGGGCAGGTCCCATCCCTATTCTTTTGTCTCTGTTTTTTCTTTTTTCTTTTGCCCTACCCAGGTATGTGGGGAGTTTCTTGCCTTTTGGGAAGTCTGAGGTCTTCTGCCAGCGTTCAGTATGTGCTCTGTAGGAGTTGTTCCACATGTAGATGTATTTCTGATGTTTTTGTGGGGAGGAAGGTGATCTCCACAGCTTACTCCTTCACCATCTTGAAGCACCCTCCTCTATGGGTTCACTTTCTTGATGGTGTTTTTTTGCAGCACGGAAGTTTTTAATTTTGATGGAGTTCAATTTATCCATTTTTTTTGTTGCTGTTACAGCTTGTGCTTTTGGTGTCATATTAAGAAACTGTTGCCTAATTCAAGGTCATGAGATCCACACCTATGTTCTCTATGAACAGTGTTATAGTTTTAGCTCTTAGATTCAGGTGTTGGTCCATTGTGAGTTGATTTTTCTATATGGCATACGACAGGGATTCAACATCATTCTTTCGCATGTAGATATCCAGTTGTCTTAGCACCATTTGTTGAAACGATTTTTCTTTCCCCATTGAATTGTCTTGTCATGCTTGCCAAAAATCAGTTCACCATTAATGTGAGGGTTTATTTGTGGAGGCTGTACTCTAATCCATTGATATATATGTCAGTCCTGTCTGTCTTTATGGAGCTCTCTATTCTTCCTAACTGCCTTTCCTCCTGGGTGAAATCTCTGAACCGCTTCTCCAGAGCTGGGGGCAGGGACAGTGGTCCACTTTTTCAGAGTGACACCCCTGATTTATGAGCAGGGCACTGAATGAAGAGGGTGGCCTCAAGTCTTCTCAGCTTGCCTCTCTCTCTTTTTTTTTTTTTTTTTTTTTTTGGAGCGGAGCACAGGCTCCGGACGCACAGACTCAGCGGCCATGGCTCACGGGCCCAGCCGCTCCGCAGCATGTGGGATCTTCCCGAACCGGGGCACAGACCCGCATCCCCTGCATCGGCAGACGGACTCCCAACCATTGCACCACCAGGGAAGCCCCCCAGCTTGCCTCTCTTGACATGAACTTGGATGAGGGCAATCAGGACCCCCATATTCTTGGCCTGCAGTGCCTGGGATTGAGCCTCTGATCTATAAGTGTGGACCAGGTGGAGCAAGTGAGCCCCTGATATTTCGGTCACCTTTGCCAGGAGTTTAGCCTCTGCAACTTGGAGTTCGGGGGAGTGAGAAATGACTGTGGTTTGCCTTTCCCAGTGAAATACTTTACCCCTTTACTGGGAACTTAGGGGATAGGAAGGTCCGTTTTCTCAACCACACCTTCTCAGATTACAGCTTTCATTGTCTTGTTGAGATGTGGAGGGAAGGAGTGTGTTACGGTTCAAGTTCCACAGACTCTTGCTGTCCTTACTGAGATTTAGTTCTTGCATAATTGTTTCTTCATTTGCTGTCCTCCCTTAGGGCAATTTCCAGAGACTTTAAATGGTTGGGTTTAATAATTTTCATTAGTTATACTTGTTTCCTGGGGAGCAGGTGGAATTCCTCATCCTGCCATCAGGGAAGTGCCCACTGGTTTTAAACAAGCTCGAGTCTTTGCCACTAAAGAAAAAAAATTCTATCCTGCTCCAACTGCTGCTCTATTTCTTTTTGCTTTCACTGTCAAAGTTCTAGTGAAAGTTCTGTATTTCCTCCTTTCCGACGTTCTCCTCAATGACCTTCAACAGGTGTTCCAGGCCCAGCTGTCCTGAAAGAGCAGCTTATAGTCTAAGGTCAGCAGTGATTTCCACATCTCAATGTCCTTCAGGTATTCCTCTCTCCTTTATTTGACCTGTCAGCAGCATCCCACTGTTGCTGGCTGTTCCCTCTCTGCTCCTGGATGCTGTGACCGGACACCCACCTGGACTGCCTCTTGCAGGCTTGTTCCCCTCTGCCAGCCATTAAAAGAGAGGGATCCTCAAGGCTCTGGCATGGGCCCCACCTTAGTTATCCATCGCTGAGAAACAAATGACCCTCAGACTTAGCAGCTTAGAACAACAAGCCTTTATTATCTGTTTCTCTGGGCCAGGAATCTGGCTCTCGCATAGCTAGGTGTCTCTGGGTTAGAGTCTCATAAAGCCGCAGTTAAGATGTTGGCTGGGGCTGAATCATCACCTGAAAGCTCGACCAAGACTGTAGAATCTGCTCTCAATCTCTGCCACGTGGTTATCGGAAGGATTCTTTCCTCACAGGATGTTGGACTGAGGGCTTCAGTCTCTCATTGGCTGTTGGTCAGTGGCCTCCTTGGGTCCTTGCCACCTGGGTCTATCCATAGGGCAGCTTGGTGGACGTCCCACAGAGCAAGCGATTGAGAGAAAGGGCACCCAACATGGAAGCCAGTTTTGTTTTAGGTTTTAGAAGCAAGTCAGTAGGTCCAGCTCACATTCAAGAGGCGTTGCCCAGGGTGTAAATACCGGGAAGTGGGGATTATACTGGCCATCTTGGAAGCTGCCTGCCACAGGTTCCCTTCTCTTCTCACTATACCTTGGACACATTTAGACTTTAATTACCAGCCACCCATGAGAGGGAGATGATTTACAAACTTACATTTGCAGTCCAGACCTTCCCTCTCCATTCCAGACTCATGTCCAACTGATCGATTGCCATTTCATTTGGATTTCTTGAAGGCTACTCAAATACAGAATGTCTAAAGCTGGACTCATGGGTTTTGCCCAAACCCATTCTTGTTCCACTCTTCCCTATATGTGGGTTATGGGACAGGCTAAGATGTGAGACAGAGAGGCAGATGGGTGGTCCAGCCCCCCTCCACACAGTGTCCAGTCGCTCTGTCCCTTCTGCAGATGTTGTCTTCAGCCACATGGTCAAAGCTGGCTCACCTGCCTGATGCCCATGTTCCAGCCCAAGGGAAGCGGGGGGGGAAAGAAAGAAAGTGAAGAGTAAGCAATTTCCTTTTTAAAAGATCTGACCCAGAAAAACACGTCACTTCTACTCACATCCTGTGGACTCATCATGAAGTTACGGGTAGGGAGTGAGCTGTAGTGGGAGGGCTGGGCACCCCGTGTCTAGTGCAGCTGTGTTCCCAGTTAAAATATGGGAGGTTATACTACTGCCTAGACTGGGTCCTCCCAGGAGAAGGGTCTGAGGCAGGGGACCTATGTGCTCTTATTTTATTATGGAATAAAGTGCCAGGGAATAGGAGTAAGTCACAAGAGGCGTGAGGCAGGAAGGAGGATGCATATTATGAATTGGTCCATCTGTAGGACAACTACTCCAAGTTATGTAAACTTCCCCTGAGGACCAGCCCTCTGGGAGAGAAGGCAGGAAGAATTTTTCCACTGGCTTCTGTCTCCCAGTGGTCAAATTTGGTCCCCTGGGGTGCTAACCCTTTTGTTTTTCTGACTGCCTGCAAGGACACGGGCACCAGCCGTATCAACAGGAAGCCCCAGCGTGGGAGGCGAGGAGGTGTGGTCGGGCCAGTGGTGAGGAACCCTCCATCCGGCTGTGCCTGCGGGTCCATTGGAGCCCTTGGTAGAGCTGGAGCAAAAGGGAGTGGAGCCCGAGGAGATCTGAACTGGCCCATTCGAGGACTCGATGCAATCACTAAAGGAAGGAGAAAATAGACACTGGGGTTCTCTTACCACTTTCTGCCACACCCTGTTTCCGTGAATGACACCCCTATTCATTTAGTTCCAGCAAGTGAGAAACCTAAGAGGCACCCTGACAGCTCCCTTGTCCTTAGACCTGCATCTGATCCCCAATATCTCCGTAATCTATTCGCTTCTCTCCATTTGGACCACCACGCTCTTAATCAGAGCCTCTATCATCTTCCGTGGGGACAAACGTCTCCTAATTGAACTCTTGTCCTCCTTCATATCCATTTCCCACATACAGCCTGAGTGGCTTTTCTGTAACACCAACTGGATCTTGTCACCATGCCCTGCTAATGTAAACCCTTCGACAGCTTTCCATTGCTTGGAGGATGAAGATGAAACACCTCAAGGTGGCCCACAAAGCCAGTGTGGCCTGGCCCTTCATTGTCCTCTGTTCCAGCCTCACCTGCCTACTTTTGGCCTCGGCTTTCTGAAGCTCCAGGCTGCCACAGGACCTTTGCACATGCTCTGCCCAGTGCTTGCCATCCTTTTCTCCTACCCGCCTTCTCACCTTGAAGCTCTCAGAGCAGTTACCTTTTCTCAGGAAAGTCTTTCTTGATTTTCCTGACTGGGACAAACTCCTATTGTATATGTATCCAGTCCTGGATTCCCCAAGAAGCAGACTAAGTATGTATTTTGTATTTCAGGCGTTAGTGAAACACGGTCACTCTTAATTTTTCGTAAGATGCTAATTTCAAAGAAGTCATCATGGGAAAGACAAGACTTTTTGAAATTTCACTACACTTACATTTTTTTTTTGGCTGTGCCACGGGTTTGTGGGATCTTAGCTCCCCAACCAGGGATTGAACCTGCGCCCTCGGCAGTGAAAATGTGGAGTCCTAACCACTGGACCACCAGGGAATTCCCCTACACTTATCTTTTGATTCTGCTTGTTTTTATTCTAAATTGATTATGGAAGAGGTCATAATCTTTTCAGTACTTAAAGCCTCTAAGAGCCAGCCTCTAAAACTCTGGCTGTGGGAAAGGAACTCTCCTTGTAAGACTTTCTACAGTTGCAGCTTTGCTTGTTTACGTCGTTAGTGGATGTTTGTCTTCCCCACAAGGCTCTCAGTCTTTTGAAGGTAGAGGCCTAGGCAGTGTTCTGACTCACCAGTGAGCTTAGCACATACAGAGGAAAAATGCAGTAAACCTTCGTTAAGGTGAGAGTCACAGGCGCCTGGAGCTCCAGCCTGGCTCAGCCACTTACTGGCTCTGTCCCTACACCTGTCTGTGCTGAAGATCACTTCTTATCTGAGTGGCTGGTGCCTGAGAAATAGGGTATATTTCCAGAGAGAGAAAGAGGAAAAAAGGCATGCACATATTTTAAGAGATGTGATTAGTTAAATTTCTATGTGGCTAAGACTGGAATAGCTAAGAGGGGTTGAATGAAGAATATTTCTAGACTTGCACTTATTGTTTGGGCCCATTCAACTGTATTTCCACTTTTTTTTCATGCTACGATAAGTGGGTGTAATAGGAGAGGTTTCAGTACAAATTTGATGGAGATAAACTGTTCTGATAAGAAATTCTCAGTATGTCTTAAACGGTGGACGAAGCAGGCAGAGTGGAGGCTGGGATTGCTATCCTGAAATCAACCACAAGGTGGCGCTAGGTGCTCAGCAATGCGAGTCTTGCCTCCAGGGATTTGACTGTCACCCTTTCTCTAATCAATTGTCAGTTTATTTATTCTAACAGATTCCTTAGTCTCTTTCTAGTCCATAATTTTCTTTAATAAAACAGAGTTACATTTTCCCCTTTCATGTGTATCTTTACAGAGTGACATGCTTGATGGAGAGTCATGAATAATATTGAGGATGATTCAATGTCTCTGTGTTTCACTCCGGTACCATCCAAAGAGAAAATGACAAGAACATTTCTTTTCCTATATCAGTGTCATAATATGATACTGGATAATTGCAATGCAATGTAATCACATTTCAGGAGAGAATACATAGCTTAAAACACTGAGCTGGGTGTAGGGGCCTGGTGCTTGATTCTCCAGGGTACCGGGGGCCAGAGCTGGTTTCTAAGACTTGCTCAGCCCCAGAATCTTCAGCCGATTTGACTGTAAGTCCTCTTTGCTGAGGATTCCTAGCACAGCCCCAGAACTGGAAGATTCTGGGGATGGCAATTCCAGATGCCGTGGGAGCCTAGGGGAAGGAGAGGTCTGCCTTACCTGAGCACCCCCAACCCAGGGGCTCAGCTTGTGGCGTCTCTGAACCCAAGGCAAGGCCGGAAAGCCAGTGCTGGGAATCGGGCTCAGAGGAAGGTCAAGGCGGAGTACCAGATCGTGACCACCAGAGGGCAGCATCGCCCAGCAGTTAGAAGCATTGCAGCTAACAGCCAGGCCCAGGATAGACCTCAGGAGGCCGCTCTGCGCTCCTGTCTGGCAGGGACACCCGTGTCCGGTGCTTATTTCCATCTCCCCAACCACTCCTGGGCCTCAGTTGTCACAAAGGTGGGAGATGCTGTAACACCTGCCTCGTGCCTTCTTGGCAGAGGTAGTTGCCATTGCATACCTGTGGTACCATTGGAGCCCTGGAGCTGATGGGTGACATCAGCCGATCCCTGTGGCATCCAGAGACAGCCACCCCTCTGTGCTCACAGCAAGCGGTTGACTATCCCACTGGATGCTATCCAAGCATTGGGCAGGTAGATCAGGCAGCTTTCCTAGCTCAAGAAACTAAGGAAATGTCATTAAAAAAGGGCAAGAAAAAAAAATGACTTCACAAATTGTTCAAAAAATATGACTTCACAACCTGTATACCGTGGTGATTAAGACTGCAACCACCCCTGCCCCCCCAGAAAAGACTGCAGACCCTGGAAACAGCCATCCAAGGTTTGAATCCTACTTCCTATACTTGGAAATTTAGGAAAGTGGACAAATTTCTTTGTGCCTCAATTTCTTTCTCTTTTTCTTCCTGAGTCACCAGAACACAATTCGGACCATCACCAAGTGAAACTATAGTCTTAGGCCCTGAAATGCAGTTTTCTTTACATTTGCCTGTGATGCCTCTGGGCTCCCACCTCTGACCCGAGGCCACCAAGTCCTCCTGAGAGCTCAGTGTGTGCCTCAATTTCTGCATCTGCCAACTGGGAATGTTATCATTCCTATTTCTCATAAAGGACCCTCCCTATCCCATAAGGTTATTGTGAGGATTAAGTGAGATCATTGTAAAGGCAATGTTTACTGAGCAATTGCTCTGTGCCAGGCACAGACCTGAGTCTTTTTATCTCTTGTATCTCAGAATTCTGACCGCTGTTGTCTGTTATTACCTGCCTTTTATAGTTCATGAAATCCAGGCTTGGAGAGGTACAGTAGCAGAGCCAGGACTTGAAACCGGGCTTTTTGCCTTCAGAGTTTACTTTTTAAATCATCGCAAAGCATGTTGGTCTTGCAAATGATCATTTTGCTATTATAGTCCTGTGAATTCTTGTGAGCCCTGGATGACAGCCCTAGGTGAATTTTTTTTTTTAATTCAACCTCACGGTGCAGACAGGCTGCTTGCAATTGAGCTAATGCTGCAGTGCAGGAGAAAGCTGGCTCCGTGTAGGAGATTCCTCTGGCATCCCCCTTCAGTGAATGACAAGCAGGCACTATTTGGGTGCAGAAGCAGAGTCCTGCATCGAGAGAGTATATCCTGGCTATAGAGCGTTCAGGCTTCTGGAGTCTAAGCTGAGAGTTCAAATCCTCCCTCTGTTCCACAGAAGCTGCGTTCTCCTCAGCTAGTGATGTGGCTCTCTGAACCTTGCTTTACTAATCTGTAAAATGGGAATCATAATGTAAATTATCTTATACATTTCTTTGTTTTTACTTTTTAATCTCCTTTTATTTCTTCCACCTGTAATATTTTTGTTTCATGACTCTGATTTATTCTAATCAGAGTCTAATTAGTCTAATCTAATTACTAGAACTATATATTTTATGTTATTTAAAACATTTTTATTTTATATTGGAGTATAGTTGATTTTTAATGTTCTGTTAGTTTCAGGTATACAGCAAATGAATCTGTTATACATATACGTGTATCTATTCTTTTTCAGATGCTTCTCCCATATAAGTCACCACAGAGTATTGAGTAGCGTTCCTTGCTATACAGTAGGTCCTTGTTGATTATCTATTTTATATATAGTAATGTGTATGTATTAATCCCAACCTCCTAATTCATCCCTCACCCCCACCTTTCCCCTTTGGTAACCATAAGTTTTTTTTTTCTAATACCTTATAAAATTTTTATGAATTAAAAATTTTTGTGGAATTACATTGGGAAAATGCCTGATAAACTTTACCTCTCAGGATGTGATAAGCTTTACTTATTACTTTATTTGTATACTGTATTTATTTATTACTGTATTTACGTGGAGCTCTCATATAAGGACAAGAGAAATCACATCCCTCCTGATTCTACCTTGGGACCAAACAAATCTGAGCTCTCTCCTTAGTTTAGACAGCTGTTTGTTTTAGGCAGCTGTTTCCTAATGAGCCTGCCCATTCCAAGATGGCTCCGGAGTGAAGGTCTTAAAGCTTAGATCTGATCCTTTAGCTCAGCGCTGCCCCATAGGAATATATTGGGAACTACACGTGTACTTTTTCTTTAATTGAAGTATAGTTTTTTTTTATTATTATGACTTTTACTTATGTCTCTCTACTTTTCATAGTTTCTAAACTTTGCATCATGAACATTATTGCTTTTATAAGTGAAAAAACCTATTTTTTTTAAAAATTGGGAAGAATATTTGAAATACACATGACAAGAGTTTTTATCCTTTACATATAGATGCTTTCATATGTCACCATGTAAAGTGTAAACATTCTAAAATAAAAGTGGGCAAAGGACATGAACAAGCTAATCACAAAAGAAATATAGATGCTAATGAACATGTGCACGGAAGTTCAACCTTAATCAAACAGACAAAAATTAATGATGAGATGAGATTGTTTGCTATTAAATTGGGAGGCTAATGGTCAGATCTTATGTTACTCTGGCTGCAGTGCAGTAAGCACTTTCAAATACTATCGTTAAGAGTGTAAACTGACCCAGACTCCTGGAGGCGCGTTACAGAACTTACAAATGTTCATTCTCTTAACGTGGTGATATCATGCAAAAGAATTTTCCTCTGAAGAAAATCAGAGATATTCGCAAAAAGTTCTGCACAAAATACACGTGTACTTTTAATTTTTTTAGTAGTCACATTAAAAAAGGAAACAAAATGCCTTTAAATAAAATTATTAAAATTCCTTTTTAATAATATATTTTATTTACCTCCATATATCCAAAATATTATAATTTGATATGTAATCAATATAAAAACTTACTAACGTGATCTCTTATATTCTTTTCTTCGTACGTCGAAGCCCATCGTATATTTTATACCTGCAGCTCATCCCCATTCACCCTGGTCACTTTTCAAGTGCTTGATAGCTACTGTGGTGAGTGGGTAATGTACCAGACGGTGCAGGTCCAGCTCTCTGGTGACACTTTAACGGCAACAAAATGGTGGTTGGCTTTCCCAGCCTTATTTAACTTTAGCCCCATGACATTTGAAGCTCTTTCTCTCGCATCTCTGCACTTTTGCCCGTGTCTTTCTGCCTCCGTGGCATTCCCTCCAAGTTGGGTATTTTACCTCTACTCTCCTGTTGAACCTCGTATCAACCCCGTAAGGTAGATACTATAGTGACTCCCATTGTACAGATGGGAAAACCAAGCCTTGAAATGATTGGGCTGCTCACCCGTGGCAATGTGACTGGTGAGCGGCTGTGCTATGCTCGGAACCACTCTGCTCTACTGAAGGTAACACTGTTGAATGAGCAGTGATGCCCCAGATTGGACTGGGAATGGGCTGCCGGCGGCAGGAGTGGGTGTCTGGTTAACAGAGGTATTCGAGAGGCCCCTGAATGATGGCCCTCGGACCGGGGTGCTGTCGAGGCGATTTCTGCACTGGATTGGGGCAGGGGGGCAGGCTAATGATGCTCTTTGCAATCCTGAGAATCTAGGATGTCTCCCTGTGCCTGGGCATTATAAGTGAAAAAACCTATTTTTTTTAAAAATTGGGAAGAATATTTGAAATACACATGACAAGAGTTTTTATCCTTTACATATAGATGCTTTCATATGTCACCATGTAAAGTGTAAACATTCTAAAATAAAAGTGGGCAAAGGACATGAACAAGCTAATCACAAAAGAAATATAGATGCTAATGAACATGTGCACGGAAGTTCAACCTTAATCAAACAGACAAAAATTAATGATGAGATGAGATTGTTTGCTATTAAATTGGGAGGCTAATGGTCAGATCTTATGTTACTCTGGCTGCAGTGCAGTAAGCACTTTCAAATACTATCGTTAAGAGTGTAAACTGACCCAGACTCCTGGAGGCGCGTTACAGAACTTACAAATGTTCATTCTCTTAACGTGGTGATATCATGCAAAAGAATTTTCCTCTGAAGAAAATCAGAGATATTCGCAAAAAGTTCTGCACAAAATACACGTGTACTTTTAATTTTTTTAGTAGTCACATTAAAAAAGGAAACAAAATGCCTTTAAATAAAATTATTAAAATTCCTTTTTAATAATATATTTTATTTACCTCCATATATCCAAAATATTATAATTTGATATGTAATCAATATAAAAACTTACTAACGTGATCTCTTATATTCTTTTCTTCGTACGTCGAAGCCCATCGTATATTTTATACCTGCAGCTCATCCCCATTCACCCTGGTCACTTTTCAAGTGCTTGATAGCTACTGTGGTGAGTGGGTAATGTACCAGACGGTGCAGGTCCAGCTCTCTGGTGACACTTTAACGGCAACAAAATGGTGGTTGGCTTTCCCAGCCTTATTTAACTTTAGCCCCATGACATTTGAAGCTCTTTCTCTCGCATCTCTGCACTTTTGCCCGTGTCTTTCTGCCTCCGTGGCATTCCCTCCAAGTTGGGTATTTTACCTCTACTCTCCTGTTGAACCTCGTATCAACCCCGTAAGGTAGATACTATAGTGACTCCCATTGTACAGATGGGAAAACCAAGCCTTGAAATGATTGGGCTGCTCACCCGTGGCAATGTGACTGGTGAGCGGCTGTGCTATGCTCGGAACCACTCTGCTCTACTGAAGGTAACACTGTTGAATGAGCAGTGATGCCCCAGATTGGACTGGGAATGGGCTGCCGGCGGCAGGAGTGGGTGTCTGGTTAACAGAGGTATTCGAGAGGCCCCTGAATGATGGCCCTCGGACCGGGGTGCTGTCGAGGCGATTTCTGCACTGGATTGGGGCAGGGGGGCAGGCTAATGATGCTCTTTGCAATCCTGAGAATCTAGGATGTCTCCCTGTGCCTGGGCAGCGTGGACTCCAGGCAGCCTGGATGGGCAGCGCTGTCTCCTGCTCTGGCCCCAGGGTGAGGGGCTCGACTTCCTCGGTTATTGGTGCCAGGCTGGTCTTCCCGAAGCTCAGTGGCCCCTGTGCAGCCTCTGGGCTGATTGCGTTGGTCTTCTCCCCTGGAGGGCTCCGCCCCACATCCTCCCATTGTCAGCACTGATACAGTACTTCGTTAATTTAGACACACTGTAAATATTTTTGGAAACACCCTGTTGCTCTCCTGAAGGCTGATAGAGCTGGGTGTGAGCGGGGGGTCGGGTCCCGTCCGCCTCTTCCTGACCTCTTTCCGGCCTCTGCGCTGTTTCCTGTCCTCCTGCCTCCTGCCAGCCCTCTTCTCAGCCTCCAAGGAAGAAAGCCTTCCTCTGGATGCAACCTTTAGGGCTGCGAGGGGAAGACAGAGTGGCACAGGGGACAGCGTGCTTGATCCCGTGGGGACACCTGGAGGAATTCCCTTTCCCTCCACGGGTCTCACCGGCAAAGTCAAGTATATGGAACAGATGAGTGACTGCAAAGCTTTTTCACCGGCAAAGGCCACTTTACCTGCTTTCCTGTCCTTCGCCCACAAGTGAGTTAGCATTTGGGAGGATTCTGTCTACCTAGCGCACTCCGTTTATTAAATAACGATGGATTCATCTTTCTAGCTTTTATTCATCAAAGCATCCTGACCAGCACGTAGGCACCAGAATCACCACTTCGAGGTGTGAAAATCCAAGCGTGACATGTAGAGAGGGTTATCTCCCTAAGGGGGAGGCGGGGAAGGTGTCATTTCCAAAAGGTTTTATGAAATGCTGATGCTGGCCCTGTGCTACTTCCTCTCCCCCATTACTCTCCTCTTAAGGCCCATCACCTCAGCTTGGGAATCAACGGCCTCAATGCAATCTAGGGAGTCCTTTCTCTTCCAAGTCATGGGAAACTAGCCCTCCATCCGGGTGGTCTTAGAGAAAGCCCTGACTTCATAGGGCTTCTGAAGTTATAGAAATGCTGGTCCTTCTGGCTGCAGCCAAATGGTCCCTGTGTATTTATTAGATGCCCACTGTGTACAGGGTGCCATGCTACGTAGGGGGTGGTGGTGTGGGTAATGGTGGGTGAAGGCGTGAGAGGGGTGGATGAGGAGATAAGGAAAGGTTTCCAGACGCCTCTTACTCACAGTCTAACAACAACAACAAAAACATTAGATGGGTTTTGGTGCCATGACGGGGAGAACGGATTCTGATCTGACCCTGCCCATCACTGACTTCCACCGACTCAGTCTGCCTCTCTCTTTTGGCCTTTTTAGCAGGAAATCCACTTCTTCAAACACCTCTGGGAGCCACTACCACAATTTCCAGAGTCACAGAAAGCTCGCTCTGGCTGGTTCCATGTGCTCATGTACCAACAGGGAAACTGAGGCTCAGGGAGGGCAAGCGCCTTGTCTAGGGTCACTCAGCAAGCTAGTCATTCAGGTTTCAGCTAGAATGTCAGCGACTCCCAAGCCCTGCACTCCCGTGGTTTACCCTGTCAAAAACCATCCCCTTTCCGCGTATTTTCTCTGTCGTTATCCATAGATTTTGTCGTATTTCCTTACTGCGCATCTATTTTGTCTCGTTCCGGCCTCTAGGATGTACGTGCGGGAGATCGGAGACACGGTCTGAATTGTTCACACTATAGTAGCTGCTCAGTAAGTATTTGTTGAGTGAATGAATTCGTGATCAAGATGAAATTGGGACTCGTATTTCCTGGCTCCCAGGTCGGTGGGTTTTCCTGCATTTGCTGTCCCCAGAGCTCAGGAGATCCAGGAGTTCCGGAGACTGGCCTGGGAGTCTGAAGGAGCACCAAATGGCCAGGGGAGAAGGGGCTGCCAAGGGGGCTCTGCTTTAATGGTCAGAAGGCAGCTGCCCATTTGCTTTTGGTCAGATAAGCTGGGATGGGGAAGGGAGTGTGGCTGGAGGAAAGGGAGTGGGCTGGGCACCCCGCCTGCTTCCCTCGCCTGCCCTCCCCTTCTCCTCAGATGACACCACCAGCTGTGAGGGACACAGCTGCTGCCCCTTGGGAAGGGGAGAACAGGGCCCTGGTGCCCTGGGTGAGTTCCGAAGCTGAGTTCAAAGCAGACCTGTGAAGTGAGGGGGCTGCAGCGGGCAGCTGGGGGAGGAGGTGAGAAGTCAGCGAGGGGCAGAGAAAAGCAAGGCTCCGCTTTGATGTCCTGCACCCAGGCTTGGGGCCAGGTCTGGGCGAGGTTCAGCCTTTCCCCTCATCCCAAGCCCTTAGAGAGAGCCCATTAACCGCCTTTCCTGCCCTCGAGGAGGCTGCTGATGCAGGTCCCTGACCCCACCACACACTACGTGCTCGAATGCCGCGCTCAGCGCGCAGGCGCACCCCGGGCGCGCACAGCTCCACCCCAGCCGCAAGTGTGCGCAGTCGCACACGGCCCGGATGCAGGGCCAAGCCACTCTCTGCCTTCTAGGCCAGGGACAACCCTGGAGGTGGGGTGGGCGAGGGCTGTGGAGTCACTGCCCCCCCCCCCAGCCCCACCCCAGCAGTCTGGGCGCCCCTCAAAGGGCCCACAGCAGGTCTGGGGCGCTGGGCTGCCAGGCTCATCACAGTTTCCCAAAGAAATCACCCAGGAGAGGGGCAAGTCCCCGGGGAAACCTGCTCGGCCTCTCCGGCTCCGGCCAACCCCAGTGGGGCGTGTGAGGACAGTGGCCAAGGGTCTGGCCTTGCTGGGGCTTTGCCAGATGGCTCACGGTAGGTCCTTCTGGCTCAGTTCAGCAAAAAGGTGCCCTTGTTAGTGCAGGAGAGCAGCGCTGCGGTGAAGACCCAACCTTTTCTATCCTTTCCCCGAGCGCATTCCTTTGGTTCTAACTCAGCAGATATATACCAGTGCCAAGTTCAGGGGGGACCGAAATGAAAAGCAGGCTCTGCCCAGGTACTCTCTGTCTGGAGAGGGCTAACTTCTGAGCCCTGGGGGCACGTGAGGTCAGCCTTCAGCTACTCGGCCCACTGAGTAAACTTTCATCTTCTGTTTTGGGTGACCAGGCGCCTTGGGTGTCAGGCAGGGTGAGGGAGCAGGGCTGGCCGATCCTACCCTGTTAAGGCTGCCATGGTAGGGCGCTCAGGCCATCCGGTTCCAGCTGGTTCTCGGCTGGGGGCCAGATCTTATCAGCACCCCACCCTCTCTGGCCCCAGTCAATGACCCCCTCCCAGCCCTGGCTCTCTATTCCCTCCCATCTCAGTGAGTCTGGTTCTTCTGGTGAGATTAACTGCTTCTCTGAGTCAGAGAGCCTGGAGGCCAGAGGATTAAAGAGATGGATCCGTCTCCTCTCCCAACAGGGTCTCTGGGCTCCTGTCTGGCTCGGAATTCAAGTGGGAGCAGCCAGGAACAGCTGGCCGATTTGGGGGACACTCTTGCCCACCTCCTTCTGTGTTCCTAACTGCAAAGGGCACAAGTGCCCACATCTTTCTGAGAAAACCAGAGAAGCTCTGGATTCACTGAGGGTCTTGCATTTTTTTTTTTTTTTGGTCATTTTAGCCTGGAGGCCAGAGGATTAAAGAGATGGATCCGTCTCCTCTCCCAACAGGGTCTCTGGGCTCCTGTCTGGCTCGGAATTCAAGTGGGAGCAGCCAGGAACAGCTGGCCGATTTGGGGGACACTCTTGCCCACCTCCTTCTGTGTTCCTAACTGCAAAGGGCACAAGTGCCCACATCTTTCTGAGAAAACCAGAGAAGCTCTGGATTCACTGAGGGTTTTGCTTTTTTTTTTTTTTTGGTCATTTTATTTATTTATTTTGCATTTTCTTTTTATTCTTTTTTAATATCTTTATTGGAGTATAATTGCTTTACAATGTTATGTTAGTTTCTGCTGTACAACAAAGTGAATCAGCTATATGTATACATATAGCCCCATATCCCCTCTCTCTTGAGCCTCCTTCCATTTGGCCTTTATCTTGGAAGGGCCATCTCTTGTGACCTGACCTGAGCTGATTCCTGCTCGACACCTAGGTCCCTTTTGATAGGTCAAGGTAATCACTGCAGAAGTCTAACATGATGGAAGGTTAACCATTTTCACCCAAGCCTGCTGTCAGGTCATAATGACAGCCCCTCTGCCACCTGCACAGTCTTCTGTTAGACAAACGTACAGGAGCAAGCAGGCCCCAAGCAATTCCTACCCTATGTATTGTGAGATCAAGGAAGCCCCAGCTCTGGGTCCTATTGGGTGCCCGGATCACCATGTTGCAGACTGCCACGATTCCAGAGGCTGGTCCTGTTAACTTTCTACCTGGCCTCAGGCGACTGGAAATCCTCTTTGGGAATAGCTGGTCACAGGGCAGTTTCTAGATCAGGCTAAGGTGCACTGACTCTTGCCTGGCAGTGTCTTATACTCTGTTTAATCAAGAGTGGGGAGTATCTTGAACATACTTTAGTCAATCTATTTTTAATTTCACCCAAGAGAGATTATTTCAAAGTAAACCACAGGTATCCTAGCACCATCCTACATTTTTATACTCTCTACAGATGGCAAATCCCCCAATTTAAAATGGGTTGGAGTTTTTTCTTTGGGAACGTAGTCGTTTAGTTCATAGACTCAAGACAGCATTGGTTCAAATTCTGATCTGACCTTGGCCACGTCACTTCACCTCCCTGTACCTCAGTTTCCTTATCTGTAAATTGATTTGAATGAGGGTACCTACTTTCTAAAGTGTTTCTGCTGATTAAAAGAGATCATGAAGACATATAAAATAGAAAATGTTTAGAAGAATGTCTAGCATGTAGTAAGCACTCAATAATTAATCCTCATGAGAAACACCAACAGTTCACATCTGCACGTTGCCTTTCGGGAAAGGTCATCCGAGATCCTCAGGACCTTCCTTATCCTTCTCTGCCTCTCCTTTCTTGCATCTCCCCATTACCCTCTGAGGCTTTGGCCGTGCTTGTTTTCATTTCCCTAGCTTTGCATTTTATGTTTCTTCCTCCTGGCCTATCCTTCCTGTTTTTCCGCCTCCTTCTGTTCTGGGTAAGCTCCCGTTCAAAGAGCACCAACTGGGGGCCTGGGGACATGTTCTACTTGTCCTGCCCTCTTATTTTTAAAAAATGGAATGAATTCCCCAAATTTACAAATCTGGAAATTTCTCATAAAATCTAGAATTTGAAATTATGTAGAAAAATCAGAAGGCATGGTCATGGTAGCTTCCACATTTCTGTGTGGCAGGCGGATATTGGAGCCCAGGAGTCTTCCTCCTGATAGAGTGTGCTTGCCCCTCTTGCCAGCCTCCACCACTCCCTGTTGTCTCAGACTGCTTGTTTTACCCAGATACATTCTTAACCTGGTCCTTGTGAGTATTTGAGTTTGGGGTCCCTGTCTTAAGACCTCTGGAGAAGATTTTTCTGACTAACTCTTCTTGAGATAACAGATTCTAATTCTGTAAGCCTTTTGCTTTGAATGTGGCCGAGACTCATCTCCGGATTTTGCTTCATCTCACTCTTGCCCAACTTTAGATGGCCTTCTCCATATTTTTAATCTTATCTTGTGCCTCATTCTCTCTTTCCTGCCCAGAGGTCCTGGAGAGGCCAACGGACAGGGCAAAGCCAGTTTCTATGGGATTGTGCCCACAGCATCTACTAAATGGCTACCCCTTTTTCTGCCTCTTTCTTCAATTATGACTTCCTGACCCCCACATGCCCTGCCTGGTCTGTGTACGGCAGTAAGAACTCAGGGACCGAAATGTATCCGTGTTTTCACTGCATAGTAATTCAAACACCCATTCTTCTATATATGGACTCCTCTTTTCACTCACTCCCTAATTCATCCATCCACTTACTTATTCATTCAACAACCATTTAGTGACCACCTACTACCTGCCAGGCACTGAATTAGGTGCTTGGAGAAGAAGAAAAGCAAACAACAAAAGCAAAACAAAATTTATCCTGTGAATTCGGGAAAGACATTTACCTTGTTCAGCCTCAGTTTCCCCCCTCAGTTTCAAGCCATAGATTTAATGGCTTGATTAGAGATACTTTAGTCTGAGGTTTCTTTCTTCTGTGACTCTCTCCTTGACCCTCTAAAACTTCCTGTGCCATCTGAAAACTGCAGTCTGCTAACAGCTTATGAATTGTAATCAAATCCCTCTATAACTGGGTCTGTAGACCACAAACATCCCCACAGAGAGAGGGTCAAAGCCGAGGTGTAAAGGAGGAGGGTGTGAGAGGAAGGATCGAGGGAAGTCTGCTCTCTGCTCGGGGTGGGGCTGGGAGGGCGGGAGGGGAGGGGAGGGTGGAGGACGGAGGAGACAGACCGGCCTACCAGGAGGGCATGCCAGAGGCTGAGACCATCCTGCGAAATCTCACACCCTCGCCCCCTACCCTCCCTGGCTCCAGCTCAGGCTGGGTTTCAATCTGCATAATTTGCCCCATTTAGAGGGCCTGGGAGGGGGTGAGAACAGGAGGGTGCAGAGGACTGAGGAGGGCTTCTCCAAACATCAGAGGAAACTGGAGGGAGAGAAACTGGGCCAGGAGGAGAGCAGGCTGCAAACCACAGATAACATTCTGCCCAGCACTGCAGGGGTCAATCTGGTCCACTTGCCCAGGGACAAGAAGGAAAAAAAAAAAAAAAAAAGTGGGCTGTAACTTCAAGATCCTAAGACTCACAAGTGAGGGGCTGGTCTGGAGGTGGGAGGAGGGAGGGACAGCCAAGGAGGAGACAGAGACTCAGGAGGGCTCGAGGAAGTGTCTGAGCTGAGGCTGGGGCAGGGCAGCAGCGGGTGGAGGGAAGCCTGCAGGAGGGAGGCATCCTTCAGGGTCCAGAGGAGCCAGAGGCAGCTCCATCTGCTGCTAGGAAGGGCTCTGGACACCTCCAGCCCTTCCCGCCTGCCCTCCGAGGCTCCAGCCAGCAGCTGAGGGCACTTGCTGAGTTGGCGCGATACAGCCACGGAGCTGGTACCCCCGGGACCCCGTGCCCGACTTGGCTCCCCAGCATGGAGGAAGGTGGCGATTTCGACAACTACTACGGGGTGGACAACCAGTCTGAGTGTGAGTACGCGGACTGGAAGTCCTCGGGGGCCCTCATCCCTGCCATCTACATGCTGGTGTTCCTGCTGGGCACCACGGGCAACGGCCTGGTGCTGTGGACACTGTTTCGGAGCAGCCGCGAGAAGAGGCGCTCGGCTGACATCTTCATCGCCAGCCTGGCGGTGGCCGACCTGACTTTCGTGGTGACCCTGCCGCTGTGGGCCACCTACACGTACCGGGACTACGACTGGCCCTTCGGGGCGTTCGCCTGCAAGCTCAGCAGCTATCTCATCTTCGTCAACATGTACGCCAGCGTCTTCTGTCTCACCGGCCTCAGCTTCGACCGCTACCTGGCCATCGTGAGGCCCGTGGCCAACGCTCGGTTGAGGCTGCGGGTGAGCGGGGCCGCGGCCACGGCCGTCCTGTGGGCGCTGGCCGCCCTCCTGGCCGTGCCGGTCATGGTGTTCCGCTCCACCGGCGCCATCCTCCACGTGGAGAACAGCACAAGGGTGCAGTGCTTCATGGACTACTCCATGGTGGCCGGCCCGAGCTCCGAGTGGGCCTGGGAGGTGGGCCTGGGCGTCTCGTCCACCGCCGTGGGCTTCGTGGTGCCCTTCGTCGTCATGCTCACCTGCTATTTCTTCATCGCCCAGACCATCGCCGGCCACTTCCGCAAGGAGCGCATCGAGGGCCTGCGGAAGCGGCGCCGGCTCCTGAGCATCATCGTGGTGCTGGTGTTGACCTTTGCCCTGTGCTGGACGCCCTACCACCTGGTGAAGACGCTCTACATGCTGGGCAGCCTGCTGCACTGGCCCTGCGACTTCGACATCTTCCTCCTGAACGTTTTCCCCTACTGCACCTGCATCAGCTACGTCAACAGCTGCCTCAACCCCTTCCTCTACGCCTTCTTCGACCTGCGCTTCCGCCAGGCCTGCGCCTCCGTGCTCTGCTGGGGACAGAGCAGGTGCGGGGGAGCCTCCCACAGCAGCAGTGGGGAGAAGTCGGCCAGCTACTCCTCGGGGCACAGCCAGGGGCCCGGCCCCGGCAGCGGGAAGGGCGGAGAGCCGACGCAGGAGAAATCCATCCCCTACAGCCAAGAGACCCTCGTGGTTGACTAGGGCTGGGATCGCGGGCGCCTGGTGCCCTCTGCCTGGCCCCAGCCTTTGCCCTTGCTCTCTGGAGGTCAGGTAGCCGGGGGCACCTTCTCTCTTGCACTTGACTCCTTCCCCTGCCTCCTGCCTGCGTCCTTGCCCTCCTTTTCCCTTTGCTCTGGTTCAGAGGTTTGTGGTTTAGTGGAGAGAGATTGAGCCCTGCAGACCCGGGCTCGGCCACTCAGTCTCTGTGAGACTGACCTTGCCGCAGTCTCTTAAACTCTCTGAGACGCAGTTTCTCTATGTGTGTACAATGGAGAAACTAAAATGATGTGTGTGTCCTGGCTCAGTAAAAGTTCATTTCCCCCCAGCATTTTTCTTGGATCTCCAGCTTTTTTTTCTCCCCCCATTTCCTTTTAGGTTCCTCGCCCCTCTTCCTCTCTCTGTTTCCCCCTTTCTCTCTGCAATTTTTACTCAGAATCCGTACCTCCTGGCTCCCACCCCCTCTCCCGTAGCTCGTCTTCTTCGTTCAGTCCCTCCTTTCCATTTTTACTTCTTCGCTCTGAAGGGCTCCTAAGGGTTAACACTCCTGAAGCTTGCAAACACTGCCCCTGTTCAAGCTCTTTGTCCGGTTCCCTGAGTGCCCCGGGAGGGAATGGGAGAATGGCCGAATGGCCGGGCAGGAGGCGGGCTGGGTGTCAGCAAAATGACGGCTCCCGTCTCTGCAGCTGAGGGCTCCAGAGCCTCCCTCCAAATTGGAGCGCTTTGCTGTCATTTCAGGCACTGGAGGTAGAGCCATCCACGAAGGGGGCCTCCCTTCCTGCAGCCCCTCCATGATGCCAACTAGATATGCTTTCTACAGATTTCCTTAGACCCTTTTTTTTCATCCTCTATTTCCTGTGGGGACTGGAAGGCAATGGGGTTGATGAACCAGCAGCCTCCTTGGTTTCATGATATGAATGGGGAGCTGGGAAGGGAAGATGGAGAAAGAGGGGGCGTCTGCATTTCGTCTAAATGCTGCTTGGGTTCCCTCCCCAAATCCTCATCCCTCCAACCTCCTCTAGAACCTTGAGCCACAGCTCTCTCCCTGTCTCTCCACCCCATCCCGACATCTCCAGGATGTTTTTCTTGGGCACTGGTGTGAATGGGTGCCAAGGGTCACTTTGGTGGGGGTGGGACGCTTGCTTTGTGTGTGCACATATGTGTAAACAAGGATGAGCATCGCACAAAGAGTGGTGTGCCTGTGTTACTTGTCACTTGGATGAACTCACCCCCGCCCCCCCCCGCCACCACTCTCCAGATCTCTGCTCTTCACCCAATATCCTTGAGGGAAGAAGGGACATACTGAGGCAATTTAGAATAAAAATGAGTCCACCCCCACTGGATTTGGGGGCTCTGACGGCTGGTCCGCGCTTTAAGAGAGAAGTCTGTGTTTGTGCCCAGGCTCCCTATAGGGAGATCCCCTCCCAAAGCAGCTGGCGCCCAAAGCTTGGGGAGGTCTTGTGCTCTGGATCCCTGTGCCGCTGTCCCTAGTTCTATGAGGGAAATGGGAGCTTCCCTTGACCCCTTTCCCAAGCCTGCCAACCTTGCTTTGAATTTATAAGCATCTCCTTCATCACTCTTCATTTTTCCAGGGTCAGTAGCCCTCTTCCTCAAGAGGGACACCTGCTTGCCATGTGGTGGAAAGCACTGGGTGGGTTTTTTTCTCACCTCCCGTCAGGATCAGACCGCTTGGCTTCTTGGGGGGCTGGGAACAGGGACTAGAGCAGTCACGGCAAGACTGGTGGCATGACAGCCACACCGCCAGAGAGGCTTTGAGGATGAAGATGCTTGTGGGGCCTTTGTGCACTGAGGGCCGGGTGTGTATATTCCGGGTTTTGTTCTCGAAGGACTCTGGACGTGAAGGACAAGACATGAGCCATGGAGGCAGGAAGAGCCCAGCTTGATGTCAGTGGACATCTTGACCCTGGATGGGATGGAGCCAGCTCTGGGAGCAGAGGGAGGGGAAGAAGGGAAGGGACTTATCTCAGCTCATTCTTCCCATCTCAGGCCAGAATCTTCCACAGACAGACTCACTTTCTCAGTCCAGGGCTGTCCCCAAAGCCTCCAGTCAAGGCTGGAGGAAGCTCCCAGAAGGGAAGAGGTGCCCCCTGAGGCCCCATTGGTGACCCAGGACAGAGGGTGGAGGAGGCTGCCAGCTGCCCCGCTTGCCCCTTCTTTGGAATGTCTATGCTATTTTTTGACCCTGTTAGTCACTGCGGTTCATCAAATAAACCTTTTTGTGTGTGTGTGTAACTATTGTGTCCGAAGCCTTTTCTCACACTCGTGTCTTGGGATAAGGAAGGGACCCCTAGTTTGCAAATGTTATGGTGGGAAGTGGGGCGAGTAGGCTGAGGGGAGCAGTGCGGAGAAGGGGACCTAAAAGGAGTTGAGTGGGAAACTGGAGAGGAAGCTGGGGGGGTGGGGTGAGAAGATGGAGAAAATAGACGCCAGAGAAGGGACAGGATTGGAGTGAGAACAGGGAAGACAGAGGAAATAAAGGGACAGGGTGCCGCTAAGCTTTTGTGCTCTGAAAAGCCGTGGAACCAGTGGGCACACACGTCGGAGCCCAGAGCACAGGTCTAGGGGAGAAGTACCAACGTTTCTTCCCACGGAGGTAGACCTATCACTCATTCATTCATTTGCCCCTTTATTCATTTATCATCTGCTATAGACTCATTCATTCATTCACTCATTCAGTATCACGTGAGCATCCATTAGTCCTCAGGTGGTCACCATCTTCCACAGAGACCTCCAAGTCCTAATGATGTTTGCAGATGACCCCAAAGCAATCTCCATAGTAGAACAGAGAGTAACGTTTCACCACCATTCTCTCCTTGAACCACTGCAGCCCTCTGAGAGGGGCACTTTCACCTCATTTTGCTAATAAGGGAGTGGAGGCTCAGAGAGTTTGGCCAGGTACCTTGACCAAGGTTACACAGCAATTACATGGAAGAACCAGGCCTGGAGCCGGCTGCCTCTGTCCAACTCCAAAGCCCACGTTCTTAACCAGAGTTTCTCCAAAAGTCCAAATGAGGCAGTGCCAGGCGGTTGGGATGGAAAGTGAGATCTCATCTGTAAGACGCCTGGCACACGTGGAGAGCCCTCAGTGAAGGGGGACGGGGGCTGGGAGGGGAAATGGTGGAAAATGCATGAGAGAGAGAGAGAGAGAAAGAGACACAGAAAAAGAGAGACAGAGAGACAGTGAGAAGACAGAAATAGAGACAGAGACAGCAAAAGAGAAACAGAGATAGAGAATGAGGAAAGAGTAGAGACGGAGAGAGGGAGGAGGTAGGTGGGAAGAAGAAATTGGGAGGCAGGGAGGGAGCTGGAGGACGGGGTATCGGTGTTTGTTTTCCCTCTTCTGAAATGCACCAGGGAAAACCTGCAGGAATTTACAACTGTAACAACAAGCTATTGGATTTTTTTTTTTTTTAAAAACAGATCCTGTAACAGAACCTCACCAACCCTCCAGGGAAATTTGAGGTAGGTTATCCAAAATATAAGATTATAGAGCACGTCATAATTTTGTTTGTTCACACACATTTCTTCATGTGTTCACTCACTCATCTGTTTACTCGTGGCGGAGACAGACAGTTGGATGAATGGTTATAATGGAGCGTGGTCAGTTCTGAGAGAGAGAATGTACAAAGAGTTCTGAGGGCCTAGTGCAGACAATGAATGATCCTGGGCAGGGCGTCAGGGGGGACTGGAGATGAGGGGCATGCCAGGAGCTTTCTCTATGAAGGGTGGAGGGTGGGTGGGGAGTGGGGAGAGCGCTCTGTGCAGAGGAAAACCCAGAGATAAGGGGTAGGAGAGAATGCAGCCCTTCCCAGGAGCTAGAAAGAGCTCTCATCCTTGTTTGGGCCCACCCCACCCCAGCTCTGGGAGGGGAGCCGGCCAGAGACAGAGAAAAACTTTCCCAGATCTCTGAGTGTGTCCGAGGAGCAGATTGGGGGCTGGGACTAAAATCTGGGTCTCTAGACCACTTGGCGGGGGGCGGGGGGCGGATTTTTGTTTTGGTGACTTCTAGCTTCTCTCCTCCCTGGGTTTGTGCTGTCTTCTTCTAAGATATCTTCCAGGGTCTCCTAAACAGGGGCTGCGTGTTCTGGGCCCTCTCACACTGGACTTGTTGGAGAAGGATGCTGAGAAGGGGCCGATGGATTCCTTGGGTAGCCCAGCCTCCGAAGCCTGGATGATACTCAGCGTGATAGGATCTGGATGTGAAGTCCCTGCCATCTCAGCTGGTACCACTGTGTCTGAACTCCAGGGAGTTCAAAGCTTGAGGGTCCTGACCTTCTCCATTACTCTTCTCAATTACTGCTCAAATGCTTATAAAGTCCCTATGTTTATAAAGTCCCTATGAGGAGAAGACACAAGGGGAGCTTAAAATCAAGTTTATAAGAAAGGAGATTTGGAGACGTTGGGCTGACTTTAGAAGTTTCCATTTATATTTAGAGTATTAAGCAATGTTTATTGATTTACTCATTCAACAAACTTCTATTCAGGGCCTGCCATGCGCCTAGGGCTCTCTTAGGAGCTGTGGATACTGAGGTGAACCAGACGCCATCTTTGTCATCATGGAGCAACTTGAAAGAGCTTTCTAGTCTTACCTTCCCATTGAATAGATGGGTAAGCTAAGGCCCATGGAGGGCAAATGATTTATACAAAGTCGTACAGTGGGATGATGGCAAAGGAACTTGGGCTTCTCACTGCCAGGCAAGAGCATGTTCCATGGCTCCAGGCTTAGCAAAGAGAGAAGGTCTTTTATGGAGACTATGAGAGGGTCAGAGCAATGGTAGAGGGCCAGCTGAGCAGGGGGAGGGCACAAAGGTGCATGAAGATGATTTTTTTTTTTTTTTGGTACACGGGCCTCTCACTGTTGTGGCCTCTCCCGTTGCGGAGCACAGGCTCCGGACACGCAGGCTCAGTGGCCATGGCTCACGGGCCCAGCCGCTCCGCGGCATGTGGGATCTTCCCGGACCGGGGCACGAACCCGTGTCCCCTGCATCGGCAGGCGGACTCTCAACCACTGCGCCACCAGGGAAGCCCGATTAGCCATATTTTTGTTAACTTTTTATTTTAGAAGAGTTTTAGATTTACGGAAAAATTGCTCATCTAGTACAGAGAGTTCCCATCTATTCCACATCCAGTTTCCTTTACTATTAACCTCTTGCATTCACATGACACGCTTGTCACAGTTAATGAACCAGTATTGATACAATAACTATTAACTAAGTCCATACTTTATTCAGACTTCCTTACGTTTTACCTAATGTCCTCTTCCTGTTCTAGGATACCATCCAGGATACCTCATTGCATTTTGTCATTGTGTCTCTTTAAGCTCGTCTTGGCTGTGACACTTTCTCGGGCTTTGTTTTTGAGGACCCTGACAGTTTTGAGGAGTACTGGTCTGGTATTTTGTTCCATGTGCTTTTTTAAACAAATCTATTTTTATTTCCATATACCAGGCACATGCTGGATGATAAGGTTAGAGTGATAAATAACACACCCGTGTTTTCTGCTCTTTTGAAGTTCAACGATGAATAATAAAGTGTGGTAGGCATCATTGCAGGCGAAGTGCAGGACGCTGTGCAGGCAAACACCCATCTTCCGGTGTGCCCCTCAGTGATCACAGAGGGCTAATGCACTGGCTGAAAGCACAGGTCCGCCTTCAGTGCCACAGGGTTCCAATGTCTGGCATTCTATTCCACCTTCAAGGTCATCCAGGGTTCATTTTCTTATTCAACTGGAAACCTGGGGACATCAGTCAAAAGCATATTTGTGTCCTGGCTGTTGTAAATAGAGCTGCAGTGAACATTTTGGTACCTGACTCTTCTTGAATTATGGTTTTCTCAGGGTATATGCCTAGTAGTGGGATTGCTGGGTTGTATGGTAGTTCTATTTGTAGTTTTTTAAGGAACCTCCATACTGTTCTCCATAGTGGCTTTATCAATTCACATTCCCACCAACAGTGCAAGGGGGTTCCCTTTTCTCCACACGCTCTCCAGCATTTATTGTTCGTAGATCTTTTGATGATGGCCATTCTGACCGGTGTGAGATGATATCTCATTGTAGTTTTGATTTGCATTTCTCTAATGATTAATGATGTTGAGCATTCTTTCATGTGTTTGTTGGCAATCTGTATATCTTCTTTGGAGAAATGTCTATTTAGGGCACATATACACAATGGAAAGTTACTCAGCCATAAAAAGAAATGAAATTGAGTTATTTGTAGTGAGGTGGGTGGACCTAGAGTCTGTCATACAGAGTGAAGTAAGTCAGAAAGAGAAAAACAAATACCGTACGCTAACACATATATATGGAATCTAAGAAAAAAAAAAAAAGGTCATGAAGAACCTAGGGGTAAGATGGGAATAAAGACACAGACCTACTAGAGCATGGACTTGAGGATATGGGGAAGGGGAAGGGTAAGCTGTGACAAAGTGAGAGAGTGGCATGGACATATATACACTACCAAACGTAAAACAGATAGCTAGTGGGAAGCAGCCGCATAGCACAGGGAGACCAGCTAGGTGGTTTGTGACCGCCTGGAGGGGTGGGATAGGGAGGGTGGGAGGGAGGGAGACGCAAGAGGGAAGAGATATGGGGACATATGTATATGTATAACTGATTCACTTTGTTTAAAGCAGAAACTAACACACCATTGTAAAGCAATTATACTCCAATAAAGATGTTAAAAGAAAAAGCATATTTGTGTCCAACGGGCATCTTACCCCATGTTACTCTGTCCTTTATTATTTAGCTGTACGGCACATCTCTTGCCTACTTGAGGTGGCTTCTTACATGGACAGAGGATAATCAGAAGTGGGTTCCCCAAATCTGCTTGAACTATCTTACTCGGCCAGACCCCTACTCCTCCACCTGATGCCCCTTGAGCACCGGGAACTTGCTTCTAGAAGAGCCCTGATTTGGCTGCACTGTAACAGCTGTCTGTACTTACCTGTCTCCTCTGCTCTGTGGACATCTTCCCATCATAGGCCCTGTGTTTACACATCTTTGTATTCCCAGTGCCTGCAATGTGGCGGATGCTCAAAGGGTGTTTGCTTAAATTATTAAACAACTGGATAAAGAAAGTGCGGGAGGAAAGTGAGAAAAACGGATTTTTGTTGAAAACAAACAAACGGATTACTTTTTAAAGAGTCCAGAAAGATGAATTAAATACCGGTGCCAGAGGAGATGCACTGGGATTGATGAATACTATGATTACTAACCACTGACTCAAACCATCCCGGTCCTCTTAGAGCTGCTACTTAGGAACCACAGAGTCGGAATACAGGACTGTTTGGACCACGTCCTGGGAGACACTTCTGATATTCTTGTAAGTAGAGTTACTCAAGTTATAGCTTTGCAGTGACCCATTTCAGTGTTTGTGTTGGAAATTATGTCTTCAAGTCTCTTCGGCTGGATGATGCTGTGTAACGCTGGCTGGCTTCCGGGGGAAGTTATTGTTGAGCCAACTGGAGCCAGCACTGAGTCAAACAGTTTCTGGGAATCTATGTCTGGACATCCACTCTCATGATGGCAGGGATGTACTGATTGAATAGAAAATAAAATCTTGGACTTCCCCCTTTACAAAAATACTCAGGGAAAACTTCTCTTCCGGTCCTTGAGAAAATCTGGGCTGGGTTTAAGGGCATCCAAGAAGATTTGACAATCTTTTTCTGGGTCTGGAATATGTCCATAAATTCAAGAGGTCTTCCTGTATGATGTGGATGAAGTGGCCTCTGATGACAAGAGAGAGAGAGAGAGAGAGAGACCCAGCCTTCAATCTATGTGGGCTGGGTCTGGTCTGTTTAGCAGAGAAAGGACTTCAGCAGCAGGGACAACAGTGACCCAGAGTTTGGGGACTGTTATCTCAGGTGCCAGGACTGAAGAGCATGGAGGCAACCCTTGCCCTTTGGAAAAAGGATGCACCACCCACTTCCCTCTTTAGAGAAGAGTTAACACCTATCCTTCTCAAACTACTCCAAAAACTTGCAGAGGAAGGAATACTTCTGAACTCATTCTATGAGACCAGCATCACCCTGATACCCAAACCAGACAAAGATATCCAAAAAAAAGAAAATTACAGGCCAATATCACTGATGAACATAGATGCAAAAATCCTCAAAAAAAAATTAACAAAGTGAATTCAACAATACATTAAAAGGATCACACACACACACACATGCACACAAAGGATCATATACCATGATCAAACGGGATTTATCCAGGGGATGCAAGGGTTTTTCAGTATCTGCAAATCAGTCAATGTGATACACATTAACAAATTGAAGAATAAAAACCACGTGATCATCTCAATAGATGCAGAAAAAGCTTTTGATAAAGTTCAACATCCATTTATGATAAAAACTCTCCAGAAAGTGAGCATAGGCAGAATATATCTCAATATAATAAAGGCCATATATGAAAAACCCACAACTAACACTCTCAATGGTGAAAAGCTGAAAGCATTTCCTCTAAGATGAGGAATAAGATAAGGATGCCCACTCAGCCACTTTTATTCAACATAGTTTTGGAAGTCCTAACTACAGCAGTCAGAGAAGAAAAAGAAATAAAAGGCATGCAAATTGGAAAGGAAGAAGTAAAACTGTTACTGTTTGCAGATGACATGATACTATACATAGAAGATCCTAAAGATGCTACCAGAAAACTACTAGTGCTCATCAATGAATTCAGTAAAGTAGCAGGATACAAAATTAATATAAAGAAATCTGTTGCATTTCTAAACACTAACAACTATCAGAAAGAGAAACAAAGGAAGCAATCCCATTTATCATCACATCAAAAAAAAAAAAAACTACCTAGGAATAAACCTACCTAAGGAAGTAAAAGACCTGTACTCTGAAAACTATAAGATACTGGTGAAAGAAATTGAAGATGAAACAAACAGATGGAAAGGTATACTATGTTTTGGGGTTGGAAGAATTAATATTGTTAAAATGACCATACTACCCAATGCAACTACAGATTCAATGCAATCCCTATCAAAATACCAATGGCATTTTTCACTGAACTAGAACAAATAATTAAAAAATTTATCTGGAAACACAAAAAACCCCAAATAGCCAAGCCAATCTTGAGAAAGTAGAACATAGCTGGAGGAATCATGCTCTCTGACTTCAGACTATACTACAAAGATTCAGTAATCAAAACAGTATGGTACTGGCACAAAAAACAGACACATAGATCAATGGAACAGGATAGAGAGTCCAGAAATAAACTCAGACTCTTATGGTCAATTAATTTACAACAAAGGAGGAAAGAATATACAGTGGAGAAAAGACAGTCTCTTCAATAAGTAGTGTTGGGAAAACTGAACAACTACATGTAAAAGAATGAAATTAGAACATTCCCTAACACCATATACAAAAATAAACTCAAAATGGATTAAAGATCTAAATGTAAGACCGGATACTACAAAACTTCCAGAGGAAAACATAGGCAGGATGCTCTTTTACATAAGTCGCAGCAATATTTTTTTGGATCTGGCTCCTAAAGCAGAGGAAACAAAAGTAAAAATAAACAAATGGGACCTAATTAAACTTAAAAGCTTTTGCGCAACAAAGGAAACCATTGACAAAATGAAAAGACAATCTACTGAATGAGAGAAGATGTTTGTAAATGATATGACTGATAAGGGGTCAATATCCAACATATATAAACAGCTCATACAACTTGACTTCAAAAAAAAAAAAAAGACAACCCAATTAAAAAATGGGTAGAAGAACTGAATAGATATTTCTCCAAAGAGTAAAGGCAGATGGCCAACAGGCACGTGAAAAGATGCTCAACATTGCTAATCATCAGGGAAATGCACATCAAAACCACAATGAGATATCACCTCACACCTGTCAGAATGGCCATCATCAAAAAGAAAACAAATAACAAATGTTGGCGAGGATGTGGAGAAAAGGGAGCACTTGTAGCCTGTTGGTGGGAATGTAAATTAGTGCCACCACTGTGGAAAACAGTATGGAGGTTTCTCAAAGAACTAAAAATAGAACTACCCTATGACCTAGCAATTCCACTCCTAGGTATATATTAAAAAGAAAAACACTAATTCAAAAAGATACACACACCCCAATGTTGATAACAGCGTTATTTATAATAGCCAAGATATGGAAGCAACCTAAGTGTCCATTGACAGATGAATGTCAGAGGAGACAGGCAATCGAATGTAGTATTGGTATGTCCAACTGTGTCAGTGAGGACTTAACCAACCTGTTTTCTTCATAACCATGTCATTTGTGCTTCTTCTGTCCACTTTTTTTTTTTTTTTTTTGCACTAGCAAGTCCAGCCTGCAGCTACCCTCCCCCAAGCTCAGCCCAGCCAAGGCGGACAGTGAGTCGGGGTCTCTGTGTGGGGCAGGAAGAGGTACCAGTGATTCTCCTTAGGACATGTGCACCAGCTGGACTGCGGTCAGAGTCTCTGCCGCCATGCTGTCAAGAGCACAGTTAGACAGGTCTTGTCTGAATCCTAGTTCTTTTCTTGTTTGTTTGTGTCATCAAGACCAGGGCTTCTTAAGATTTAGTGTGCAGAAGAATCACTGGGGGGTGTTGTTAAAATACAGACTCTGACTCAGTAGGTCTAAGGTGTGTCTCAAGAATTTTGTTTCTAAAAGACCTCAGGCAATGGTGCATGCTGTTAGTCCAGGGAACATACTCAGGGGAGCAAAGTTCTAGGGCATGATACTTACCAATGGACTGTTTTCTCATCTGTAAAATGGAATAATAAAGGAGTTACCCTATAGGACTGTTTTGAAGGTTCTATGAGCTAATGTTTGCAAGGGCCTTGCATGGTCTCTGGCATATAATAGATAAGCCATAGTGTTTTAGTCCATTAGGGCTGGTATAACAAAAATATCATAATCTGGGTGGCTTATAAATAACAAACATTTATTTCTCATAGTTCTGGAAGCTGGGAAGTCCAAAATCGTGGCTCTGGAAGATTCAATGTCTGGTGAGGACCCACTTCTCACAGCTTCCAGATGCTTCTCATTGACAGCTGTCTTCTCACTGTAACCTCATATGGTGGGAGGGCAAGTAAACTCTGTGTCTCCTTTATAAGGGTGCTAATCCCATTCATGAGGGATCCATCCTCATGCTCTAATCACCCCCAAGGCCCTACCTCTAAACACCATCACATTGGGGATTAGATTCCAACATATGAATTTTGGGGGCACATGTTTAGTCTATGGCAAATAAGCTTTAACTTTCTCCCATTCTCCCTGTTCACCTTTTTTATTAAAAAGAAAAGCAACTTGATGAACTTTCCAGTACAGAGAGCTTGGAAGATCTTTGCACTTAAAAAGACAGCATAAAGAAGAAATGAGTACTTAGCTTCAGGACTGTGATTGTTGGTAATTCTTCTGGTTGTGTTTAAAATATTTTTATCTTGGTGGTAACAAAAAAATAAAAGTAGAGACTTCTGACAGAAGTTTGCATATAAAATTAATCTAGTCAGAGTCTCGTTGGAAAAGAAAGGTTAAAAATCATATACTGCGTATATATTTTTAAAATTTAAAATTCACAATCTCAATAGTCTTTCGAGTCTGTGTGAACCTCAGCCCCTCTTTCTGGGGGTGTAGACAAGGCAGCCTGATATAATTCCACACTGATGGTCCAGAGACACAAGTTCTGTTCTCAGCACTGCCTCCACCTAGGTGTGTCCCCTGGAAAGTCACCCCACCAGCCTGAACGTCAATTTCCCCACCTGTAACATCAGGGCAGCCATCCCCTTCCCATTGTCATGGATGGCAATTTTTTTTGCTTGATTATGGCTCTAGACCCCAGAATCGTCCTCAGTGCAGTGCTATGGGCAGCTGAAGCAGCAAATACAATTTTGAGCTACCATCTCTAAGAACTGACCCGCTAGGATTCTAAGAATTGCTAATGATGGAATTTCAGTCATTAGAGTTGAAGATGGGCCTTGAATGTTGACTAGGATTTTGAGAACTTGAATGTGGAATGGGGGTGATAGGAGGGTATCCAGATGGAGGGGACAGTGTGAGCAAAGGCAAAAGTCAGGGAAGGGCATGAGAAGTTTGAGGAACAGTTATGACTGGCTTGTGTGTAGGGGATACATACAAAAGAGCATGAGATAAAGGGCGAAAGATTAGACTAAAGATAAATCATGATGATTCATTCACTCATTCATTCATTCAACAAATATTTACTACACATTTACTGTATGCCAATCACTTGGCTAGGCACTGGGATTATAGTGGAGGATGAGATAGACATGGTCCTTTTTTTATGGAAATTATCATTTTTGTGGGGGTAGATAGTCAACAGGTACATAAACAAACAGAAAATGCTGTGAAGCAAGTAACATTTCAGATAGAAAATAATATTGAGGACAACTTCAGACAAGGTGTTCAGTGAAAGTCTTATTGGAAGGTGACCTTTCAGTTGGCACCTGATAGATGACGGTGAGCTCACCATGCAAAGGGCTGGTTGAGAGAGTTCCAGATGCAGGGAAGAGCAAATGCAGAGACTTCAAAGCAGGAAAGATCTCAGTGGGCTCAGAGCTATTGTCAGGGCATCTGGAAGCCTAGTGGGCAGGAGGTCAGGGAAAGGGTGGCATGAGACAAAGTTAGAGAGACAAACAGGGGCCAGGTCATGTAGGACTTCGAAGGCCACAGCGAGTGTGACTTTAAGGGCAATGAGAAGCCATCAGAAAACTGATATGATCCAATGTGTATTTAGAATGATCCCTCAGGCTTCTATGTAGAGAATAAACTGAAAGGGAGCAGGAGAAAAAGCAGAGAGACCAGTTACAAGACTGCTTCAGAGGCTAAGATGCGAGTTGATGGTGGGTTGCCTAAGGGTGGCATCCACAGAGGATGGCAAGTGAGGCAGATTTTGGATGTAGAATGAACAGGACTTCTAATGGCCTGGATGGGAGAGTGGGTGGGGTGATGGTGGGGTGTGTGTGGGGGAGGGTGGAGAGAGAGAGAGGGAGGAGAGTTCTCTTTTCACCATATCGAGCCCATGTCAGTAAGACATCCAAGTGAAGACATCAAGGAGGCCGTTTGACACGCAAGTCTGGAGCTCTGAAGAGCAGTCTGGACTGGTGATAAAAATCTGAGCATGGCAAAGCTGGAGCTGTGAAGAGTGCTACTGAGTGATCAGGGAAGAGACTGGAAAATTGTCCACTGGATTTAGTGACATGGAGGTCAGTAACATGGACCAGTCACAGTGGATCGTGTTGGTAGAAGACAGAGAGTTGTAGGGTGGATGTGAGGCGGGGCATGGAAGAATGCTCACAGAAATAACTCTTTTCACAAGTTTTGTTGGGAAAGTGAGCAGGGCAAAGGGCAATAGCCAGAGAAGGATGTGGGATGGAGAGAAAACCTCTTTTTTTTTTTTTTTAACAAATTTTATTTTTTTGGCCGTGCCATGCAGCTTGTAGGATTTTAGCTCCCCGACCAGGGACTGAACCTGGGCCCTAGGCAGTGAGAGTGCAGAGTCCTAAACACTGGACCACCAGGGAATTCCCAAGAAAGCCTTTTAACAATCAAAGGTCGAGGAGCACCTTTGTGTGCCAGGAATGGTCTGAGGAAGACCAAGACTACGAGTGAATGATGCGTCCACAGAGATGGGATGGTTGGAGGAGAAAAGCCTTTGAGAGGTTCAGAGAGGATTCGAGCTGGAACACATGGGGAAGGATCAGCCTGGTAAGAAGAGAGAGCGTTACTCAGCACATTAGGAAGGAAGGAGTGGGGAAGGAGCTAAGAAGCAGACAAGTTGCTAGACTTTGGTGGTGGGAAGAGGAGGGCATCCTGGTTTTGTGACTCTTAGTTTCTAAGTGAATTGTAGGGTGAGGGCATCAGCTGAGCAAAGGGGCATATAAAATTTTGAGGGCATCAAGTACTATCTCGGACAATGAAAAAGCACCTTTCCCAGGGAAGCACACAATGCTGATTCTCCACTGTGAGATTTATGTCCACGAACTTAAAGTGAAGTCACTTTGCAGTTTGCATGATTTTCTCTGGCAGTGTTTAGCTGCTGCGGTTATAGGAGCAGAGAAGGTGTTCGGCAGGTGTTGGAGTTTTTCAATGTGGCTGTGACAGAGGAGAGAGATCTGGGGCTGGGGTGGGGTTATCTGCAGGAGTGTCATTAAAAAAGAAGGACCGTGGTGTTTAATTTATGTAAAGAAAGAAGCAAAGACCGGAGGTGGCTGCTGGCTGGTGGACATGTGGTTGGATCACTGAGTTAGTGGTCAGGGTAAGAGGCAGGAAATACGGAAGTGTGGGGAGGTATTGCAGCAAGTGCGCTGGAAGGATGAGAAGTAGAGGTCAAAGAGTGGGATTTCGAAACAGAGATTTCTGGTAACGCCATGGTCTATGGTGTGACGCTGAGTGGGTGGCTGAGGAGAGAGGAGAAACGATTGTTGGCATGCAGGACATCAAGGAATGGAGAGGCCAAGCTGCTGGATGAGGTACATATGTTGGTAGTGAAGTTCTGAGGATCATGTTGGAAGAGGGCAGTGCATACACTTGTAACCAGGAGCTAAGTCTGCAGTGAAGGAGGGGTGATGACTAAGCGGGTAGGATGTCCCCAGTGAGCAGGGCATGGGGATGAAATAACCAGAAGTAGGGCCCATACGATGCTTTCGTACAAATTAAGGAAAAATGTCCCTCTTCCAGGGGAAGCAGCCCCGTCCCCGGATGTACAGCTTGGGGAGTGTGGCTGGGTTTTACTCACCCCTCAGGTGGGCATCCTTGGCAGGACACGTGCTACTTACACAAGCTGTACAGCCATGCCTGTAGCCCTGGTTCGATGGCCCAGGCATCAAAAGAAGCAGCTTTTTGCAGGGTCAGTGTTCCCTGAAAGGGGCAATGGGGAGCAAAGATCAACCCTCTGGTTTCACAGACAAGGGAAAATGAGACCCAGGGAAGGGAAATGAGCAACGGGCGTTTGGTGGCAGAACTGGAAGGAAACTCTGTTCTGATTTTCACTTTCTGCCATACCCTGTGACGGAGGGTGATATTTGAGCAAATGCTCCAAAATTGCAAATTCAGAAACATATTGTCCCTCAAAGTCACTTCTGTGGGAGGCGACAGACTTCTTTCTAGTGATGCTGCCATTGTTCAATGATTTCTGGACACTCCTTCAGAGAAAGGATCTTCAGAGCCAGCTTCTGAGTCACAAAGACAACCCACTGCACTGTGGAATCCTATTTAATATGTGGGACCTGTCCTTTTCCTTCTCTGGTGTTGGGTCTGAGAGCCCAAGAGGCAGCCTGGAAACGTGGCTTCTCTACATTTTATTCCAACACATATTTATTTTGCATGTTTCAGGTCCATGGGCTCTCCATGGAGGTGAGGGGCTCAGTCTGTGTTCAGTCTTAATGGGTTTTGTTTTGCACGGCTGGCATCCCTGAGGTTTGCATCCTTCTGGCATCTTAGATGTAAACCACAGAAAGTCCCCCACCTATTTATGCATAAAATGAATTTAATAAAGAACATGAGGTAGCTCACAGAATCTCTGGAAATTTGGCTTTGGAAAGGAGCCATCCTCGAATTATCCGGTTCTAGTAGGGACCTCACTGCTTGTACCACGAAGTTCTGCCTGGGGCTGGACCAGAGCTGACTCTGAGACCTTGGTGATTTTCTGCCATTCCTCTCCCTCAGCCAGAAAACAGACTCCATGCAGCTCCTGGGTCCTCAGCTTGCTCTCTTTCAAAATGAATTCTCCCACGTGCTGACACTAGCTGCAAAGGAGGCCAGGGAAAGTGCGTTCCAGCTTCTAACTTGGGAGACGGTGCTCAGCTGGTGGGAAGATCCCCAAACATGGGGAGTTTGTTCCAAAAAATGGTGAATGCCGTGGGTTGTGGAAAAGGTTGCCTCCTAGGCTGTAGGTTTCTTGGACCTTTCTGCCTTGAATTTGGGAAAGCTGCCCCCTAGGTGTACACAGGCGACAGGGCCATTGTCCTTCCTGGTCCAATGGCCCATCTTCACAGAGTGTGACCATGAGCTCAGAGATCACAGTACTACTGCTAGTACTGTTTGTACTAAAATTTTGGAATTTCCTTTAAAATGAACGCCGTTAAAAGAGAAACAGGAAGTTGTTTTTTCAAGCTCCTGCAAATGGGTGGTTGCCAAGGTCAAATCCGCCTGCTGACACACCTGTGTCCACAGAGAAACCTGGGACATTCTACCTGGAAATGCTACTCCTCAGTGATCCAGTGTCCCTTCTCTCTAGTATCTGTAATAAGCAGAAAGATAACCCAGCAGCTCCCTGTGTGTGCGGAGAAGGATTTCTATGACAAGCATTTATTGAGGGCTTACTTAGGTGCCAGATACTGGGGCTTAACCTTGGGCTGAGGAGACTGGGAGGTCTCAGAGATGAGTAAGACATGGATTGTTTACAGGAAACACAGTCTAGTGTCAGAGACAGACAGGCCTACGCTTTACTGTGTGTCCACGTGGCTCAGGGAGTTGAGGAAAAGGACCTTGGGGTCTTTCAAATGTGGGACCACAGGAACTAGTTTTCTCACCTGCAAAGTGGGGATAATAAGACTTAGCTCCTATGGTTATTTGAAGGAGTGAGTAGTATAAAGTTTGTGGAGTAGCCAATGCCTGGCCCACAGTTGGTACTTAGCAAGTGTCGTTTCCTCTAATACCTCCACACCCTCTTGTTCTCCTTTCAGAAGGTAGTGGTTGATTCTGCCTCATGTCTATATGTACCACAACCTCTTTATCCATTCCTCCATCGATGGACATTTAGGTGGCTCCCATGTACTGGCTATTGTAAATAGTGCTGCAATGAACATAGGGGGTGCATGTATACAATGGAATATTACTCAGCCATAAAAAAGAATGAAATAATGCTATTTGCAGCAACATGGATGGACCTAGAGATTGTCATACTGAATGAAGTAAGTCAGACAAAGACAAATATCATATGATATCACTTATATGTGGAATCTAAAAATATGATACAAATGAACTTATTTACAAAATAGAAATAGTGTCACAGGTGTATAAAACAAACTTATGGTTACCAAGGGGGAAAGTGCGGGGAGGGATAAATTGGGAGATTGGGATTGACATAGACACACTACTATATATAAAATAGATAACTAGTAAGGATCTGCTGTCTAGCACAGGGAACTCTACTCAATACTCTGTAATGGCCGGTACGGGAAAAGAATCTAAAAAAGAGTGGATATATGTATAACTGAATCACATTGCCGTACAACAGAAACTAACACAACATTGTAAATCAACCATACTCCAATAAAAATTAATTTAAAAAATTCTGCCTGATGGATTTGGGCTGGGCTCCTAATAATGACAGGGGATTCTTTAGACAGAAGGCGAGGAAGATGCTTCAGGAAACAGCATGATCAGAACCCTGGGACACTGTGTTTGGGGAATGGTGGGCTGAACGTCTGGTTGGAGGTATGTGCGTGGGAGATCAGACTGGCTGGAGGTGAGGCCGCAGGGGAAGTGAAGGGGTCGCTGAGTCATGCCGGGGGTCTGAACATTCTCCTGTAAGTGTGGGTGGTCCACGAGGAGCTTTAAGGCAGAGGACTGTTCCCGAAAGGCCAGAGCAGCCGCTCTTTGGCTGGTGAAACTCTCTCTCTTGTATTTAGGACTGCCCTGGACTTTGGAGTCTCCATATCTCTGCTTTGAGAGATAAGGATGGAAGGAGTGGACTGTTTCTTGGCCCACATTCATCCTGGGGATCTGTACGTCTGGATGTCTTGGAGAGCTTCGTGACGCCATTATCATTTCAAATAAGAATATGTAGAATGATACTATTTGTTGACTGTTTAGCAACCTCAATGCAATGTCAGTATCTTCCATAAATAATCCCAGATCCTTTTAGTGAGTCTATGAAGACATATATTATCATCTCCATTTTGCAGAAGAGGAAACTGAACCTCAGGGATGTTAGGCAATTTGCTGAAGGTCATGGAACCAGTATATGGCCATGCAGGATTCAAAGCCGGTTTGCCTAATTATAAAATCTGTGCTGGTTTCACCCTGCCCCACTCCTGAGTCCTGCTGGATTAGTTTTTTAAATTAATTTTTATTGGAGTATAGTTGATTTACAATGTTGTGTTAGTTTCTGCTGTATGGCAAAGTGAATCAGTTATGCATATACATATATCCACTCTTTTTTAGAGTCTGTTCCCATATAGGTCATTACAGAGTATTGAGTAGGGTTCCCTGTGCTAGACAGCAGGCTCTTATTAGTTATCTATTTAACTGACATGAAAACTTGTGATGTGAAACTCTATGTCCTTATACGTTTATGTGTCTTTATTTCCCTCTGTATATATTTATACCCATGCTCTATCATCTCTGTCTACCTATTTATCTAATAGAATGGCAGAACTTTACCAGTATCTCAAAGTCTCTTGCCTTTCATTCCCCAAGTCTCTGGGAATTCAGCTGCATTGTCCTTTCTGGATGAGGCAGCTGCAATGTGGTTAGCTGTCGTTATCCAGGGTGTCCTAGAGTGAGGATGTCCTGCCTGCCACCTCAGTGGTGGACAGACTCAGATCTGGTCCCAAGAGAAGGAAGTTTTGAGAGAGACTTATAGGGTATGATAGATTCCTCAAACTTTGGTGTCTCCCTGTAAATCCTGTCAATCTCTCGGCAATGCTGGAAATCCCTTCGCCTTTCGGTCTGCTGTGGTGTGGTGTCACACAGACAACTCCTAGAGCCCTGAGTTAGAATATCAGCTCTGTCCTCACCAGTCACTAGGGCCTTGGGCAAGTTATAGATCTCTTCTGAGCCTCAGCTATCCATCAAGTGGGGATGGTTATTGTACCTACTGACAGGCTGTTGTGAGAATAAAACAAAATTCTGGGCTCATGAATGCTTAGCAGGTCTCTTCTTTAAGCTTTTCTTTCTTGGGATGGAAATATATTAAGCCACATTCGATGGTCATTTAAAGAATTTTATTGAAATATAGTTGATTTACAATGTTGTGTTAGTTTCAGGTATATAGGAAAGAGATTCAGTTATATATATATATACACACACACAGTACACACATACAGGTGGCTATTTTGAATAATTACCCTCAATCTCATCTTTGAAAAGACAGATGGGATTATTTCATAAGGCTGCTTGACGGTGGAAGAGAAGACTTGGGTGGGATAAGGAGGTAGAAAAAGGGAAGAAAGAAGAAAGCAAGATTATCAGAGGCGATGCTCAGTGACTTGGTAATTACTCAGGATCAGGCCAGGTCTGCCTGTGAAAGCAGTAGCAGATGGGCCTCTTTGATGCTTACTGTATCCGTAAAAGGTTGGATGAAATCTTCAGAAAGCTGTAAATATGTTCTGGGCTCCAAACACAGCCTTCCCTTAAAGGGCAAAATGCTCTCAGGTGGGGAGGTGCTTTATCTGGGTTTCCCTGGGGTGGTAAGCAGCTCGCAGAAGTGTCCTGGCAGGAAGCAGCCCCAGTGGCTCCTGGCCAGGCCGGTGGAGACCTCTGGCCTTCTGTCTGGCCCTCAGGGACTTCTGCTTCCCCGGGAGCAGGAAGGTGGCTGGGAGGAGGGGAAAGCACGGGGAGGAGCGATCAGATGAAAAAAAGAGCTTTTTCCGGAAAACAAATTGGCCATCAGGGAACCGAGCTGAAGGGGAGGACCCCAACAGGACTGTTAGCTTTAAGGGGCTCCTTGGTGCTTTTTGTCGTTTCTCTTGTTTGTTTGTGACCTTGAGTACCTCTTGAGGTCATTGAGCAAGAAAGCATCCTTGGGTCTCATCTCTCCATGTTGCTTTATATAACGAAGTCTCCAAAGGGGAAGTGGGTTCCCAGGGCCAACTGGAATCTTTATACCACCCCTCACCCCTCTCCTGTGCTATTTTGTGATTGAATTATTCCAGAATTGGATGGACTGATGACGATGATGATAATAATATTAATAATAGCAGCTAAAATTAATTGAACACTTCTTAAGCTGCACATATCCTGAGCTAGAGCATTTCATGGGCTTTACCTCATTGACTCCTGGGAGGTATAGGTGCTGTTGTGATCAGCCCCATTTTCCAGATGAGAAAACTGGGCTCAGAATGAGGAAATAACCTGCCAAGCATGAAATGATAGCCAGTAAGGGATAGTTGCGATTTCAGCCTGGGCGGATGGGATCCAGGGCTGGGACTTTCTCCACCACAATATGCTACTGCTGGTTGGCAGTGACTGTGTTTTACTCGTGCCCTTGTCTTCTGCAAGGCTTGGTATGTAGAGGTCAAATTGCTTAGTAAATTATTTTTATCTAAGTGATGATGAAAAATTTTTTTTTTATTTTCCATCTTTGCTCAGGTCTTGATGCAGAGATCACACATTAGGCACTTAAAACGGATTAGCTCAAAGTTAAGTTTCACAAGTAAGGAGGGACTGGTGTAGAGAGACTAAGGATTAATGTGCATCTATAAGATCTATTGCCTCCTTGAGATAAAAGGGATGGCTAGAGGGATCACAGTTAATATTATTTCACATTTATCCATCTCACTGAAGAGAAGTAGTGAATATTAGAGACCCTTGTGCCAGGCATTTTAGCATCTGTTATCTCGTAATCATTGCGACTGTCCTGGAGGAGGGTGCTGCGTTATCACATCCGTTTTATAGATTAAGTGTAGAGTTAAGCTAACTTTCCGAGAACAACAGTGGACATGGAAGAGTCGGGTGAGGATCCGTTGGAACCCTCTTCTACCATCCACGATGCCAAAGTTACCCTCCAGGTGTTGGACAAACAATTTAGATGGAGGGAGGACCAGATTTACATTCCGCTCCGCATGCTGGGGTGAGACCTAGGCAGAGGAAGAGAAGGGCTCTCATTTGTTTTTCCTCTGGAGGGTAGAGAACTAATGCAAGCTAGAGGTAAGGAGTGAACTCAGCAAGGTCTTTGGATGAGCCCAACGTAAGGCTTGATTCAAGGGGCTTGGGCGTTTATCCACCAACAAGCCCCTTGTGCTCAGAAATATTTGGACTCCCAAGAAGACTGCTGAGTGAGAACCAACGCCCAGATTACCTCGTTTACCAAAAACAATCTGAAACAACTGAACTACCTACTGAATTCTGGACTACCTCGTAACGGCCGACGAGAACAATCTGGACTGTCGTAATCCATTCCATAGGGAGGGGCTGCATGCTTCCTTTCGACTGGCTGCTTTTTGAAATACTCCTAGTACTTGGGGACCCCCTGTCCAACCTGAGCACACTCCCAGGGTCTGGATCTCCAAGCAGGGACCTAGCAAAGTGGGAAACGAAGTGTTTCTCTTCTGTTCTCATGTATTGCTGGTCCCCTGTCCTTGGTCCTTTTGAGCAGGATTGATGGCTTCTGCAGGGGTCCTGTGGGAAAGCCTGCAGAGGTGCTGGCCTTCCAACCTGCAGCATCTGTAACTCTGCTGTCACCAGGTCTTTAAAAAGGCCGAGAAGCAAGTTTCTAATCTGTTGAGTCCTAAGGCCGGGGGGCTTGAGGGGCAAGATGCTGAGGGCTGGGGCATCCTGAGGGCGTTGCGGCTCTGGGAGGTCACCAGAGGGTTTTTCCATGCTGGGAACAGCCAGTTGTTCTAAGTGCAGGGTCATCTTACCGGGAGGCTTGTTTCTTAGTGGACTGACCCCACCTCTCCTGGGAAGGTGGGGCTGGTGAGTGTGTGTATGTATGAGTAGTTGAGTGTTTCTATATTGTGTGTTTGTGTGAGTGTATGTATGTATGAGTGCGTATGTGTGTGTGAGTGTATGTATGAGTGCGTGTGTGTGTGAGTGTATGTGTGAGTGTGTTTGTGTGTGTGTGTATGTGTGTGTATGTGTGTGAGTGTGTGTGTGTGTTGCTTTAGGGCTGCCAGGCCAGGCTTGGACTTAACCCAGCAAAGCCCCTTTGAAGTTGAAATCAGAAAGCGCAGTTCCTCCTTCCTCCCAGCCCAGAGCGATTGCATGGCTGCAGGCAGGGAAGGCATTTGTAAGCTATTTTCTCACTTTCACAACGTCTCCGGTCTCCTCCACCCCAAATGGCGGCACAAACAGTGTTTTGGTGAGGGACCCCTGGCTGCTAGGGCTCTCTGGTTTCCATGGAAACCATAAAGCCCACTGGAAGGGGGGTTAGAGGGAGGAGGGTCAGGGGACGTGGGATGGTGAGAGCCTGGCCCCTGGTGGGGTGGGAGGCTTCCTCTCCAGACAAAGGGGAGGGACAAAAGCTGGGGGAGGGGGTGCGGGGGTGGGGTGTCACTAGGGAGATTTATTGTCTTTGTCTTGTGGCTTTCATGGAGTCTGGAAGCCTGGGGGAGAAAGCTGAAAGGGCCTGTGAGCTGTGTCCTGGGGCCTGAGCATGATTCAGACACTGGGACAAAGGGGCTGCAGGAGGAGCCCTCTCCCACCCCACTGCCCGCGGAATAAACCCTAGACTCCCTGGACCGCCATTCAAGGCTTGTTCACTATCTAACTCCACCAGAGCTGTCTCCTTTCCTTGATTTCCTCCCTCACAGGCCCAAAGAGCACATGTTGGCCTTGCTACTGTAAATCCCTTTAGGGCAGCGACCTTGTCTTATTTATTTCTGCATCTCCAGTGCTTGGCCCCTGAGCTCAGCTGTTGAATTGACAAAACATGCATGCTTATTCCAGTACCCAGAGCCTTTGTGCTGGTGGAGCTCCCTGCCTGGAAAGCCCTGATTCTCCCTTCTCCCCATGCAAGGCCCATCCCTTCTTCCATGCTCAAATCAAGTCCTGCCTTCTCTAAGAAGCTTCCACAGCCCATGTTCATTACCGAGGTCCTTAAACACGAGTATACCTCCTCGGCTTGCAAGTGCATATTAATATCTGGTTTCTCTGGACATCAGTGTCTGTACTTAATCACAGCCTGTTTGTTTTTAAAACACAGCTCTTTCCTTGCTGCTGGAAAGGCATGGAATTTGGATAACAATAGTACTAATCGATATTTTAGTTCTTGTCTTGTGTGCGTTGCATGCAAAGTATCATTTGAAGTAAAAACCAATCTGAGTTTGAGGCTTGGGTCTGCAGCTACTATTTGTGAACTTGAGAAAGACATTTCAACTCTCTGTACCTCAGTTTCCTCATCTGGAAAATAGGAGTTATAATAACAATTTCCCTGTTCTCTTCGTAGGGTTGTTTGGACGACTGTAAGAGCTATTAGTCAGGACAGTGCTTGGAGGATGCCTTGGTGATGTGTGTCTCACTGATTTGGTGGCTGACCCCTTGCCCCATCCCATGCACAAACGCTCAGCCACCATACTGGGGAAACATAGCAAATGTTTAAGCTGAGCTAAAAATTTGAAGAGAAAATAGTTCTGGGAGGGTTGGCTGAGTCCTGGCAGGGAATCCCACAGTGCGTGGCCCACTGGGACTTGGGTATTGTCAGGTTATTTGGGGAATTATCCTAGGGTAACACATCTGCAGGAGTCAGAGGTCACAGCCTAGGGCACTGCAATTATTAAGAGGAAATTTAGGGAAAGGGTAAGGTGAAGATTAAGAAATCCTGGGAATTCCCTGGCAGTCCAGTGGTTAGGAGGTGGCCTTTTCATCGCCCAGGCCCGGTTTCAATCCCTGCTTGGGGAACTGAGATCCCGCAAACCGTGCAGCGTTGGCCAAACAAACGAACAAACAAATAACCAAAAATGAAATCCTAAGGAATAGGGGTTAGGGAAGCTCAGGCTAAAAATACTTGGGTACTTGCTGTCTGCTGGTGATTTTTATTTACAAATCATCACCTGGCTTTGTTTTTCCAACCACCTTGAGAAGTGGAAGTTAATATCCCCATTTTAAGGGTGAACTGACTTGCCCAGACCCAGCCCTTCCTCCACAGTTCCATATTCCCTCCCCGACCCTGGACTGAGGTCTTGAGGTCCCATTGCCCTAATGGAGCTGGAGTAAGATGACCCCTTACAAGACCTGCTGAATGTTCCCAGAGGAGAGAAAACCAATAGGTGTGGTGACTGTAAGAAAACATTTGGTTGGAAATCACAGCTTTTCATCCAGGAGTGAGCTCATAGCAGGGGAGAAGAAACCCAACAGAGCTTCCTGTATTGTTGCCCGGTGGTCTGTGTTGCCTGCCTGTCTGTGTGTCCACTTAACGCACAAACATCCATCACAGCAGGGCACGGGGGTGGGGTGACACAAGGGGCAGGGAGTATGGAGGGGGATGGGAAAATCACCTGGTGATTGCCTACAGCTGGCCTCCTCCCTACCAGGGCCTCAAGCTTCCCAGGGGCAGGGGTGAGTCTGATTAAGAACGGGCTGTCAGGACGTGCCCACCAGCTGCCAGGTGACCTCAGAGGCTGTTTAATGTTCAGTAACACAATGTCAGTCATAGCCTTTGCCCTGTCTGCACCGTTGGAGGATGGAGCATACTCCAAAGAGGAAAACATCTTTAAAATAGAAGCTAACCTCCTCAGCCCACCCCCTGGCTTTTCCTGCGACTTCAAGGCTCTCCTTGGAAGCCTGGAGATGGCTGTTTTCCTTCTCCAGTGGAGCCAAGAAAGGGGCCAGGTGGGAAATTTACCCTACGGAACAGACCCCTGGGACCAATTATTGTCTTGGATCCCATGAAAACATTTTGATTTCCAAGGAAATGCCTCAGAGAGGACCCCTGCTCCTTTTAGGAAGTGGGGAGGACCCTTCTTATTTTCATTCCTCAGCTCCTGCCTGTTACTCAGAGGGGGAGGTGTGCACACCCAGGTCTAAAGCTGCATGTGTAATAAGGTAGCCATTAGCCATGTGTGGCTATTCAAATTTAAATGGATATCATTTAAAATTAAACAAAATTAATATTTGTGTTCTTCAGCTACACTAGCCATATTTCAAGTTCTTAATTGTCACATGTGGTAAGGACTCATCAATTGGACAGTGCAGAGAGAGGACCCTTCCAATATTCCAGAAAGTTCTTTTGGACAGCACTGGCTTAGAGCCAGGGTTCTCCATTCTGGCTGCCCCTTGGAATCACCTGGGAGCTTATGAAAAGTCCTGGTGCCTGGCTGGGGCTCACCCCCAAGACTAGAGTCAATCGGTCTAGAATGGGGTTTGGCATTGAGATTTTTTTCAAAAATTCTCCAAGTGATTCTAATGTGCAGACAGGACTGGTCCACCGACTCCCAAATGTACCTTGTTATAAGAATCATGTGGAGAGCAGAAGCAAAAAGAACTACAATCCTGCAGCCTGTGGAACAAAAACCACAACCACAGAAAGACAGACAAGATGAAAAGGCAGAGGGCTATGTACCGGATGAAGGAACAAGATAAAACCCCATAAAAACAACTAAATGAAGTGGAGATAGGCAACCTTCCAGAAAAAGAACTCAGAATAATGATAGTGAAGATGATCCAGGACCTCGGAAAAAAAATGGAGGCAAAGATCGAGAAGATGCAAGAAATGTTGAACAAAGACCTCGAAGAATTAAAGAACAAACAAACAGAGATGAACAATACAATAACTGAAATGAAAACTACACTAGAAGGAATCAATAGCAGAATAACTGAGGCAGAAGAACAGGTGAGTGACCAGGAAGACAGAATGGTGGAATTCACTGCTGTGGAACAGAATAAAGAAAGAAGAATGAAAAGAAATGAAGACAGCCTAAGAGACCTCTGGGACAACATTAAACACACGAACATTCACATTATAGGGGGTCCCAGAAGGAGAAGAGAGAGAGAAAGGTCCAGAGAAAATATTTGAAGAGATTATAGTTGAAAACTTCCCTATAAGGAAGTAGCCACCCAAGTCCACGAAGCGCAGCAAGTCCCATACAGGATAAACCCAAGGAGAAACACGCTGAGAGACATAGTGATCAAATTGGCAAAAATTAAAGACAAAGAAAAATTATTGAAAGCAGCAAGGGAAAAACGTCAAATAACATACAAGGGAACTCCCATAAGGTTAACAGCTGATTTCTCAGCAGAAACTCTGCAAGCCAGAAGGGAGTGGCATGATATACTTAAAGTGATGAAAGGGAAGAACCTACAACCAAGACTACTCTACTTGGCAAGGATTTCATTCAGATTCGAAGGAGAAATCAAAAGCTTTACAGACAAGCAAAAGCTAAGAGAATTCAGCACCACCAAATCAGCTCTACAACAAATGGTAAAGGAACTTCTCTAAGCGGAAAACATAAGAGAAGGAAAGGACCTACAAAAACAAACCCAGAACAATTAAGAAAATGGTCATAGGAGCATACATATCGATCATTACCTTAAACGTGAATGAATTAAATGCTCCAACCAAAAGACACAGGCTTGCTGAATGGATACAAAAACAACAGAAGTTGAGACACCGATGTAGAGAACAAACATATGGGCACCAAGGGGGGAAAACCGCAGTGGGGTGGGGATGGTGGTGTGCTGAATTGGGCGATTGGGATTGACCTGTATGCACTGATG
>NW_020173674.1:12001361-12028981 GCF_003031525.2 Neophocaena asiaeorientalis asiaeorientalis
ATCATGTGGAAGTTTTTTTTTCTTTTTTTTTAAAAAACCATCCTCTTACCAATTTTTATACCATAACACTGACTTTTTAAATTTAATTATTTATTTTTATCAATTTTTAAAAAATTTTAGCTGTGCTGCCCAGCTTGCAGGACCTTAATTCCCCAACCAGGGATTGAACTTGGGCCCTCGGCAGTAAAAGCATGGAGTCCTAACCACTGGACCACCAGGGAATTTCTTTTTTTTTTTAATACAGGTTCCGAGGGAACTTGTCTCTGGGTTCAGATTCAGCAGGTCTAGGGCAGGTCTCAGGGATCTGTGCTTTGTTTCAGCGTGTCGGGTAATTCTTATGGTCAAGTAGGTTTGGGAAAAGTTGATGAGTAGAGACAGGAAGAAAATCACTCAGCAGGCACCTGCCAGGTCTGGCATTGTGCTGGGGCTTTGGCCACAGGGCCTCAGAGCCGCAACAGTCCAGCAAGATGGGCTTTATGCCTGTGTCACAGGTGAGGAAGACGGAAATTCAGGAAAGGTAACGTCCTTTCCTAAGTCACTCCACCAGGAAATAGTGGCACAAACCAGCCTCTAGACCCCATCTGAGTGTTAAAGCAACTTGGGCTCTGGAGTCATTGGGGGTTTAAATCATGCTGCTAACTATGTGACCTTGGACAAGTCACTAAACCTGTCAAAGTCAATTTCCTCCTTGTAAGCTGGGAATCATAGCAGTCCCTACCTCTTAGGCATGTGCTAGTGACTCAGTGCGGTCCTGCAGGCAAAGGACTCTGTGTGGTACCACCGCCATCGGATTAGTGTCCAATAGATGAAGCTCTGGTGACAGAGAGGATGGCATTTCAGGCAGGCTTGTTCTTTTCATCACATGTTTATTCCAAGAGGATCTTCTGTTCTTCTCTCATTACCTCCCTGTCTGTCTCTGTTTATCTGTCTGATTTGTCCCATGGTAGGGAGGGTGTTGATTCTGTTCCTTCATACTGTGTGGCTCTGGACACTGGGTGTGGGGACTCAGGAAGGCTCCTTGCTGTTGACTGGGTGGACCCAGGCTGCCTCCTTACTCCCCGTCTGCCCGCTGTTCTTCAGCACTGCCAATGCAACTTCAGTAAAATAATCGAAACGGTAACAGAAATAATAATCATTTGTCATAAAGTAGCAGCTGCCATTTACTGAGAGCTTGAACTCCAGGCACTGTGCTCAGTGCTTTAGAGGTCTTTTTTTTTTAATTTTTGGCCTTGACATGCAGCACGTGGGATCTTAGTTCCCTGACCAGGGATCGAACCCGTGCCCCCTGCAGTGGAAGCGCAGAGTCTTAACCACTGGACCGCCAGGAAAGTCCCTAGATGTCAATGTGTTGAGTCCTTTCTGCAAACCCATGAAGCAGGTATTATTGTTCTCCTTTTTCCTACCAAGAAACAGAGGTTTAGAGTTGTTAAAACACTCATCTGTGGTCACATAGCTAGTAAGCAGCAGAACTGAGATTTGAACCCAGTTTTAGGACCCAAAGCTGTTACTCTAGGTTGTCACCCAGACAGAAAAAAGAAAGAACAAACATCCATATAATGGAAACAGAGTTTTGTGTTTTACTTTATCTGGTACTTTCACGCACATGGAATCATTGGATTCTTATGGTACACCCTGTGTGGTGGGAGGAGTTATCCTAATTCCAAGATCAGGAGAATGAGGCCCCTGGAAGGTGTGATACACCGGGATCACCTGCTTAGTATGGTTTGTAGTAGAATTAGTAAGACACAGACGAAGCCATGGTCTCTTGGCCGCCACATTGCAGCTCTTTCCAACACGTCACTCAAGAGATATTGCACTTATCACTTACAGGTTTTGATCACCCTTATCCTTCTTCTGTCTCATTCATGAATGAGGAGGAGCCTTTCTCCTCTGAGGGAAAGTGGAAGAGCTTGGATTTGGTTAACAAGATGGCAGTTATTGCATTACTCCATATTGCTTCTAGTTCTTTCCCAGGGATGAGGGAAGATCCTGCGACCTGTAGATTCCCTCGAGGGAAAGGGAATTGTTGGCTCCTGGGAAGGCCTTTCCCCCTTCGTTCTCTGCAGCTCTTCACTTACACAGACTGAAAACTTGCTCATGGGCTAGGTGGCAGCGAGGGGATGGTGCCAGAGGATGGGTGGTGGAGTCAGGTAGCCCGGGATTTGAATCCCTGTGCTGTTTCTACCTTGCTGTGTGACTCTGGGCACATCATTTGACGTCTCTGAGCCCCAGCTTTCTCTACTGTAAAATGTAGGGTAATAATAATATCTATCTTACATGACTATTGTGAGGGTTGAATTAGACAATGGCTGTCAGTGCCAAGCACTGCCTGGTGCACAAAGGCATTCAGATGGGAAGCACGGCCATCTAGGATCTTAGTGTTCAGCCAGCCAAGCAGAGAAGCAGAAGGAGGGAGGGGGAGCTGTCACACTCCACGTGGAGTTGCCTCAGGGCCCCTTTCCCTCCGCCTTAATGGGGGACACAGGAAAAGGGAGGTTTGTCCTGGGGAAAAGACTGAGGCCGTTTAATGAGCTCAGGAAAGCCCATCTCCTGACAATAACAGTCCAGCACTCTGAAATAACATCCTGCCAGAAGAGGCAGCGACAGGATGTGTGCCAGGGGTGGGGGCGTGTGGCAGCCCCACTGCCCACCGGTCTGCCCATCTGTCCCTGAGCCCTAAGGAAGCTCAGGAAGTAGCAGCCGGGGATCAGAGGGAGATGAAGACTTCCCCTTCCACATGCATCCTGGACTGATACGGAGACTGGAATAGCAGCGGTCTTAAATGGGTGCTCCAGGGGGGTAGATTGTTGGCACTTTCCCTGTGAGCTGCTCCCGTCCCACCGCTGCCTCAGCTGCAGCTGCCCTGTGGGTCGACGCTCACTTGCCTCTCATGGTTCCACTGAGTCAAGGAGCAGGTCGGGTGAAGGGGAGTGGTCCCCACTTGCCAATCAAAACACGAGAATTTGTTGCAGGTCTCCTGTGTGCTGAGGACAGAGCTTGCCTGTGGAAATAAAATGAGAGTGGAGACAGATACTGTCTCAGCCCCTGGGGAGTTTGTAATTGGATGGAGTGCAGAGATGATGGGCAAGTACAGTGAGCTGGATGGGATTCCATGAGCCCAGGGTGCCTGGGGGTCGGATGGGGGTGGGAGAGCCCCAGGGAAGGCTTCGTGGTGGAGGAAGATGGGCATGCAGCTGAAGGGCCAGCAGGAGTTGGCCGGGCAAAGAGATGGGGACAGCCCTGAGTGTGTGAGGGGAGCTGAGGAGAGCTCAGCTGGGATGGACAGCAGCTCAGCGAACCAGGGGTTTGTGGCTGGAGAGAAAGCAGGGGCCTGGGGGTGTGGGTCACATCAAGAAGGATGAACTTCATCTGAAGGGTAGCAGGAAACCACCAAGGCCTTTTAAGCAGGGAAGTGACGCGATCAGATTTGTGGTTTGAATCTTGCTGTGTCCCCTCCCATCAATGACCAAATCTTCACAGGGACTGGCTCTGCGCTCAAGTCTGGAGGAGCTCCAAGGAAGCTGCTTGTCAGAGCTGGAGTCCAGTGCGGTGGGGTAGAGAGATCTGTGTGGGACACAGAGGGGCAGAGCTCAGACCCCAGACCCTGTGACCAGAGAGAGTCACTTTACCCCCTCTGGATCCCATTTCTCAAATATTAAAAAAAAAAAAAAAAAAGTGGAACCAGGTGAATCTGCAAACCCCTTTCAGATAATATATTCTGTGATCCAAACGTAATGTAAGTTTCCCTGCCCTCAAGACGCTTACGGTCTGGGGCGGTGCATGGCGGAGTGAGACAACATGCTTGGTAAATGCCGGCTGATTCTTAGAAAGCAACTGCTCCAGGATAGGGGACGGAGGGAGAACCACGGACTCTGTGTCCTGCAAAATGGATTTTCTGCCTGCAGAGGAGGGAGGGATTGCTACCTTGTACCCATGGATTGCTGGAAATGAGGTTGGATTCTCTATGAATCTCAGTCCTGAGTGGGGTCCGCCTCTCCAGCTGGTGGGTGGCGGACACAACAGCCTATGGGGGACCCCAGGGGTCCTGCCTTTAGGGCACTCCCAGCCTGAGTCTTTGGAGGCCCTGTCCCTAGAATCATGAACTGGGCCCATTCCTTTGAAGGCAGGGAGGCAATGGGAAAAGATGGTGGCATCTTGGAGTAGGAGACCTGGGTGGTATGCCAGTGAGTGACATGTCACGTGGCCTTGCTGAGACTTCAATCTTCCTCTCAGGGACTTAGTTTCCTCATCTATACACCAACAGATTTCCAAGTAGTATCAGTGTTCTGGGCACTGGGTGCTGGTGTTGTAACGTGAAAAAGACTAGGTCACTTCTTTCAGGCAGCTTCCAGCCTGGTGTGGAGACACATACTTTCAGTGCAGGGTACCGAGTACAATGCCAAAGGGATGACTGTTGGGGTGGGTGGTATACAGGTGTACCTTCACATTTGAATGATCAGTGTGGGTCAGTTGGTGGAAGGAGGCGGGGTGGGGAGAAGTACTTTAGACATTTCCAGCGAACAAAGAATCTATCTAGTCATCTTACCTTTGCAACATAAAACTCCAGCTCCCTCCCCGCGTCTGACTGATGCTCTGGAGAGACCCACTGCTGGGAGGGCAGCCAGCAACAGAGGTCTCTGGGATGAACTCTGAGCACAGCCCGCATTCGAGTTTAAGTCACAAGCTTGCCTTGGGCAGAGTTTTCCAGCAGTCAGCAGGATGTCTCCTTGGGAGCCTCAAAGACTTAGATCAGAGCCGACACAGCCTTGCTCTCTGCCAGGGTTCACTGGAAGAGATGACACCCCCCTCCCTCCCTTGCATCGCAGGGTCTTCCTAAGGAGAGGACTCCCAGCTCCGTCTGCCCACCTTGGGAATATGTATTGAGTGTAAACTACGGGGGAGTAAGAGTGAGAGAAAACAAATAATGTTGTCAAAGAACACATACTTGGAAACTGATAGGAAAGCTGTGTAGGAACGGGTGTGGTCTCCTGGGAGGGTCTAAGCAGGGACTCTGAGCTAGCCTGGCAAGTTCCTGAGCAGACTTTTTATTTTTTAAATTAATTTTTTTAAATTTAATTTTATTTATTTTTGTATACAGCAGGCTCTTATTAGTTATCCATTTTATACATATATACATGTATATATGTCAGTCCCCATGTCCCAATTCATCCTACTCCCCTTCCCCCCTTGGTATCCATATGTTTGTTCTCTATGTCTGTGTCTCTATTTCTGCTATGCAAATAAGTTCATTTGTATCGCTTTTCTAGACTCCACATGGAAGTGATATTATATGATATTTGTCTTTCTCTTTCTGACTCACTTCACTCTGTAGGACAGTCTCTACGTCCATCCACGTTTCTGCAAATGGCACAGTTTCGTTCCTTTTTATGGCTAAGATTCCGCTGTCTATATGTACCACATCTTCTTCATGCATTCTTATGTTGATGGACATTTAGGTTGCTTCCATGTCCTGGCTATTGTAAATAATGCTACAATGAACATTGGGGTGCGTGTATCTTTTGGAATTATGATTTTCTCCAGGTATATGCCTGGGTGGACTCCTGAGCGGGGATGCTGGAGGTGAGGCCTAAAGGAATAGAAGAAATTTGCTAGCTGAAGAATGGGGTGAGATGGAGAGGGAGCAGATCAGATTCTAGACAAAGGACTCGCATGAACAAAGCCTCTGGCGCTAGGAAGCTTTGCCCATTGAGGTAAAAGGAGACCAGGTGAGTGGAGCCCTGAGGGAAGCTGTTGGGGTTGATGGGACGGGGTGCTGAAGGGTTGGCTGGGGTTAGCCCTGCAGGTCCCGCAGGCTGCACGGAGGCTTTTGTTCTTCACCATAAAAGCAATGGGGATCCATATCAGCAGGATGCTTGTAGGATTGGCTTTGTGTTTTGAAAAGAAACATCACCCTGGATGCCTGGAGGAGAATGGGTGGAGAAGCAGACGATGGCTGCTGCTAGACGCCAATGCTCAGAGGCTTTTGCAGGAGATGAGGACAGCCTGACGGCCGTGGTGGTGGCGATGGTCAGCTCTGGAGTGTGCTGGAGTGCACACAGGTGCTGATGCAGAGGGCATGTCAACGCAAGGAGCCTAAGGCTGGGAGACAGGGAGGGACTAGCCCGTACCAGTCAGGCAGAGCCAGCACTGTTCCTCCTGTTCTTTTATGGTAGAGTCCTAGCACCAGAAAGCGCCAGAGCAAGAAGCAGCCTTAGAAATCATCTGATTCTTAGATTTGCTAGATAAGGAAACCGAAGCCCCAAGGAGGGAAGGCTTTAGGGGCCAAAGGCCACTCAGGGAGTTAATTAATTAATGAATGGTGTGGTCTAGGCATACATAAACATGGCTCTGCTGACCCCTAGATAGCGGGACAAGTGTTTGTTCAGGAGGCAGAGAACTTGGCAGAAGTTCCTCCAACCACTTTCCCAAGTCCCCTTGCGCCACTGGCTTGTCTCCGCTGTCTGCCTGGGCTTAGGGGATCCAGATGTCTGGGGCCACCGAGGCCAGCCGGATTTTCCCACGTCATGGGTTCCCAGTGCTTGGACTCAGTAGGTCAGCAGCCACTCTGGAGGGGGTGGGTGGCAGGGAAGGAAGCCAACCCTGTTCTTTCGGTGAGTTTCCCAGCATCTGAGCTTAGGGAGAAGGCTGATTTCCCTGGGTGCCCCGGATGTGCCCCTCCAGTCGGACACAGCCCTACAGCTAAAACCAGACGGTGCCAGTCTGTGCTTAAATACAAGGACCTTGGCGTTCAGAATCGAATGTTGGGACAGGGTCTGACAGATGTTATCCAGTACTGTGCTGTGTCCAGATGTAGGAGATCATTCTGGAGATGTGTTCGTGTGGGTGCTAAAATGTTGGAATTTTCTTTTCTTTTTGCAGTACGCAGGCCTGTCACTGTTGTGGCCTCTCCCGTTGCAGAGCACAGGCTCCGGACGCGCAGGTTCAGCGGCCATGGCTCACGGGCCCAGCCGCTCCGCGGCACGCGGGATCCTCCCGGACCGGGGCACGAACCCGCGTCCCCTGCATCGGCAGGCGGACTCTCAACCACTGCGCCACCAGGGAAGCCCTCTTTTCTTTCTTTGAGAAAAGCAGGCTGAATATTTGAAATTGGGATTGCATTAGGAAATTCCTGAAAATATTTTCGGGCAGCTGCCTGAGTAGTGCTGTGTCAGAGTGACCTGGCTTTGTCTCAGAGGAATCCTTGGGGTCCCAGAAGGACTCAGGGTCTCCATCCTCTGCAGCTGCCCCCTTGAGCTCCAGGAATGTTCAGGCAAGGGGGACAATGGCACTGGCTTTTGGGAAGCCTGTGGCGTGTGGAAAAGTGCAGAGTCTCTGGAATCATACAACCCTGGGGGGTGGGGGTGGGATTGAGGGCCCCAAATGTCCTGGCTTCACTGACTACCTGGGTGACATTGATACTCACCTCTCTGAACCCCAGTTTCCTGTTTGGCTAAGCGGGGATGAGAAATCCTATTTCACAGTGTCATCATGTGTATGAAATAACTGATGGAAAGCACTTAACATATTGTCTAGTGTTGAAAAAAATGTGCAGTCAATTTAAATTCTCTCTGTGATTGTCAGTCTGGGACCCTGAAATCAGCCAAGATTGAGGCAGATAGAATCAGAAGAACAGAGCCTTCCTCATTGGCTCTGGCCACTCCTAGCTCTCTCTTGGGGTTCACTGCCATGGCAACGGGTCGGTGGAGTGGTGAGGAAGCCGATCTGGGCAGCTGAGCAACCAGAACACTGCCTGGCCCGCCGGCGCCTGGTCCAGCCAGGGGGGCAGCCTGATTAATGTCTGCCTGATCCACTGTCTTCATCTCAGGCTGCCCCGGGGGAAACTTTTTGCCCAGGGCTGGGGAGAAGCCCACTAGCTGGGACGTTCCAGGTCCCCGGTGGTGGACACAGTTACAGGGGCTGCAGAGTCTTTGAACTGCCAAAGCAGAATGTGAGAGCTGAAAGGGACCCTGGAGATTAGTTCTCTCAGACTCCTTTCTTTATGGCTGGATACAGAACAAACCGATAATGAGTGTCTACATTGTACCCAACACAGAACGAAGTTCTTTCCTCATAGGTTCGTTTCTACAACAATCCTGTGTGATAGGTATAATTATCCCCAGCAGGGAGGTGGAAACCAAGGCCCAGAGATGTGAAATCTCTTATGTGCAATGCACAGCTAGGATTTGCACCCAAGGCATCTCTGATTTCGGGTCCTGTGTTCTTTCTACTACCTCGTGTTACCTGTTGTCTGTCTGGCGCTCAGGAACGTGTCTGGTTTATTCCTCTGTGGTATTTCTAGTCCCCGGGACAGCGCTTCACGTATATTAGGGGTTCAATTAAAGATTGTTAGACAAATAAATCACCAGGGATAATTGTGGTATCATTTTTTGCAGGCATGATCCTAAAAGTGGGCCAGGTAAGCGTGTGTGTATGTGGGGCTTCTATCAGACCCTACAATGGGAAAGAGAGACTTAAGGCCCTAATGATGAGAATCCTCCCTTGGCATCCCAGCCCCTCTTAACCAGGCTGTTTTCCTACGAGTTCTAGTCACACTGGATTCCATGCTGAACATGCGTTAAAATTCCCCTCTGTGCCTTCTCTCCTATTTTTCCCTGACCTGGAATATTCTTATTTCCATCTTTATTTGAGGATCCCATACCCACTTTCAAGGCTCAGATGTCCCCTTGCCTCTCTAAATTTCTTTACTACTTGTGGGTCTCTTTGGTGTGTCCTTGATTGCATTCTGCATTGTGGTCTTCCTTCCTGTCATGACCTCCTCGCCTTATAGACACGAGCTGCTAGCAGGCCCTGACTCCGTTGATCCTACATCCTCTGGCACATTGGCACACACAGCAGTTGTAATGAATGTGGAACTGAATGGAGCTGACTAGTGCAGAGCTCCCCATCCTGGATCCCTTGTCACTCCAACGCTCTGGTTTTGGGCTGGATTAGCCAAGGAGTAGGCCTAGAACTAGGCAGAGCTGGGGGCGGGGGAGCGGTGGGCCTCCATCTGCCTCCTCTCCCCAAGTGTGGGCCAAAAGCAGCCCTCTCCAGGGACCTCCCTGACCTCGCCTGACCTTCACCAGGGCTGTTTTCTCATTCTCTTGGATCAGGCTGAGAAAAACAGGAAGAATCATTAAAAGACAGAGCCTTCCGAGCCAGCAGAATTATGGCTGATTCTTTTTACAGACACCAAAAGCTTTGTTTGTGCATCGTGACAAAAGAGTGGGCCTTTCCTGCCGGCGTTGGGGAGAAGCTTCCACTAACCTGGGTGCAGCCCGGCACCATGCCCAGCCCCCTTCGCTTCTCTTCCTCTTACTTCCACGGTTAGAATCGCTAGTGTTTCCCACCCTTAAAAGAATGTGGAGTTGGAGGACCCCTCAGGTGTGTCCAGAATCTCTCCCTGAGAGATCATTCCACTCCTTGCTACTCAAAGTGTGGTCCACGAACCAGTGATGCAGGAGGCTTTTTAGAAATGCAACTCCTAGAAATGCAGGTCTGCTGGTACAGTGTCTGCGCCTTAGCGAGGTCCCCTGGGAATTGTTATGCACATTAAAGTTTGGGAAGTGTGTCTCTCACTGTTTTTTTCAAATAAGAGGTGATGTCTGAACCCTTATTCGGGGGAATTATAAGAGGGAAATTCGTGAGTTAGTGGCAGGATTAATTGGTTTAACAAACATTTGTTGGAAAGCTGCCGTACACTGGTCCTGTGCTAGGCACGGTGGATAAAATCTGAAGTAGGGATCCCGGTCTCTTTGGTCTTCAGTCATTCTTTCTTGTACATAACATTGCCTCGCCCACACCAGGGCCTCAGCAAGTGTTTGTTGAGTGAATAAGACGAATTCCAGCCTGGCGTTTCCTCCACCTCACTACAGCTGCCTTATATAATTATTACCTCCTTGAGTAACTCGTAGCACTTTCAGACAGAAATAAATAAATTCTTTTTTTCTTTCTTTTTTTTTTTGTGGTACGCGGGCCTCTCACTGTTGTGGCCTCTCCCACTGTGGAGCACAGGCTCCGGATGCGTGGGCTCAGCGGCCATGGCTCACGGGCCTAGCCGCTCCGTGACATGTAGGATCCTCCCGGACCGGGGCACGAACCTGTGTCCCCTGCTTCGGCAGGCAGACTCTCAACCACTGCGCCACCAGGGAAGCCCGAAATAAATAAATTCTTTAAGGAGGAATTCACAGAGCGGGCTGTGTCCTTGGTCTTACCAACTCTGGGCAGCAGAATCTCAAGACTCTAGTATGAGAAAATGTTCATGCAATCCATAAATCCACATCTCACAAGTGATAGAGGGAAAGGGTCTATACCAAAACAAGGAGCGACTTCTTATCAACTAAACATCTCTGATGAAGCGACGTAGGACATAGAACAGGTTCAAGAATCAGTGCCTGACTCCACTTCACCAAAGGTCTGATAATAGTTCTCACGACTGTGGCCGGTGAGTCTGTTCTGTGCAGCCTGGATGTCTGCTGGGTGTTCCATGTGGCTCTTGTCCCCTGAAATCTGATCTCTGTTGGAATGTCTAGTTCTTCCATTAGGGGCTTTATTATTGATTTAACATTTTGCGTAAAGTAATCCTTAGACGCCACCTTTATTTCCGAGGACGGCTTTGTTTCTCCCTTTTCTTATTCATCAAAATAGCAACTGTGCAGCGCACCCGCCCTCCTCTTGGTAAATCATAGGCTCCATGGCTGCATCCGTGCCTCCTTTGGCTGCTGCATTGTTTCCAAAAGCTCAACATTCTTCCACTATTGTGGAGGGGATGGGGTTTTTAACTTTGCTTGGAGGAGTCACATACTACCTTGTGTCCGGATTGTAAATGACTTTTCTTTTGGGGGAAAGCGCGTTGCCATTATACGTTTCTCTGTAAAAATCTTATTTTGCAGGAATAGCTTGGGATGTCAATACTCTTCAAGACCAGTTTGAGATGGGCGGTAACCTTCTCTTCATTATTAATCTTTGTTGTCCTCGTCAAACTCTGAAAACATTGTGCACTGGCATTTCCCAAAGCAAAGGGATGCAAATTTCCAGTGGCGTTATTCCTGGAGAAGTCAGAAACAATAACTGGAGACTTCGTCTGTTCCCTGCGTTGGTCAATTTAATTGCATCTAGAATAATTATACTACTTTTATTAATAAAAATAGCAGTTGCTAATTGTTTGTTGATTTCTTACTATAAGTCAGGCACTATTCCAGTGTCATTAGTAGGGATTATATCATTGACTCACCGCTACAAGTCTATGAGATAGGTAGTATTCCCACTATACAGAGAAGGGAATGAGTCGGGGCAATATTGAGTAACTTACCTGGTTAGCAGTGACGACAGCAGGACTTGAACTTGGTTGGTTAGACCCCAGAGCATGGGCTCTTACCTTCCCTGCACCTTGCTTCTGGGACGGTACGATCGCTCCGGCTTCAGCCTTACATTGCCGACACACTTTCGTCCTCAATAAGTCTTTTCCTCATAGACTAGTGTTTCAATTGTGTATTATTGTATAACAAATAGCCTCAAACATAGAGGCTTAAAAAATTACTTGTGTTAAAAGATAAACTGAGGGCTTCCCTGGTGGCGCAGTGGTTGAGAATCCGCCTGCCGATGCAGGGGACACGGGTTCGTGCCCCGGTCCGGGAAGATCCCACATGCCGCGGAGCGGCTGGGCCCGTGAGCCGTGGCCGCTGAGCCTGCACGTCTGGAGCCTGTGCTCCGCAACGGGAGAGGCCACAACGGTGAGAGGCCTGCATACCGAAAAACAAACAAACAAAAAAAGATAAACTGAGGCATATTAAAAATTCTGAGTTTATTTGAGCAAAAAGTCATCGTAGTCAGGCAGTGCCTCGCTGGAAGTGGTTAGGGGCACTCCACCGACTGAAACTAGGAGCAAGACTTTTATAGAGAAGATGCAGAAAGAAAGCAAGGAAATTGTTTGATTGGCTATAGCTTAAGCAGTTGCCTTATTTGGGAAAGGCTCATTGGCTGTTTGTGATTGGCTGTCCTTAGGTTTTGATCTCTTAACCTTGAGGTATTTCAGGCTTAGGTTTTGGTTGCTGGCGAAGGCTACCAAGGCATTAAAGCCAGCTCAGTGTAATGGCCTCCTTGTTTAATTAATTTAACAGTTGTCCCCACTGTGGCTTCACTGGACAGTTCTCTTGCTGGTCCTGCTTGGGATCTCCCGTGGGGCTGTGGTCAGAGGGTGGCCGCAGCTGGAATGTTCAGATAGATGCACTAGTGTGCCTGGTGCCTGGAGCGGTTGGCTGGAAAGTTGGGCTCAGCTGGCACACTGGAATGGCTGAGCCTCTTTCCCTCCTCGTGGTCTCTCCACGTGAACTCTTCGTCCGTCTCCGTGGATCAGACAATCCGTGGGAGCTCAGGGCTCCCAAGACCACCAAAGCAGAAGCTGCCAGGCCCTCTTAAGGATTAGGTCCGGAACTGGCACAGCTTCACTTCCACTACCTTCCTCTGGTTAAATTGAGTTGCAGGGCCAGCACAGATTCAGGGTAGGGCGGACCACACCAAGGCATGATTCACTGGGTCCCATGTTTGGAGACAAACTGTCGCAGCTGGTCAACGTGACCTATCTGGTATAGGATAGCAGTTTAGCGCACTGAGTCTGGAGGACAGGTGTGGATTAAAACCCTGGCTTTGTCCCATTTCAACTGTGTGATGTTAGATAAGTGACTTAAACATCTCTTGGCATCTAGTTCTTTCCCTGTAAGAGCGGGAAGCTAGTGCTTCATTGTCATTATCACTAACTGAATATCACTGCGTGCCAGGCACCATTCTCAGCACTTTACATACTTGATCTCCTTTAATCTTCTCAGAGACCCTATCAAGTGGCTACCATTGTCCTTTCAAATCAACAGGGAAATTCAGACACAAAGAGAGGATGTCACCTGCCCAAGTTCACATGGCTGGTAAGTGGCAGCCCTGGGATTTGAACCCAGGTCCCCAAGTCCATGCTCTTCGTTATGCTCTGCATTTCTCGAGAGTAGCGTCTTTCAGGCAGATGCCAACGAAATGGGGCAGGTAAAGCACTCAGTGCAGCGTGTGGTACAATATAAACGTACAAAGTCGGCAGCGGTTGCGAACGTTCACAGTGTAACATCATCCTGAGAGGTCCAGCTTGTCACCATCGTCTTTCACTCTTTGGTTAAAATGAGTACAAGCTGTTCGTTCCCATTTAAAAAAAAAATATGACTTCATGTCATATTCCCATTTCGAATATATTTGGGCTCATCTCAAATATAATTTGTTTCCTGGATTTGTTTCTTTGTCTACAGCTGAGGGAGTCATACTTTCCTTCTAGAAAATCATTTTGGATCGATGCTCCGCCTCTAGCATGTCAGTGGATACAAACCTACAAATCTGTACTCTGAAGATGCTGCTGGTTATTCAGGCTTCAGTACCTGACGCTCAGAGTGATGCAGCATATTTAAACCAGCACCGCATATTCAGAGTTTTCTACCCCTGTCTCTTGGTTTTCAGGTTTGAGCTGTTTCCTGACATTATGTATCTGTTTGTATATCTGCTTCCTCTCTCCCTCTTGTCACTTATGGATTGTTGGCTGTCTGTTGGGATTTTTTTTTTTTTCATAGCATGAAGATAGCCTTTCTGCTACTTGGGTCTGGTTGAGCATACATACAGCTGAAGTTAAAAGAAAAAAAAGAGTTATCCTTGATTCCTCTTTTGTTCTCTCTCACCCTATCTAATACATCAGCAAGTCCCATTGGCTCTGCCTCTAAAATATAACCTCAGTTTGTCTCCTTACCCACCACCAACACTGGTAGCCTTTTCACACATCTTCCAACTGGATTATGCAGAAGACCCCTCGCTGGTGTCCCAGCCTACACCCTTTCCCACCTTTGGAACAGTTTCCATACAGCGTTTGACCTGACCTTTGAAAAATGTCATCAAATTATGTCATTCCCCTGCTCAAAACCCTCCAGTGGTCTCCCATGGCACTTACACTTAATGTGAAGTCCAACCAAGGCCCACAAGGACCTGCCTGATGTGGGCATACTTCTCCAACCTCATCCCCCCAACACTCTTCCTGCTGTGTTTTCTTTGCAGCACTTATCACTATCTGGAATTTGTTTACTGTTTATTATCTGATCTAACCTCCATCCCCCACCCCCACCGATTCCCACTCCTAAATAGAAGATAGGCACCGAGGGGCAGAGACTTTATCTTCTCACTGTCATAACCCAGCATCTGAAACATGCCTATCACATGGAGTTTTGAATGAGTGAAGCCATAAACTGCTCCTTTATATGGGACTCTAACTTCCTGTATGAACCATTAGCTTTTAACTTACTTGCATAGAGATCTCTTTTGAATACTGGCTCAGCTATAGGAAAAGCATCCTCAGTTTTTTAAAAAATCAGCTACATTATTATATATTTTCTAGAGCTTCATGCAATGTACTCCCGAATGATTACATGAGCTAAGTGTAAAGCTGGGGGGAACACTACAGTATTCTTTTTATCATAACCCTCTCTTAGTGGTATTTTTCTCCTTCTATCATCTCTGCTCTCCACGGTGAGTGGGTTGGGGATAAGGACCAGTGACACAATAGAGCGAAAATTTTCTCCTCAAATAGCCTCTTAGTCACCATCCGTGGGCACTGACTCTTCCCCATCAATCTCTCTTACCCCTCCAATGGCAAACCTATCCCTGCAGTAGGTTTAATCTGCATCTGAATGCTGAAATCTGAATGCCATGCACTAACTCTTAACTTGGTAGTATTTTTTTTTCTGTTTCTTTACCTTTCATCATAAAGATCATTTTCCACAAGGAGGTTCATTTCCTTTACAAAGTTCATGTTGCATTACTGTTTATGTGCTTCAAACATTTTTGGTCTCAGTCCAAATTGATCCAAATTCATTTTCTAATGGTTTAAATAGTTTTAGAGCAGATTGAAAGTAGAAACAAAAAGGAGCAGAGAGGAAGTAAAAAATAATTTTGAGCATTAAAAATTGGAAAATCAGACTGTTTTTAGACCTACATCACAAGAGATAAAACAGAAAAGGGATTTGAGCAAAAAGGCCCATTAAAAATTTTCAGTTAGAGCAACTTAGCCAAGTGGAAACAAATGAGAATAAGAATGTGACTTCCCATCTATTGTTTCAGAAAATTGCAAGGTTGCCATTGAGAAAGAAGGCACCCGGGAAGAGAAAGCAAGGAATCAAGGTAGGCTTGAAAACACTTTTTAGGAAAGAACTTTGTGTTTGTACTGAAACATGGAACTTAGTGGAAGCAAATAGAGCAAAAGTCTTATCAAATTTTTAAGGGAGGTGAATTGCTAAGAAACCATGAACCTGGTTTCGAAAAGCTATTGACTATTGAGACCTAAAACAAATTTCAGGCCAGCATACTTGCACCAGCAGGAGGCTGGTTGTAGATGATGGACAACCTCCAAAGAGTGCATGGTCCCCAATACCCACTTTAGATATGGCCAGGACAAATAATGGAAAAGGGAGATCCTCCAAGAAGGAAGAGTCAGAGGCTATAGAGAATGACCCACAAAAGAGTTCTTACCAGAAAGCAGAATCAGGGTCTAATAAAGGAACTTGATCTGAGGCTTTCATAATGCTCTTCCATCAGGATTTCAGAATTGCTATGGACCACGACTGCTGTATGTTTTCGTTCTCCCCCTTTCTTTCCAAACAAGGGTTTCAATTTGCTGTTACTCTGCCCCTGTGTCCCTGGGTATGTGTACAGTGGGTGAATGGTGAATTTCCTTTTTAGTTCATAGGTTGCTGGACCACAAGGAGACCTAATGGAGAAAATACTGCATCATTGGCAATCTTGAGCTTTGAGTTGGATGTGGTGACAGGATAAGATAAATGCGGGAGGAAGACTGAAACGGTATTTGCTGATGAGTGGAGCAGATGGTGTTAGAGACTTGGTGGGGTTTATGAAACCCTGTTTCCTTTGCTTTCAGGGTACATAGTAGTCTAGTCCCTTGAAATTAAATGGAGCCAAGGCACTGAGTTCTGGCCAGTGAAATATGGCTGGAATTTATGTACAATACCTCCAGCTTTGCCCCCCACCAAAGTTCCCTTGAGATTCTCCACACTGCAGAGAATGCAGTGGAGGGCTCTGTGGCCTCATGGATGGCAGACATCAAGGGTCCCTAAATAACCATGTGGAGCAGAGCCTTTGACGTGCATTGGCATGTGACAGGAGCAGGAAGTAAGCCTTCATTGTGTTAAATAAGCCAGTAAACATGGCTTTATTCCATTGAGATTTGGGTATCACCTGTTATCACAATTAGCCTACCTTGATTAATGTAGTAATCAAAGTTATACAGAATGAAACATACAGGATATGTATTGTTTTTACCTATCCCCTTCCAATTTTTCTTTTCACCAAGTAATTATAGAGGGTCTTTGTGACTAAAAGCTGACTTCTGATTGAGACTGGATTTTCTTAATGTCTCATATTGTTCTTGTCCCCTGAAGTCAGGTAGTCCCCATGTATTATTGAGTGTCTAAATCCAGAACTACTACTTACTGGCTGTGTGACCTGTCTGAGCCTCAGTTCCCTCATCTGGAAATGGGTATAATGAGTACCTGTCTTGGGTTGTTGTGAGAATTAGGTAAATTAATTCATGCATTGTGCTCAGCATGGTATCTGGTCCCATGACATGCTCCATAAATGCTTCATCATTGTCATCATCATCATAGGTTGCTAGGTATATGCACGGCACCAGGGATAGATAGCACTGAATGAGATAGACAAGGTCTGGACTTCCGTGAGATACCTGCTCATTTCATGGCCCTTGTTTTTGATTTTTCACGTGTTCAGTATAGGCTCTCTTAAGTCCTTAATTTTAAGAGAAAGTTTTTGCCCCTCTCCAAACGACTCCAGCAAACACTGGTTATTGCTATGCACAGTCTTTGTCTTTCTGTCTGAGTGTTCTGAGTCAGGGTGTGCGTTCCCTTTAGTGGCTTTACTCTGTGAGTGCAGTATTTGTACCCTGTGGCAGTTGGAGTGGGAGGAATAGAGGGAGGTTAAAATATGCATTGGTGGAAGGGACCCCTTCCTGCTTAGAGCCACTTCCTCTTTAGAGTCAGGCTAACCATGGCTGCCAACATACACATAGAAGTAGATTCTGCTCCTTCTTTTTCTGCCTCTGTTCCCAAGGTACACTGTCCAACCATCTCATTTCTAATGATGTGTAGGCAACCCTTGCAAGACTCAGGAAGTTTAGAATCCCTTCCTTTTTAAAAATTAACCTGTGAGAACAGAGACTGAACCTACACCAGTGATGACCTCATCCGTCCTACACCATGCATTTAGATGCCTGGTTTACCTGTACGCCTGATCTAGTGTCCTTATGCCCACGCGGCTGGCACGGACCATCTCCCTAGCACACACTCCTTAGTGATGCTAACTAGACAGGCACACCCACTTGCCTTGGCATGTTTTACAGATGACCCAAGCTGCAAACACCAACATGTATAAGACATATGCTCTCCTCTTTGTGTAATTTCAGACACCAAAATATGCCTACACATAGGGGTGTGTGCCTACAGACACAAGTGTATTCTTTATTGCCTGGTAGAAATATGCTTCTGTGATGTTCCTTCTACTCCCACACATGCCCTTCCATGGCTGGCACATCTCCTAATTATTCCCATCTACACCCTCCCCATAGGCCCTTTGTGTGTATATTTCAGCACACATTCTCTTGATTCCGCCTAGCTCCTTTCTCTCTCTCTTTCTTTTTCTGCCTCCCTCCCCCTTCCTCCTCTTCACAACTCTTTAGAAAATTTGTTAAACTGTACACTCTTTTTTATTAATGTACATTTATGAAAAATTCTTCACAGTTACAAAAGTGCATGGTTATAAAATCATCTCCATACAAAGGTTGGCATCTTCCCTTTCCCCGCCCTGCCCTAACCCTCCCGCCCCCAGACAACAGCACTCCACAATCGAGAGCTCTCTGCATCCAGAACTCTCCACCCAGTGCTGTGGCAAACACGACAGTGATTTGCAAAGGACCTTGCAACTTCTTCCTTCACTTCCCTTTTGCCTCCTTCTGGAGTGGGGAGAGCAGATGAATTTCTCTAGCTTTGGGAAGATGTTCTTTTGAGGCATGGACAAAGGTGTCTCTTTTTACTCTTCTAGAGCTGGAAAGGATGTCAGAGTGATACAAACAAAGACATCTCTAGGGAAAATGGGGGTTCTAGGTCTTCCTTGATGGAGAAGTAGCTGTCTTGTTCTGTTCAAATTCCGTACACCAAGTTCCTTGAAAGGAGCCAGTAAACTCTATAGCAACTCAGGGGACCTATTTCTGCGGGGTTTCCTGGGAATCCCTGCAGGAATGGAGATACAGATGAGGGTTTGTCATAGGGTGACCAGAGGCAACTTGTCCAGAGTGGTGTGTACAGATGTGGGGTCTTTTCTAAAGAACAATTTTCTTGGTCCAGACCTTGACCATCATAGCCCTGTTGGTTACCTAAACTTTGCTATCCTCAGGCCTGGCATGAAAAAATCTTCTGTGATGAGGACAGATCTCTGAGGGGTAGAGAAGTGATCAGGCTGTCATTAGGCTGCCTCAGCTACATACTTGTCTCTCATATATTTTCTGAGCAGCTATTCCTACCCCAACCCTAATGGGATTCCATTTTAGTGTAGTAAGCGATACAGTAAACAGATAGCTGGGTAGACCATGTCAGAGAACTGAACTCAGGCTCCAGAGAGATTGGCCTCATATCAGTAGATACCCAACATCCACAGAACCTCATGAACAGACACATGGACTCAGAGATACCTCCAGGCTTACATGTTAACCAGTCTGGAGAAAACCTAATGAAGCCTTGTAGGGGCAACATCATGGGTTCTCGGTCAGTAGGGTTGTGGGAAGAGTTCCAACCAGGACTGCTAGATTATCCCTAGAAGCATACCACTAGAAGTTTGCTTCTGATAGCCTGCACGAGACGGTGGTGGTGGCGGGCAGGGGAGAAGCACGAATTCCTTGGTGGTAGGGAAGTTAAATGCTTTCTACATTGTGGGTTAGTTAACTGGGGACCTCCTAGTAGCTGGAGAAGCATCTGTTCTTTAAAAGCCTGTATCCTACTCAGAAAGGTTTGCCATTAATGGGAACTAAACAGTATTATTAGAATGGACATTTGATCTCAAGGGCTAGCTTGTTTGGTCTAGTTCTATGCAAAAAAAAATCACATGTCTTAAAATATGTTAACTATATTTCAGCAAACCAGAGTCTCTAAGAGATTATGATAGATGTATATGGTGTCCCTCTGTGGGAGGTTTAACTGTTTGTGTCAGGACTATTATTTCTAAAAGTTCTTCCTCAAATACTTTAGGCTGTCAGCTTGACTCGTGGAGAGAGCAGCCCTGGTCCGCTCGTCCCTGGACACAGTTGAAGAAGACAGTGGGCACAGTTCTGCTCCCGTTCTCACGGGAGCGGGGTTCTGACCCAGGTGTTGTAAGTGAGATGCAGAGGAGACAAGATTCAAGTACCCCAGGTCTAGCAAAGTTTCGGGCACTCTTTTGGTTGACTAGCTCAGGGAAGCATGAGTAGGGGAAGACTTCTTGGAAGATGATTTGCCAGGAGGATGGGTGATGCAAGCTTGCTGGAGCTGAAGGCAAGGTAGAATGTCCTCGTTTTAATTCTCATTTTGGCCACAGCCTTGCCAACATATCGGACTGGGTCTTAAAGTCTTCCCCTATCCTGCAGAGGCTCTCATCCCACTGCTTTCCTGCTTCCTTTGTATCTCTTGCAAAACTGCACAGCAGGGCTCAAGTAGGAACGCAGCTTCCTCTCCTGTTTTCCAGAGGTCTTATTTCTTGCATGACTACCACCGTGGCCACCGGTCTTGATGTGTTATTTACACGTTGCAAGGCAGGTGTCTCCTATTCAGATGTTATCTGTGCTGCTTCTCTCTTTCAGGGGCTGATGTGCCCTGAGCACATCTAAATCTGCAGGGCACCTGATTTGACTGCCCTTTATTTAGCTGATCTACTAGGACCTTCATGGCTGTGAATCCTAGGGACCCACTACCCAGCCCTCCCAGGCATTTGCTTCCTCAAGCACCTGGGAAAGCACTGGAAAGAGAAACGAGATGGAGTTGAGTCGCAACCCTGCTGCGTAAGCAGGTCACACCCAGTCTTGAATCTCTATTGCTCCATCTGTAAAATAAGAGTAATGATGTTGGGCTTGTCTCCCACACAGGGTCGTGCAAAGTCAAGGAGAATGATGCCAAAGTACCTGCACAAACTGTCCAGCGCTGAACAAATACTGGGAAGATAATGATGAAGAGGATGAAACTGACAATGACGATGATGACGACGACGACGACGACGACGATAATTGTGCTTCGCACATGAAATTACTTGATATTTGACTGCTTAGACGTGGTTCCCTGAATGGAGCTGCCTATCACCTTCCTTCTAGAGTTTATCCAGATAATGTTGGGTAAGATACTCAGCTCTCTACAATTAATGCATCTGTAAAAGGGGAATCATAAAACTCGCCAGGCAGTGTTGCTGGGAGAATTGAAATCAATGACTCAGCAGATTTTAAAGTGCCCAGGAGAGTGCCTGGTCCTTTTTGGGAGCTTCATCAAGTTGGAATTTGAACTTAGATAACTTTAGAGGGAATTGTGATGTTCCCCGACTTGAATGGGTAGTAGGAAGAGCACAGGTTTTATTTTGCTCGTTAAGTAGCATGTGACTTAACCTCTCTGAGCCTTAATTTCTTCATCTGTAAAATGGGGACAGCAATGATCACCTCAAGAGGTTGTTGTGTGCGTTAAAGGGAATTGTCTCTGGAGAGAGCTTATCACAGTGCCTGACACCAGCAAGTGCTGGGTAATTAACAGCTCTCTCACCCTTATGCTGAAGTGGGTGAGTTGCTTAGAAGGGGGAGCAAATCCTCTGATGGTTACGACTGTGGCGGCCTTCTCCTCCTTCCGTCCTGGGTATCATGCTACAGGGCTGCAGCCCACGGTGCGCTGCCCTGTCGAGATCCCTTGGCATGAGCACCGTGGCAAGAACAGTCACAAGATTAGGAGTCCCAGGGTGCCAGGACTCCTGCTTCCCTCTTCTGAAGCCCACGCTCGAGTGAGAGGCAGGAGACAGGGGTAGGAGAAGAGCACTGAAGGTGTCCATCCTCAGTTTGCTACCTGGACCTCGCCAGCGTGCTACAATTGGCCGCATAGGATGGGGGGAGGGCAGTCAACAGGAGGTGGTCTCACCTGGCAGCTGCTGGTAGGAGGAGGCTCAGGGGGCTGGCATGGAGGTGTTCTCGCCCTCAGAGGCAGTGATGGGCAACGCCGAGAGCTGACAGATTGGGTGTCAGGGGGAAAGTTTTGGTCCTGTGTCACTTCTGCTCTGTACATTGAAGTCACAGGGATCGTTCACTGTTCTCAACACACCAGGCATACTCTGGCCTCTGTCATTGGCTTCTGTCTGTCCTTCTTTGTCTATGGACAAAGCAGACAATTTTTTGATGACCCAGTTCACCTGGGTCATCAAAAATCACCTCCATTCTTGTAATTCTCTTGGACTTTTCTAGACACAGTTGATGACCCCTCCTCTGGGCTTCCATAACTATGTACTCAGTGTGCTGATACAAGGTCTTAAAGGGAAGAGTTTTCGACTCTCTCTCCTCTATCAGAGGTAAGTGCCTTGAGGGGCAAGGTGTAGGTCGGTCCCAGTTCCTAGCACAGTGTCTGGCCCACCGTAGAAGCTCACACAAAGGTAGTTTCCTGACCTTGCTCGAGCCATGACCTGGCTGCCCACTCTGGCCGGGGCAGAGCCGGAGTGGGCAGCCAGGGAGGGCGCCCGGTGGTCAGCGGCGTGGAGGTACCCGGGTCAGACCTCCTCCTCTTCGCTGGCCTTGCTCCAGCGGTGACAGCAGTTGGCCGTGATGCCCAGGAGGAAGTTGGTGGCCACGGATGCGATGGAGACCACGAAACCCACGAAGGCGATGAAGAGGTAATCATCCAGGGTCAGGGTCAAGTGGCAGGCCTTGAAGCTCTCCTCGGTCAGGGAGAAGAGTGGGGCGCCCTCGACTTCTGGGGGGCCCCGGCACTCAGCCAGCTGAGAATCTGCAACACAGAAGCCAGGGAGGGTGAGTGGCTGTGGGGAGAGCAGGAAGAGGGAGCCCCTGCCTCTCCCAGGAGAAGCTGGGTTTTTATGAAGTTTCTTCCATGTGCCAAAAGTTTCACTCACCTTCTTTAGTGCCCTCAATGACCCTCACGGCAAGTTTTTTTTTTAATTTTTTGAATAGATCTTTATTGGAGTATAATTGCTTCACGATAGTGTGTTAGTTTCTGTTGCACATGTCACTCTGCTTGAAAGCTTCCCCTGCTTCTTCTCCTTCCCAGAAGAACCTCCCCATCCCTTCCACTCTCTTCCTGGTTTACTCGGATCCATCCACGCACACCTCCTGGTCATTCTTCCATCACCCCGAGCATGTCCCCTTTCAGCGTGGGGAGGAGGAGCCTTTGCATTTGGGCTCCTGTCTGTAATTCAGGAGCCCAAACCTCTGCAGGCTGCACTCGTGAGGGTGCTTCTCCCCTGGATCTCTGCACAGCTCAGGCCCTCACCTCCTCTGGGACTTTGCTCGAATATCAACTTCTCAGTGAGGCCTTCCTTTAGGATTCTATATAAAACAGCAGCCCCACTTCAGTTTTCTCTGGGCCTTCTATCTCTTACCTACTTTGCTTATTTTTTTCCCCATTGTATGTATCACTGTCTCACAGTTTGTTTATTATCTGTTTTCTCCTTTTGAATATAAGTTCTTCCTGTAGTATCCTTAGCATTAGAACAGAGGCCTGCCCATTAAATGCTCAATTAACCTTTGTTAATTGAATATGTGAATGAATGACTCTGTCCAACTCCAAAGCATTGGGTCTTTCTACTACCCCATATGGCTTTTCCAGATACACAGAGTGTACGGTTAAGAGTCTGGGCTCTGGAGCTATTGGCCTGGGTTCAAATCCCCTCTCTGCCCCTCCCTAGCTGTATGATTATGCCTAAGTTATTTAACACCTCTGTGTTGTGGTTACTTTATCTATAAAATAAGGATAATAAAAGTAACTATGTTATAGGACTGTAGTGAGGATTCTCTGAATTAACATACAGAAATGATATATTCTTGGTACACAGTAAGTACTACATAGGTGCGTGTTTTTATTGTCATCCCAGATTGGTCTTTCTGGACAGGTCAGTGGGGTCATGTTCTGCACACAGACTTCTATAGGAGGGGCTTCTCCTTCAGTGGGATTGCTGTTCTCTCCATCGCTGATGGCCCCAGCTCATCCGTCCAGGGCCACTGGTACAAATGCATGGTGGCTGTCAATGGCTGCGTCTTTCTCTGCCTTGGGAGGGAGAGCAGTAGGCAGAGAGCAGTTCTGCCTCGCAGTGCCAGCACTGGCTCTCCAACAGCCGGACACTCCTTCGTTCAGTGGATAAATATTAATCCAACTCTCTCCTTGGGCAAGTCTTTCTTGCTTTTCTGGTTCTTATGAAGAGATGGGAAATGTAAGAAGGGGATAATTTAGTCTCAATCGTCTAAGAAAGTCAATGTGAAGGAGCTTTTTAAATTATGTGGTACCTAAGTGGTGTTTATTCATTCTGCCGTCTTTGAGGGAGAAGAATAAGATGATGGACTTGGATTTGACTCTTTTGAGAAACGGATGAGCGTGATTCTCCTTAGAAACGGAGAGTCAGGTTCAGAGGGAGGCTGCAACCTTCCCCAAACCCCAGGCTGAAGGGTCTCTGTAGACTGTATGCATAGTACCCCAGACTCGAGCCAGGACAAGATGGCACCTGGAGTTGAACATCCAGAACCAGAAGATGCTATTGAGTGAATGAATGGGGTGGTGGTGATGCATTGCGAGGCTGGGGGATGTGGGGACCCTGAGGGCAATTGACAGAGCCTGCAGGAGGGCAGGATGGGGGCCCGGGGGCTGACGAAGCCTTCTGGTAAGTCAAGGGACCAGTCTCGAAGTTGATTTATATCCCAAGGTCTCCCTATGTTTCTCTGTGTTGGGATTTGTCCAAAAGATAGGGATAGTAATGGGAATCCCATGAAGAAAAAGGGAGGAAGAAGCAGGAAAAGACGAAGGGAAGAGTGTCACCTAGTCCTACCTAGACTGGCAAGTTCTTTGCCTCCAAGACGAAATATCCTGGAGAGTGTGTCATGGTGCAAAGTGTGTTCTGTGGAGGAACAGGGAAGCTGCATCTCTAGCTGTGGCCTGCGGCCAGTCACTTTCCCTCTCTGGAACTTGGGTCCCTCATCTGTACGGACATGAGACTTCACTGATGGGATCTTGGACCCCTCACCTGCTCACTGGGAGCCTGGGCTTCTTCCGAAGGGCAGCAGGGACCTCCGAGATCCCAGAAGAGGAGAAGCCCCTGTGTGTGGAGGAACCCTGCGGGCCCTTTCTGTCCTTAGTGCACAAGAGAGAGGGGATGAGGTGCAGCCTGCAGAGGTTAGGCTAGTGGGGAGATCGATCCAGGCAGCCGGCCTTCCCCTCGTGCGCCCTCCCCTCAGCCCATCTCGGTCCCCAGCTATTTTGGTCCCAGAGAACTTCCTCCCGCAGTTCTGTGGGAACACTGGAATCGTGACCCACAGCCCCCCGCAAACTATTTTGATCCTGGGCTCCCCACTCAGCCCTCCTCTCCCTCCCACCTCATCCAGCACCACTGCTTCTGAACTCTCTCTGAGCTCAGGCTCTGGGAAAGCCCCCGGGTGGTGCCCCCCAGCTAGCCCTACTGCAGAGGTTCGGTGCTGCCACACAGGAGAGCTGGTGGCTGGGGACCACAGCTCAGCACTGCCTGCCTGCAGGCTCATTGAGCCTGTGGGATTCAGGCTCCTTCAGTCCCCAGTCCATTCCCAGTAGAGGCTGGCTCGTTAAATAGCCACATAAGAGTTTCTCTTCTCAGATCTACACTCCATGCCCAAACCTTGCAGAATTCTGCCAAGGCCCTTTGGCCAGCCCAGAACTCAAGTCCTGCCTACTCCTGGTAGCCTAGAACCTGACTCATCAGGATACAGCCAGAGGGCAGCCGGGCTGCCAGGGTTCGAATCCTGACTCCAACCCTTAACGGCTGTAGGACGTTGGGCAAGTTACTGAGCCTCTCTGTGCCTTGGTTTCCTCCTCTGTGTGTGTATGTGTGTGTGTGTGTGTGTGTGTGTGTGTGGTGTCTCACCAGGGTTCTTGTGAGGATGAGATGAGCTAAAACATGTAATATATTTAGAATAGGGCCTGGCAGATAGTAAGTACTACAATAAATGGGGTGAACCATTTCTATTTCTTCTAGTACTCAGCACACTTAAAAAGCAATCTGGTAGAGTAGAACAGAGCTTAGAAGTCAAATAAACCTGGGTTTTATCCACAGCTCTGCCACTTTCTAAATGAGTGACTCTGGCCAAGTCTTTTCATTGTTCTAAACCTCAGTGTCTTCACCTGTAAAATGGGGATAATAAGAGTGGGGTCCAATGAGATAACACCTGCCAAGTTGGAAGGTCATGGTGGACGCTCAATAAACACTGTCTATTATTAATGAGCTGTTCTTACTTGTTTGCTCTCTGTCTGCCTCAGGGCCGCAGGGGCGAGGGTGGCGTCTGTTTCATTAATGCCGGATCCCCCGCACCGGGCACGCACAGCAGGGACTCGGCAAAGACTTGGGCAGTGCAAGACCGGTGCATGAGGAGGCGAGCCCGGGTCCGGCCCTCATCAGGCGCGCAGGGTCTCTAAGTCCCTCCCTCTCCCGCGGAGCCTTGGCTGTCCGCGGGGCCGGGCTCCCTCCCTTACCCGCCGTGCAGCGCTGGATGCGGTTCCGCAGCCACTTCAGCAGGGGCTCCATGGTGCAGCCGCACACCCAGGGGTTGCCGCCGATCTGCAGGGTCACCAGCCCCGGCAGGCCCTCGAGAGCCTCGAGGCTGAGGAAGGCCAGGCCCCCGTAGCTGAGGTCCAGGTCCCGGAGCTGCGCCAGGCCCTGGAAGGCCCGCGGGTGCACCCTCCGTAGCCCCGGGTTGTGGCTCAGGTCGATGTGCACGAGGCCGTGGGCGGCCTGGAACATGTCGGCCGGCACGTGGCTGAGGTTGTTGTAGCTCAGGTCTAGGTGTGCCAGGCGCTTGGCGTGCAGGAAGAGGCCCGCGGGCAGTTCGACCAAGGAGTTGTTGCGCAAATCCAGCACCCGGAGCTCTACGTAGCACGTGAGGTAGCCGGACGGCACGGCGGCGATGCGGTTGTGGGCCAGGCTGAGGTTGCGAGTGTCCCTCGGCAGGTCCGGGGGCACGGAGAAGAGCCGTTGGCTGCTGCAATCCACCACCTGGTTATGGCACGTGCAAAGGACCGGGCAGCTGGTGCCGGCATCCGAGGGCATCACCCCTGCGGCCAAGATGAGGGAGACCAGCAGCATGGCCGGGCGGGGGGGCCCAGGCCAGGGCAGCTGGGACCAGGTGTCACCCATCTTAGGCTGCTGGCAAGAGCGGTGCTGAAGGGAGCCCATCGGGGCTGGGGCTGTGTCCATGGAATCAAGAGTCAGTGGCTCAGAAAGGCAGCTGCATCAGGGGCCAGAGCCCTGGCAGGTGGGGCTTGGCAGCACATGGTATCATGGCTCCAGCCTTTCCCAGGAGCCTCTAAGCACCAGAGGGCTCCCTGCGGGAGCTCCACAGGAAGTCCCCCTTGGAGCCTAGGGGGCCATACACCCAGCTGAGGTCCGCCAGGGTCTGAAAAGATGATCAAAGCTTGAGGAAGGAATGACCCAAGGATGGGGCTGGACCAGCTGCCAGCAGGTCGGGGAAGGGTCCCTGCAGGTCTTTTATGTCCCTCTCACCCATGACTTCTGGGTGCTCCTCTCTGGACTATGTCTGAGAGGTGGGAGGGGGACTGGAGGACAGGAAAGGTGCCTTTTAAAGGTCCTGGCATGTCTGCAAACCCCCAAGCCCTGTCCCAAGTCTGGGACCCATTAGGAGGCCAGGGCTGCTTTTGAATCTCCCACATTCAAGGTCTCAGAGGCCATTTCTACTGATGGCCCAGTGGGCTCGAGTCCAAGAGGGTCCTGGAGTGGGCGTTTTGGGAAGGGAACCCGGAGGGGAGGGGGTCTCCATGGGCCTCTGAAAGCCTCGGTACTCGGCCTCAGTGTCTACTGAAATCCCCAGGGAAGGGAGGAGCCCCACTGTCGGCCGCTGCGGCTGGAAAGAGCCATGTGTCCCCTCCGGTGCAGGATGAAGGTCGGCTAGGAGAGCTCAGGGGATGGACTTCCCAAGCCCGGCTCCGTGTTCAGTGGGCAGAAGCCGAATTCCCTCTGTCAACAAGGAAAGCACTCAGGCAGAGCGGACCAGTGTGCTGTCCTCCCTGCTGTCCTCCGAGGCTCCTTGCTGCCTCCCCTGGCTGCCTTCTTGGCCACCAACCACAAAGTTCTCTGCTTACTGTCTCTCAAGTGTGGGGACAGACCCCACTCTCATATTGTTGTCACCCACTCTCCTTCCCCCCCCCACCCCCGACCTGCAGCCATCCTTCTCCTAGGTGTCTGTCCTGGGCTAGGTGCATTGGCTTCTTCTCCTAGCCCCACCCACATCAGCACCAAACACCCCACCTTCGAATAACTCTCTAAGAAAAAATGCA
>NW_020173674.1:12029079-12033487 GCF_003031525.2 Neophocaena asiaeorientalis asiaeorientalis
CACACACACACACACACACACACACACACACACACACACACACATACACACACGAGCATTGTTCTTCTCCTGTGACTCCCCCATATTTTGCCCGGCCCTCACACCTCCCCAGTTTTCTCTCCCGCTTCCTTCTGCATACGCATACCTGCAGAGCCTCCTTCCCAGTCTGCCCCCACCATCTTTCACCCCCGGTGCACACCCGTAATCCCAGCATCCTTTTCCACAAACACTCCACTCCCCCCTCTGCCCCGCAGTGGGAGCCCACACCCACACTGGGTCAGGCAGAGAGGCTGAGCGTGATGACACACCCAGTGTCTCGGCTCGCTACCCACCCCTCATTTGTGGCCCCTCATTTCTCTCGTGCCCACTTGCTGTCCTCACTTGTCCTCCCCTCACCCCCTCGTCCGGCGCTGCCTCTCTTCTCACCGCTTCCAGCCTCAATCCCACCCACTGGGGAATCACCCCAGCTCCCCTTAACCAGACTCATTTTTCTCAGCCCCAAGGTCTCCCCCTGCACTCCCACAGGCCCTCAGGAGCTCACTTACTCTGTTCCAAGGACACAGCCATCAATCTGCAGCAGACACGGGTCTCCCTCCCTCATCCTGGAATCCCCGCTCGCTCGCTGCTCCAGGAGAAGAGATTGCCTCACAGGCTTGTCCCCTCCCCCGGCCTCTCCTCCATGGCTCCGGGATCCCTGGGCAGCATCCTCTGTGGTTTCCCGTCCTGTGGTCCCCGTGCCGTTTCCTTTCTTTTACTCAAAAGGGGAATCAGAGAGAGGATGCTTAGAAGAAAGTTCACAGAATCCGAATGCTTCTTCCCGAAACTCAGCTAGTGCTGGGGCTTCTGGGGTATGTGGCGTCTGCCAGGTCCTCCCCTCCCTCCCCCTTCCCTCCCCCTCTCCCCTCCTCTCTCCCTTTTTCGCTCCCTTTCTTTCCTCGAGGGCCAGGTACTGACGTTTCACTGTCTCTTAGCAACTGCCTCCACATCTCTGAGCAACAGGAGAGCTGGCTATGGACCCCACCAAGATGACAGAGAAGAGAACGAAGCAGTCACAGAATCCACACCCACAGGATCCTAGTGATGGGACAAAGGGGAAGAAGGGGCGAGGCGGGTAGACAGGCCAGGACAGGGGCAGGGGCAGAGGAGCAGGCAGGGAGAGAGGGCAACAGGGCCCAGAGGGAGAGACTGGAGCAGGGGCAAAAGCATGAATCTGGCCTCTGAGATGGAGGAGGGGAGACTTAAGGGCATCAGACCCAAATGGGATAGGAGGGAGGGCTTGGAATGGAGAAAGGAACCGAGTGGAGAGTGGGAGAGAAACTGGGGGAGGCAATAAAGATATGAATGAAGATGGAAAGAAAAAAGAGAAGTGCATGAGACAAGTTTGCTCACTTGATGGGGTCTATCTATTCAGTCCACATACAGCATCTGTTTCCCTGGGTCTGAATGTATTTTGGTCACTAGGTACCAGGTGACGAGACTGGCTCAGGGCTTGTCAGGGATAATTATAGGAGGCGAGAACTTTTCTGGGTTCCTTAATTGTCCTTAAGTCCTGACCCCATGAGCTCTGAGAGCTTTTGGGATGCAAAGTGCTGACTGCCAGTTCCAGGCGGGGTACCTGGGGCTGTAGAGACAGATGTGTCTCTCAGGGAGTGAAAGTTGCCAGAAAAACCTTGTGGTTCTGACTCTTTCTCCAGGCCCAGGGGCTCTGCTGCCCTGTTTCCATCTCTCCAGGCTTCCTGCTCCCTCCCGCCCCCACTGACCTCAGATGAGGGTGAAGTCTTTGCAAAACCTCTTTTCTTGGTGACCCATGGAACAAGTCTCTAGCTACCCTGCATTTTAAAAACCAGCTTGACTAGTTGGTTTGGTCAAAGAGCTGGTTCATTTCTTCTTTTATTTATTTATTATTATTATTATTTTTTTTTTTGGCTGCTTTGGGTCTTCGTTGCTGCGCATAGGCTTTCTCTAGTCGCAGCGAGCCGGGGCCACTCTTCGAGTGGGGGCCACTCTTCGTTGTGGTGCGCGGGCCTCTCATTGCGGCAGCCTCTCTCGTTGCGGAGCACGGGCCCCGGAGTGTGTGGGCTTCGGTAGTTGTGGTGTGCGGGCTCAGTAGTTGTGGAGTACAGGCCCAGCTGCTCCGCAGCATGTGGGATCCTCCCAGACCAGGGCTCGAACCCGTGTCCCCTGCACTGGCAGGCGGATTCTCAACCACTGCGCCACCAGGGAAGCCCCATCGTTTCTTCTTTGAATCATTAGTTATTGAGCACTCACCATATGCCAGGCACATGGGTACATGGTGGGCAGATAGCCACCCATAAGATGGATGTAGGGTCTGCCCTTATAAGGGCGAACTCATAAATAAATAAATACAGAGCTAACGTCAGTCCCATGTGTTCACTCAGTTGATCTGGGACCACTTCTATTTCAGTAATATCTTAGGTCTTTGGGGGAAACCGCAATGGAATAATAGAAAACAAGTGTCCAGTTGTACAGATTTGGGGCATTTACAAAGTTCTAAAAATCACTGTCTTCTCGAACATGATCCTTTTTCCTGTGTGGCCGTAGAAGGTCCACATCCCTTTCCACTGCTCTTACTCATATTAAGCTCATCTGGAATCTTCCACGTTCTACAGTGTCCAGTGCAAAGTAGCAGGGTAGCCACTGCATTGATATTTACACATTGAGTTCTCTGAGGAAAATACGATTTGCATCACCCTCCATCCCTAAAGAAGGGAATTGTCATTCAATTCATTTCTGAGCTAAGAAATAAAATCTTAATCTTAACCCACAAAACACAGCAACACATTGAAACAAATGACCTGTTATAAACAAGTAAAACAAAGGTAGCATAATACCTTATTATCATTGACAGAAAAATGGTAGAAAACGTAATTATCTCAATGGAAGCTAAGAAAGGTAATTAGTACTTTTCAATATTTAATGTTGATTAAAGGCACATTAAAAACAAATAAAAAATGTTTTCTTCTTTTACACAGTATGTTTATGTTTATAATTAGAGCCAATAAAGTAATTATCTCAATGGAAGCTAAGAAAGGTAATTAGTACCTTTCAATATTTAATGATTAAAGGCACATTAAAAACAAATAAAAAATGTTTTCTTCTTTTACACAGTATGTTTATGTTTATAATTAGAGCCAATAATATGACTGAAGGAAAATATTTGTGATGGTTTCCTTAAAAAATAGGATCTAGGCAAGAATGCTTTGTCACCATTTGGAACCAGTTTTCTGAGCTGTAAAATAGGAATAATTAGAATGGCGCCTAATTCATGCGGTTGTTTTAGGTTACATGAATTGTTATTAATAGAGCACTTAGAACAGTATACAGCAAGTACTACAGATGTGTTTGTTTAACGAACAAATAAAGTAAAATAAAACGGCAGACTATAAAATTGCTAAAATGGTTACACAGCAAGGAAAACAAATGGCACAAAAATGGGAAAAGAAGAAAGGAAAGTATCACATCTGCCAATGATTTGAAGGTATTCTTGCACAAGATAAGTCTCAAAACCTTTGGGAAAACCCCAACCCAAAAACATCGTAGCATATGTCTTGTGTAAAAGTGAAGTCAAACGGGGGTGATTATCTTTTAAATGATTGTTTACCCATAATCATTCTCTAAGTTAAGTATTAAACCATTATTTCCTAAACTGGTGTCTCATGGTACACTGTGCACCATGAGAAAAATGTTTGTTCTCAAATAAGTTTGAGAAACACTAATTAAACAAAATGAAACAAATTCACTTATTGCACAATTTCTCCGAGGCTTTAATGTGCAAGCATTCGTGGTGACTCACCAAGGGAAAGGGCTGGGGGAGGGCGAAGGGTGTATAATACCCGTTGCTCTTATGCTGGGTGGCTGGCTACTCCCCTGATGACTTTCTCCTACACAGCAACCTTGCAGCAAGAGTGGTTCAGTTTTGAACCCCAGTAAAATGATAAATTATTACACATCATGGCCTTTCAGGGTCTCTTGCAAGTTATTGAAACCATGACTGTTCAATCATGAATGTCAAGGATTTACTCTACTGGGAAAACACACAGAAATTAATCTAGCTAAGAGTTGTAGATACAAATGAACTGAACAATTATTTTCATTACTATTATGATTTCTTGACATACATGTTAAATTTGTTGTAATAATGATAGAAAACCTTTAAATACTTGAGAATAAATTTAATCTACCACATTAGAAATTTGTTCAGGGAAAATTATGAAACCTTAGTAGAATGAAGTTACAGGAAGAAATAGAAAGCTAATCTCTCCAGTTGCTGAGAAAGCTTAACGATAATAAAGGTGACTCTGCTTTCTACATTATAATAATTTAATGAAGTAGTTAGCAGAATCTGATGAACTGGTAGTGAGAGCTATCTGGGAGAAAAAAAAAAAAA
>NW_020173674.1:12033632-12050170 GCF_003031525.2 Neophocaena asiaeorientalis asiaeorientalis
AAAAAAAAAAAAAAAAAAAAAGAAGATGATGATCCTGGTGACCCATTTTAGGCTTGTGACCTCCAGACCAGAAAGATAGTATAAATGTATGTTGTTTTAAGCTACTAAACGTAATGGTAATTTGTTACAGCAGCCATAGGTAAGTAATACAGCCCTCAAGACTCCCACCCCTCAGGTATATAACCTCATGTCACCCCCTTTCCTTGAGTTTCAGCAGAATCTGTGAATATGATGGGATAGTCAGTTGGTTTTGTGTTACTCAAAAGGGAAATTATCCAGATTGGTGTTACCTAATCAGGTGAACCCTTAAAAGGGCTTGGGCCCTTCCTGAATGGGTATTTGAGGGATATTCTCCATCGCTAGCTCTAAAAATGGAGGAGGGGGCTCATGGCAAGGACCTAAGAGCCCTCTGGTTGCTGGGATTGACTCCTGGCCAACAGCCAGCAAGAAAATGGGAACCTCAGTTCTACAACGGCAAGGACCTGAATTCTGCCCATGAGTTTAGAAGATGACCTGCAGCTTCAGATGACAGCTCAGCTGGCCAACGTCTTGACTTCAGCCTCGTGAAATACCCCGGGTAGAGAGAGCATTTACACTGTGGCAGGACTTCTAATACATGAGTCTCCTTTCAAGCCACTAAGATTGTGGTAATTTGTTCTGCAGCACAGAAGACTAATACAAACATTATATGGAAAAAGGCACCGTTTCCCTAGCAGTTAAATGCATGAAAATAATCCCCATTTTGTGATAATACGTTCCATGAGTAACAATAAATACATTTGCAAAATTCCACGAGCTGAGTATGGGGGAGCCAGATATGTGAACACTTCCTGCAGGCACTGGGCATTGGCCCGGGCCTGCTTAGAAAATTGCTGGTCTCTTTGATCTGACAAATAGTAAGAAATTAGTTCATGCAAAAATATTCATAGCAGGAATATTTATGATAAGGAGAAAATGGAAATAATATGAATGCCCAGCAACAGAGGGTGCTAAGCAAACACCATATTAATATAAAAGAAATACCACGGAGAACATCACCAGTTGTAGTACCCTGATGGGTAATACTGCTGCCTGGAAAGCAAGTAGAATCATGTTAATTGAATAGAGCAGAGCAACAGTTAACTCATGGTGACTCCACCATTCATTAGCTGTGTGTCCTTAGGCTGGTTACTCATCCTCCTAGTACTCAGTTTCCTCATCTCTAAAATGGGTATGAGTTTAGTTTGTACCTAAAGATTTGAAAGAGGCCACCAGGAGATATGAAAGAGGCAATACGTGTAGAACCTGGCACAGTTCCTTTTCCTTTCAAAAAGCTCCATGAATTAGCCGTTACCGCTACTATTAGTATCATTATATAAAAGTGGATTGAATGCCTTCCTCACTCTTTCAAATCTCTTTATTCAACCTGGGAGGCGATATTACATGGCGAGAGGCTATGTAACCTAGTGGTTACAGCAAGGGCTGTGCAGTAATAATAATAATAAAACAGACTCAGTATTATTATAAGAATTAAATGACCTACATAAAGTGGTTCACAGTCCCTGACACACAGTCAGCTCTCAACAAACCTTAACTACTATTATTATTATTACTACTATTGTTATTTGGGGATGGGGTGGTGGAGGTGAGCATGGAACCACACCTCAAACCATAGCACTGGTTCTTAGGCAACAACCCCAGCCCATCTTTTTAACTTGTGAACTGCTCACACTTTCTGTTTCTTGATTTCTGGATCTCTGGACCAATGCTTGAGCTCTTTTGATGTTTGCTTCCTGCCCCTGCCTTGGTGATCCTCCATGCCATCTCTTTGGAGTTGGATGTTAACATCCTGCATTGTTCTTGGCTATTTCAGAGGTAAGTGTGTGTGTGTGTGTGTGTGTGTGCATGCTCAGATGTGTGCATGGATGCGTGTATGTGGGGGGCACAGGGGACAGAGAGGGTGGATATGCATACTATAGAAACATAAGTAGCAAAATCTCACACCTGCCTGCCTCAGGATAAGGTACGTTCATATATAGTATGATTGGCAGTTGGCTCCTGTTCTCTGCCCCGCCTCCCTTCCCCTGCCCCCACCTTGAGGGGAGGGAAAGGCGGAGAAGAGGCAAGGACAGATGGGGAATGAGGAGTTGGTGGAGGGCAGGTCCTTTTCATCATCAGTATTCTGTTGGCCAGATCTTTCCTGGAGTCATTGCCACTGTCCTGCAAGTCCCAGGCAGCTATGAGACTCAGAATCGCTCCCGCTGATACAAAACCTAAGCCGCTAAGTGCTTATCAAGTGTGTTTCTCTGAAAAGTTAATTTTATTAAAGTTTGTTAGGAATTGCAACTCTCTGCCTTGTTAAACTCTCTTCTCTCAGGAGTTCTCAATGTAATTGTATTTTTACCTCTCTGTCTCCATTGTTAGACTATAAGCAACCAGTGGGCAGGAGCAGAGCTTTGTTTATATTTTTTCCTCTAGTGTCTAGTACATAATAACCTCATGAATCCTCGGAGCGTGAATGTCTATCTACGAATACGACTCTTCACCACTGGCAATAATGCCAAGGGAGGCTGATAGAAGAGAGAGAAATGGATGTATAGGGTTGAAATAACAGATTGGACTTTACACACAATTTCCAGCAGAGTAGGAGGTGGGAACAGCAGGCATCGTCACTCTGAGATCTTGTTGAGAGAGGTCACATTTGCTATTGTGGGAGAGAAGCTGGGGACCAGAGGAAAGGGACTGGCTGCTTCCTTAGTTGGCCAGAGCTGACCGGCACGGGGGCAGAAAGGAACCCATATATGTCGAGCAGCTAAAATATCCAATTTTACAGACAGGGTGACTGCAATCCATCCATTTATTTAACACATATTTATTGAGCACCTACTACATTCCAGACCCTGTTCTAGGAACTAGAGTACAGCCAGGTTTGATACACAGGCGATGTGCACCTGTACAGCCCATGGGGCCAACATCCATTCCGACTGATCAGTGACCATGATGTTGGTACATATGTTGACTGTACATATATTGACTGTCCCTGTTTAGCAGTGAATGAAGCAAAGTCCTTGATCCCTTGGTGTTCCCTTTCTGGTTGGAGGAGACAATGAACACACACACAAACAAAATAGGGCAGGTGATGGTAAGTGCTGTGAAAGAAAACAAATCAAAGTATTGGGGTAGCGGTTGGTAATTTGCCTAAGATTCAGACCTAAAAAGAGGTAGAACCTGGGCTTGATAGGTGGGAAGGGTGACGGTTTGGCCTCTTTATCTACGTAGCCTCTGAGGAAGAGATTGTGGAAGCAGGTGGCCATGAACCTATAGTCCTCTCTAAGGGGATTCAGGAAGAGAGATCTTCTCATAAGTTGGCCATCAAATATTTATGGAGCCCCTACTATGCACCAGGTACCACGCTAAGCACTGGAATACAGCAGTCAGGAAAACAGGTGAGGTCCCTGCTTGGGGTGGTGGGGAGATGTAGGGAAAAAAGGATCTTAAATAATTGTAAAGATGCAAAGTGCTTCAAAGGGAGGATACAGGATGGTCCATGGAGGTAAAAGCAGGGCTTTATCCTAATGTGGGTGGTGGGGGAGACCTCTATGCATTAGCTAGCAGATTTGTTCAGGCTCCCCTTCTGTGCCCTGGGAGGTGGCATTCTTTCTAAGCTCATTGACGCTGGTTATTTGGTTTTGAGTTATAGATATCAGCTTTATTAGATAATCCTTTTGTGCGTCTGCAAGCTATTTATTGTTAACATTTGGTGTCGTTTTATTCCTTAGATGCTTTTACAGTCTTTGCATCTCTCAGGTGAGATAACTAGCTTCATTCTATGAAATACAGATTTTAATGAACTGAGAGGCAACAATAAGAAAGCCATTATTTCTCCTGAGTCCTCTGAATATGAGTCAGGAGGGCAGTGAGACGTAACAGTGGGCATGTGAAAACAACTCTGCAGTAAAAACTGATCAAAGTATCTAGTCATTTGCGACTTATTTGATATAGCACATGATGGCACTATTCTGGTCATTACCTATAGAAAATGTTCTACTTAGACATTTCCTTTGATTCTGGGTTGATAGCCTACCCATCTCTCTTCTCTAGCTGTGTAGAGAAACGTAAAAAAAAACATGGTTAATATAAACTCATTGACTTTGAAGAGCATCACCCCTGCCTGTCTGGTTCCCTACATATTCCTTCCTTTGTGAGTGTCTGCTGGGGCTGAGCCCTTCCAAGATCTCTTCCATTTGTGATCCTGATATTGTCCAGATGCGCTTAGCGGGCTGGACTCTACAGCCAGACAATGGAGCAGCTCCTATTAACCAGCTGCTGACTCTGAATTATCTCTCTGATCCATTTATTCAGGGCAGATGCCTTCTCCCAGGCACCCTTGAGAATTCTGGGAAGAGGATGGGGGGAGGGAGCCCAGATCCTGCCCTGGATTCTCTGGAAAAGGAGAGCCGCAGTGTTGAAGGAAAAAGAGATGATAGGCAGGGACTGGGAAAAGCTGCTGGTGTTCTTCTCGGGCTCTGGGAAGTAAGACCTAGTTATAGGATGATTCTCGGTAAGTCTTGCCAAGAGAAGTTTCTCCTGGAAACACCCTGGCACTGCAGTGAGGTCACGCCCACCTTTGTGACCTATACCTTCTCGCTCTGTCTTACCTGTCCACCTGGGTAAAGGTGCACCATCTATCTCTTGTTTCAGGCATAGAAAAAACTGCCATATTTGGAAAAATTTATTCTTGCCCACGTCAGTGAAGCCACCATTGCCGATTTCTTTTTTTCATCACCATTTTCACCCCAGCCCAGGGGATGCTGGGCGACAGCCAGGAAACCTTGGTCGTAGCTGTGTTACTCTCCAGTTCTCTGCCCCAGGGTACGGCAATGCATAACTGAAATTTACTGACCACTTACTTTGTCCCAGGCACTTGGTTAAGAGCTTTACATGCATGGTCTTACCTTGTTTTTCTGGCAGCCTTATGAGGGAGGTGTTTCCTTTCCTTTTCTTTCTTTTCTTTTCTTTTTTTTTTTTTCAAATCACAGTTTTACAGATTAAAAAACCCTGATGTCCAGATACATTAGGTAACTTGCTGAAGGTAACATGGTTGGTGTGGAAGAGCTGATGCCCATCACTCATTAAACACTCATTTCGTGTTCAGTGCTTTCCAAATGCTATCTTTTAAAATCCCTGAGATAACCTGAAACAGAAGTGTGACAGCCCCCTCTTCTACACAGAGGGGAGTTAAGGAGCAAAGAAATGAAGGAACTTCCCAAAGTCCCAGAGCTTGTAAATGGCAGAGAAAGAACTTGGCCTGGTCATTCTCTTTCCAAAGCCCAAGCCCACACTGACTTTTCTTTTTTCTTTTCTTTTTTTTTTTTTTGCGGTACACGGGCCTTTCACTGTTGTGGCCTCTCCCATTGCGGAGCACAGGCTCCGGACGCGCAGGCTCAGCGGCCATGGCTCATGGGCCCAGCCGCTCTGCGGTATGTGGGATCTTTGCGGACTCGGGCACGAACCCGTGTCCCCTGCATCGGCAGGCGGACTCTCAACCACTGCGCCACCAGGGAAGCCCCATTCTGAATTTTTGAACATCCCTCTCTGTAAGCAGGCGATGATGACTGTCCTGGTTACCACACAGGGTAACATCTATGAAGTGGAACAGAGGCTCATTTTTTTGGTGAGTAGCTGTGAGGGGGAACAGCCTTCCAGGCATATCTCCTCTCTCCTGGGTCTGCTCCAGGCCTGTTCCTGGAGGAGATGAGAAGCTGGGAGAGGACTGGGAGAGATTGGGCAGTAACAGTGTCCCAGGGCCTGTCACAGGGATGTGGCTTTCATACCATGTTGGGTTTTCTTAAATATACCAGTGGAGCTGGCCTTAGAGAAACACACATGGAACAAAGCAGCCATTGGCGGCTCCTGCTTGGTTAAGGGGAAGGGATCGTGGAGTCCACTTGTGGTCAAGTAGACGTGATGCTGTGTGACTTCTCCATGTGGCAGATGGTAGAGAGGGCAAAGTTCAAGATCTAGGGCCAGGAGAACTGGGCCAAAATTCCTGGACTTCTCCTTATCAGTAGTGAGAGAGCGTTGGTCTCCCAACCCCTCAGAGCCTTGGTACCCCTCTGTAGAAATGGAGAAAGGCACTTCTCCACTCAATGAGTTGCTAAGAGCATTTCATAAGCTACTGAGTGCTTTATGCATGTGATGTTAATTTTCCCTTCTTCAGGTCATGGATGAGACATGCTGGATCTCCTGCTTGACAGATTTCTAGGTTTTGCCCCAGGACCTCAGGAATACGCCTGGGGTGTTAAACCCTTACAGATCACAGGAGCAAGAGATGAACCCATACAGATGGCTTTACTCCATTCCCATGAAAGCAACCAAGCAGCTGTTTACTCACCTAATTGCTAACTTTTCCAGCACTCCTACGTGCCTGGTCCTGGGCTTTGCACTGCCAGGGAGAGAAGAAAAACCATTGGTCTTGCCTGATGGGAATTTAGGGTTTTAGCTGAAGAGACAAGACTAACACCAACCCAGAATAATTAGACATGACATTTAATTCATCACTAAGCTGGATGGTTTTGAAGAGAAATTGATGGAGAGATGAGAGTAATCAGAGAAAGCCTCCTGGCAGAAGCAGGGCTTGAGATGGGCTGAGAGGAGCAGGGAAAGTAGTGGCGGCCGCAGTGACAGTCCCCCTTCACCCCAGGCTGTGTAGACATTGATGTCATCCCACCGCTAAAAAACACTGGCGGCTGACTTTATCTCAGGCACAGAGCCAAATCCTTTAAGTCATTAAAACCTCCCAACCCTTAAAGGTTGATACCACCATAGCCCCAGTTTTCAGATGAGAAAACAGGCAGGTGAAGTAAACTGCCCAGGTCACATATCTAGTCGATGGCAGAGCTGGATTCTAACTCTGGTATATCTAGTATATCCAGAACCTGTGCCCCTGACCACAAATCTGTACACAGAGGGCATGACGGAGCTGTGTGACACACCCTTGGCTGCCCACCCAGGTTGAGAAGGTGGAGCCAATGGAAAGAAGCCTGGGGATCTGTTAGGAGCAGAAAAGTAGGAATTGCTTTCTTACCTGCTCTTCTGTTTTTCTCTTTCCAGGAGAGATATTTGGGGCGAAGGTGTTTCTGCCCGGGGGGTGCCTTTGGCTCGGAGAGCTGAGAGGGACCACATCGCTGTGGAGATCTGGGGCTAGATGTTGGGGACTGGCTCAGGCTCTGAGTCCAGAAGAGAGGAGGGGGGCCCAAGTCTGCATCACGTGGTCCTCAATACAGCACATGAGGACGTGGAAGAGGGATGTAGCAGGAATTCACGCCTGCAGCTATGGTGCAGCCCTTACTGGAGGAATGGGGGAGGATTAAGGTCAAGCTCAACTGGCCCCATGAAGTGGAAGGAGTTTGGCCCCAAGAATGAGAATCGGATGATCTCCCGATCTCGGGCAACCCAGGTGAAGGAGTCCTAAGTTGAGACATCGGGCAACGGCTAGCTTTTCTTCAAATTTGCTTCAAATTTGGGGCAAGGCATATTCTCTCCCTGGGCTTCAGTTTCTTCTCCTAACAACATGGGGTGTTTGGATCAGATGAGTTCTGAGTAGACTGGGTTAATTTAGAGTTCTAATAAGGACCATGACTAAGCATTTACCATGATGTGAGGCGATGCTGAGTCATGCTTGTTTCGTGAGGGGTTGATTCCTTTTGGTTCGGCTTCCTGGCTCTGAAGTCTCAGGTCTCAGACCCTACATCTATAAGGAGCTGGAGAGAGGGTGGGGGTCTCCCCACTCCCCTGGGGACAGGGGGGCTGGCAGGGCCTGGGTGAAGGAGCAGCTACAGCTTGAGTCCCAGAATAGCTGCAGCCCTCCTGGCATCTGCCATCCTGGCTGCCAACTCCCATCCCATTGGCTTCTCCCCACCCTTGCTGTCTGGCAGGCGCTGCTTTCCAGGCTTTCGTGGCACCCACTAAGCAGCCCTCCCTGTGTGCTGTGGCATGCTGGCTTCCTCCAAGTGGCTGGGATCATAATAGCAACTCTTTTCTGGTTCCCTCCGTCCTGCCTCATTTCACCTCCTGATGGCTGAGGACAGAGGGGTAGTTTAGGACAGTGGAAAGAGGCCTAGAGTTGGTTGCAGGGGTCTTGACTTCTTGCCACCAATTTGCCATGTGTCTGGGCACAAACCTAGACATCTCTCTTGCTTTCAGTATGAGGGTAAAATCAGGCTATTGTTTCACAGCTGTTCACCAAGGTGGCCATCCTAGTGGTGCGTAGCTGGGGTCCTGTTATGGACTGCATGTCTGTGTCTAAGCCCCCCTAACTAACATGTTGAAATCCTAACCCCCAGTGTGATGGTATTTGGAGGTGGGGCTTTGGGAGGTAATTGGTCATGAAGGTGGAACCCTCATGAATGGTATTTGTGTCCTTATAAGAAGAGGTCTGAGAGCTAGCTAGCTTTCTTTCTGCCTTGGGAGGATACAATGAAAAGTCAGCAGTCCACAACCCAGAAGAGGGCTCTCACCTGTAGCTGATCATGCTGGCACCCTGGTCTTGGATTTGCAGCCTCCAGAGCTGTGAGAAATAATTCCTGTTGTTTCTAAGTCACGTAGTCTATGGTATCGGTCCCCACTTCCCCACGGTAGTGCGGAGACCTCCGCCCTCTCTCCAAATGACCAAGACAGATCCCTTCTGCTTGGCCAGTGCCCACATCATTGGTTGTTCAGTGTTTTGAATATGACTTCGGGGGTAATAATACCTGGGTGTTTGTTTGCACAGAACTGGTGTGAAGGTTTAGTGGAGTAAATAAAGGATGAGAGCAAGTGCTTTGGGGACTGTGCAGCCATAATCACACGTTTGATACACCCGTCTGCCCAGTGTCCGTCTGTCTCCTCTGTCTTCGGAGCGAATACACCTTGATTTTCCACTCACCCATCCTTAACCACATGGTTCAGTTGGCATTCACTCCACTCCTGGCTCCAAGTCTGCGTGTGACCCAGGCCTGAGCTTTTCTTCCTCTGGTCATAGTGACACGTTGGGGGATGAACCAAACCAAACAGACCCTATGAGACCCAATCCTGGGTCAAGACCCACACCCAACCCACAAAAACATACATCCTTTTGCAGTGGTAATGGCTTAGGGATTGGTATGTGACCCAAACCAGGCCAATCAGGGTATGTCTTTGAGATTATTCTCACCAGGATGAGTGGGAAAGATCCCTTCTCTTTTCAGTTATGAGCTTGAAGGATGTGACTCACGAATGCTTCTTCCTGTAGAGAAAGAAAAGAACAGAGCCAAGCAGAACAAACAAACATAAGAGATGAAGAGGAGACAGGAGAGGGTCTTGATGACATTAGGTCCTGGCTCTCTAGTCCCTAGCGCTCTGGTTCCTACAGTTCTCCCTTAAAGCAGAGTAGAGGGTCGGGAGTGACAAGGCATGGGGGCCAGTTTTATGGTTTTACACTTTTGATCAGGGAAGCCTTTTGTAATAAGATTAAATGTGCTCTTATATCTGAAAAAAGTAAGGGAGTAGGCCCTGTAAACACACTGGAGAAGAGAATTCCAGGCAGAAGGAATAGAAAGTGCAAAGGTCCTGAGGCAGGAGGGTGCTTGGTGTATTCAAGGAAGAGCAAGTAGGCCAAGCGCGGCTGGAACTGAATGAGAAAGTAATAACTTATCCTAGACCTTTTCTCTGGGGTGTCTCAGCTGTGGAGTTACTGTCTGCCAGGATGAGAGTTGGTGTTGGGGCCTGAGCCACTACTCCAAGAGCTCTGGTGCATGTAGCTGCCAGGGGCTAGAGAGTCAGAGACCAGTGCCGAGGCCTTCTCTGGCTCTGTAATTCTATGTCTGTCAACACCCGAGGGATCCGACCTTCCTCCTAGCTTCCTCTAATAACTTACCTAAGATCTATCATAAACTACTGTTTCTACTGGGATCCAGAGAAGGGAGTTCCTTGTGAGAGAGTAGACAGAAAAGCTTCAATGGAAAGGATTTCTTTCATTACAATTGCTGAGGTGTGACATTCCATGAACACATGCCAATTTGTTCCCGGTGTGTTTGTTCCTTTCTTCATTCATTTAACAAGAATTTATTGAGTATCTGATATCTGCCAAGGTCTACAGAAAGGTGCTGAATCTACAGAGATGAATCAGACATGGTCTCTGCTTTCAAGGATCTCAGTCTGGGTGGGTGTGGAGGAGGCAGCCTTGTAAACAGATAATTAGAAACATGGCAGGTGCTGGAACCGAGGTAGGGACACAGTGCTACCAAGGAATCCCCGAGAAGGGAGAGACAGTCTTACCTAGAAAAGTCAGGGTGGTCTACAGAGAGAAGGGGACCCCTCGGCTGGACATTGAAGGCAGAGGGGAGTCTGGCCAGTGGAGGGACTGCATGTGTGAAGAGTATGCAGTCATGGGAAAGGATGGGGTTAGGAAATGGTAAAAACTCAGAGTGGACGGTTTGGGGCTTAGAAATTGGTGGACAAGGTAGAGACGGGTGGTCGAGGTCGGCCCAGTCTGCATTGGGTATTTAGACTTTGTTCTGTTGATTTGGAGAATCAATGGAGACTTTTAAGTAAGGGAGTAATGTAAACATGAATATGATATGATATAATATAATATAATGATAATAATAATGGGAGATGGTCTGAAGAGTCAATGGTTAGTTGTTTGGGTTGAGACAGGCTCACAAACTCAAATGGCAACAGGGCCAGGAAGGACACAGGAGGGCCTGGAGGGCAGCAGGTCACGTGGCCCCTGCTCTGTCTCAAGAGGGCAGGCGCCACTCAACTTAGTCAACTACTGTCCCAATGGGGACTCAGCTCCGGGGCTGCCAGAACTGCTGAGTTTTCAAGAGCAGCTGGAAACCCAGATCCTTATGTAAAATCTCACCATTTTTAAATGTTGGCAACTAATCTAAATTCTACAAAATGCTGTATGGGCCAAATTGAACACATCTGTCAGCCTGATCTAGCTGCGGGCCACTGGTTTGCAACTTCTGGGTTGAGAAAAGTGTTTTCTTTTTTTGTAAAGAGAGAGCAAAATAGCTTTGGATCCCAAGATTCATGCTTGGAATGATCTTCTCTCCTCTTGTTCTAGCAAATTCTTAATCATTGCTTAAGCCTCAGCTCAATTCTCCCCTGTGAAACTTTCCCCATGACCTGCCCTCCCCGCCACACACCCAGCAATCACCCCCCAAAACCCCCAAGCAGTTGTCATGTGTTTGTGCTCAATTACATCTTTTATATGCCCAGATGCCTGCAAAAAAAAAAAAAAAAAAAAAAAAAATGGGAGCAAGAAAAATTTAATAAATACAACAATAATGTAAAATATAATGTGATTCATACGATGGTTATGGGGAATATTCAAAAGGGAAAGAAGACAGGCTGAAGAGGGAAATGAAGAAGAAAGAAGGAAGGAGAATGGGAGAAAACAGAGAAATAGAATGGGAGAAACAGAAATCTCTGTCTTTGAATGACAGAGGTTTGATTTTAAGGATATACTAACACTTTAAAAAAATATAAAAAAAAAAAAAAAAAAAGTGTGGGGCAGGAGAGAAGAAGCCAGGGCCAAAAAAGACATGGAATCAATACTGTTGATTAACGGATGGAATCCATACTTGTAGGAGAAGTGGATGAAACTGACAACGCAGGTCCTTGCACGTGTCAGCTTCTGCCTGGAAGGACAGCCTGGAGTGGAAGGTAGCAGACTGGCTCTGAAAGGAAACACGAGATGCTCCAGAGCAGGCTGGACTCTGGGGACTTGAGAGAAAGCTGTGCACTCTGAGTTTCTGTAGGACTTGATTCTTTTTTTTTTTTTTTAAAGGAACCCAGTCTTTTGTTCAGTAATAGAAACTGTTGAACAAAGAAAACCAGCTAGTAGGAAAACAAGTAAGCAGAATAAAAATATACCCAAGTCATTCTCAAGATGGCAAAGAACAACTAAAAACATATGAAACAGGTAAAAGAGAAGAAATAAAGAAAATCCTCTAAAAATCTAGTTAGTATCTTCAGGGAGACTCGCAAGGATGTTCCATAGAAAAGTGACATATTGTTATTCAAACAATGGAACAGTGAATGATAGTTACTAGATCATTCGTAAAGTGTCATTACAGAAAGAAGAGAGTTAAAGAACAGATTTATGATCCATAGGATAAAACTGAGTAAATATTCCAGACCATGAAGAAAAATGTATATACATGTACAACTGAATTACCCTCCTGCACAGAAATCAACACAACATTGTAAATCAACCACACTTCAACAAACAAATTAAAAAAAATATTCCAGAGCATTGAGCAAAAATTACAAAGAAATAGAAAGTAAATTGAAGAGGCAGAGGAGAGATGCAGGAAGTAACATCAACAAGGTGATAGGATTTCCAGAGGAGGGAATCAAGAAATTAGGAGAGGAAAAAAAAAAAAAAAAAAAATCAAATTATAGCATAACTTAACCATTCGTAGAAGGAATGATTGTGACTTTGGATTGAATGAAAAGAAGGCAGCTGAATGAAAATAACGGCTACACTGCAGAACTTGATTCTTAAGCAGGGTTGAGTTCCATTCTCAAGTTCTGTAATCACATGAGTCTTTAGTTACCGCTGGTCCTGGGACACCGAAGACTGACCTGGGAGCATCGTGTGGAGGGATTTAGGATTCAGGGGGTAGAGAGATGTTCTCTGCTGCTGTTTTGCTGTTCAACTTCCTTTCATCTTTTCTTGGTTTTTCTAGGAATCCTTCCTTTCTCCACTTTTGGTCCACATGCTTCTTGCTTGAGAGCTAAGCATGTGACTCAGACATGGTTCATGGAGGCCCTCACTCCTGGGACACAGTGGTCAGTGCCAGGATGGTCCTATAATCCCATTAGGGCCAGTGAGGTTCATAACTTTCCTTGAATTGTTGAGAGAGAGAGAGAGAGAGAGAGAGACATTCTCTCTTTCCTACTGGATTTGAACCTGGGAGGGTATAAGTCTAGGCAATTGTCAGCCACCATGAAGAGCTAAGAAGATAGCCAGCATGAAGAAGAGATGAGTTGAGATGGAGAGAGATCTGGGTATAGATGGTATCGTTTGAGCCCCTGGATCAAACTGTACCTAAAGCTAGTTAATCCTAGATTTTTTCATTATTGTGGCCAGTAATTTTTTTCTTCCTTAAACCAGTTTAAGTTAGGTTTTCTTTGGTCAGATGCAACCAAAAGGGGTCTTCCAACCTCAGTGAAGGACATGAAGAATGACCCCTCCCATGAACGGTGCTCTACAGTTTGCAAAGCGTTTCTATATCCATTGTCTTATTTGATTCTTACAACTCTCCTGGGAGGTAGGTAAAACAGGAATGATTATTCCCATATCACATGGAAGGCAATCGAGTCTTAACAGGGTTAGGATCTATAGTCACTCAACTAGGAATGTCAGGATGAAACTCCTGTTCTTTTGAGTCTGGTTCCAGAGCTTCTCTGCACCAATGATGTCATACTAAATTGAACTCTAATAATGCTGAACTAAATTACACTAAAGCACCCCCGGGAAATAGCCTCTCAGAGTCATAATTCATGCTGGGTAATTACAAAATAACTTTCTTCTCATTATTTTCCTACTTACATACCTCCAAGGGGAGGGCTGGTGATAAATGGCAGGGTTGGGACCATTTAGGTAATTATTTGGATGTCCGGCTGACGCATATCTTTTATCATGGTGCTACTGTCTGTCAGCCTTTCACTTCTGCTTGGCAGTCAGCAAATTGGAAACCCTCCATTTCATGTCCCACACAAATTATATTATTTTGTAAAGAAATTGCCGAGAGCCTTTCTCATGCTATTTCATCTTTCTGAAATGATCTCTCCCCACTCTTTGCACAGCCAGCTCCTGCTTTATTCCCCACATCCTCTGCTCCCTTAGGAAGCAAAGGCATCTGCCTTAGGTGTTAGCTTCAACACTGTCAGCTCAGAGTGGTCTTACTTTATAAAATGTAGATTTTTCCCCCTCCCTCAACCCTCAATTTTGTCCATGTTAGGCCATGTTATAGTCTTTTTTCTAATGTTAATTTTATTTATTTATTTTTGGCTGTGTTGGGTCTTAGTTGCGACACGCGGAATCTTTGTTGTGATACGCGGAATCTTTGTTGCGGTGTGAGGGCTCTTTGTCGTGGAGCACGGGCTTCTCTCTAGCTGCGGTGCGCGGGCTCAGGAGTTGTGGCGTGCGGGCTCCGTAGTTGTGGCGTGCGGGCTTAGTTGCCCTGCGGCATGTGGGATCTTAGTTCCCTGACCAGGGATCGAAACAGTGCCCCCTGCGTTGGAGGGCAGATTCTTTATCACTGGACCACCAGGGAAGTCCCAGACCATGTTATATTTTTTATAACATTTTTTCACAATTTCTAATTGTTAAAAATATCTTTAAATTTTTCTTTCTTTACATCCAATAGAGTGTAAGTTTCACTTCTCTATCCCTATCACCTACTTCAGTGCCTGGCGTGTAGCAAGTACTCACTAATTATTCGTCGATGGATTAAACCAGTGAGTCAGTGGCTTACTCAGGAATATCCAAGAGAAAGTGGCCTGTGAGCCATGCTTGGGGCAGTGAGGGCTCTAGGCTAGAGGTTCTAGCTTGGTGGTTAGCTGCAGTGAGGTTGGGGTGGGGTGAGGATGAATCACAAGAAAGGATGAATCCTCCAGGGAATACATTAGCGGGGAGAAGCAGGATGCCAAGCACCAAGCCCGAGGGCATGGGAAGGGAACGAGCAGCCAGGGAAGGGGACAGGGATGGCCGGCAACCAGAAGAGTACTGGGCAGAAACCATGTCCTAGCAGCCAGCACAGGAGGGGCTCAGCAGGAAGAGGTGGGTAGACAACAGAGCCCCGTACCTCTACTCGGTGCCACAGCATCTGATTCACACTTGGCTTACTTTTCCAATTATTTTTACCCTGATTGCAGCAGTTGGCAGGTTTCCAAGCGGCAGTGTGCTTTTGTTTGCTGCTTGCGATTCCCACCTCTCCGGGTTAGCGGGCATGAGTCTTTTGACCTTGCTAGAGAGGATGACACCTCTCAATTTAGCTGTGTTTGCAAATGTCAGCTGAGATGCTGCATGCTCTCTCCACTTGGTCTTTAAGTACATTCACAGGAGCCTGGTCTCTCTCTCACACACACACATGCATACACACACCCCACGCCCCTTATGATGCTTTATTCCCTACATCCTCTGTTCCCTTAGGAAGCAAAGGCATCTGCCAGACCACCACTTTGCAGCCCACCTATGTGGGGGTCTTTACCAGCCTTTGTTACTGTCGTACTAAAGGGAATAGGAAGTGATCTGAGGGAAGAGTCTTAAAGCTAAGGAACTAATAACAGAGAGAGAGACAAAGATGCATCCTTGTCATTTTCCCAAGGGGTGGCCTCCAGAATTCTAGAAGCTGAGTCATCACACTGCAGGGAGTGACACACATTCTGGGCCCCTTATTTCCTTTTAAAGGGACAAGCTTTCTGCAGCCAGCCTCATGTTCATGTTAGATAGAGACTTCAAAAGCTGCTAGTTTGGAGTGATTACGATGGGCTCAGCACTGTGGTAAGCTTTTTATATATGTTCATCTTATTTAATCTTCCCTGGAATCCTATCAGGTCATTATTATTGGTTCCATTTTGCAGATGAGAAAGCTGAGGCTCAGAGAGGTGGTATGACTCGCTGAAGGTCACACAGAATATACATAATGGAGTTGGGAATCCAACTCAGGTTGTGGCTTTTCCTATGACCCTACTGTGTTGGTGGAGCCATGGAGCCACGCTGGTTACCTGATGGGGACTGTCAGTGTCTGTCACTGTAAATGGCTAACTGGGGCCTGGCTACGTGCCTGAATGTTGGAGAGAGCTGACAGCTGGAAAGTAGTGCCAGTTCACAGTCCATGTGGCCCCATGGGTAGAGTTTCTCCATCCTACCCCCTCTTCTACTTCTCTCTAACCTATTCAGGGTCCTTGCAGGGGGCAGGGAGCTTCCACTGAACAATCTAGCAATTTAGCTCCTTAATGGGAAAAAGAGTCTTTTTTTTTTTTCTTGAATTGGAACTTATTTTACACATGCAATATCTTCATAGATATCTCTGAGGCTACTAATTTAGTTTTTTTTAACATCTTTATTGGAGTATAATTGCTTTATAATGGTGTGTTAGTTTCTGCTTTATAACAAAGTGAATCAGTTATACATACACCTATGTCCCCATATCGGGAAAAAGAGTCTTTCTTTTCCCTCTTGATCATTAAAAAAATATCCCAAATAGAAAAAAAAAAAAAATCCCTGGTTTAAACAGAATTTACCAGGACCCTTCACTGTCTCCCAGGGAGGGCGGGGGCTTTTGGTTTCTTGGCAGTTAAGAGGGCGGGTGGGGAATGCCCTCTGTGACTCAGGCGAGGAGCCTCCACCCACCACGGGTTGCCTCTGCCTTCTGAGGTCGCATCCCAGCTGCAGCCGGGAAATGTGAAGGGCCATCAGCGAACCAGCCAGTAAGCGGCACGCGTAGGGAGGAGGGAACGCCTTCCTCCTGGGCTCTCCTCAGAGAAAAGGTGCCATGAGAACAGCAAAACAAACA
>NW_020173674.1:12050439-12067846 GCF_003031525.2 Neophocaena asiaeorientalis asiaeorientalis
AGGCGGGGAGGGGGAGCTTTCCTCACTCCTGTACCCCACACCCCCAGCCCTGCGCTTCCTCCTCAGTTGGCATGCGGCGAAGCAGTGGTTCAGAAGCAGGAACCCAACTTGCAAACAGCACCCAGGGGACCTGGCTCCTATCACTTGTGTTCTCCTGCATCCTGCAGCTTTGCTGATTTCCTTGTCAGGGAGCTCGAAGGGGATGCCAGGTCATTGCTAAGGTCACTTCTGCCTCATCTGTTTTCTGTCCACTGCGCTTGTCCTGCCCAGTTCCTTTAAGCTGCTAGGACTGCTCGGAACCACATAAAAGCAGGTCCCAGCCACCATCGCGTCCTGCTCCTGGGTCACCTTTGGCACTGAATCCTGAGCTTCTCCTGGTTCTGATGCCACCAACCTTGTTCTGTTGCTACCCCCCATGAACAGCTCTCCCATCATGTGTGCTTGGGGTCTTTCAAGGAGGACCCACTAAGCTCTCTGCGGTGGCTTTCTCAGCTTGTTTTTTCCAGAGCTTTCTGAGGGTCCATGAATAAGCAGGTGCACTTCTCTTCATATGGAATAATTAAATCCAATTCAAATCCATTCCGTGTTTCTGTGATACCCCACCCTCTCTCTTCTGCTGTCCTCATCAGACTTGTAAATACTGACTCAACTTCTATTTTCCCCAATACTTTGCAACCACAACAGTGACAATTAAGACGAATATTTACTGAACACTCACTATGTGCCAGGCTCCGTACATATTGCCTTATTTAATCCTCACGACAACTCAGAGAATTATTATACTCTGATTTTATAGATGAGGCACTGGAAGCTCAGAGAAGGTGAGTAACTTGCCTGAGGTCATAGTCAGCAGTGAGGCCAGGTGCAAGGTAGGAAATCAATGACCTTTTGCTGAGTGAATTGGATGAATGGTCATTGGGCCACCAAATGGGCTGGGCAGGTTTACTGGCCAGGGCACAGGCTACTGGAGATAGATTCAGGCAAGCGTAGGAAGTACTTTCCAGCCGCAAGAGCTCTTTGGGTGTTCGGATAAGGCCACAGGAATCTTCAGTAGGAAAGTTGGAGAGGGGAGTTGAGCCCCAGGGGAGGGATAGACAAGATGACCTTTAAGATCCTTTCCAACTCGGAGAGTCTGGGGTTACTGTATAATTCTTAACGAAACCAATAAAACCCTTTGCAAATATGAAGCACTTCCAGCCCCGGCTCTGTGCTGTTATGAACAGGAGCTGCGTGGAATATTTTTGCTGGGGCAGTAAATGCCAACATCAGTAAGAACTCAAGTCCTCTGGAGATCAGTATCATATTCCATCATCCGAGAATGATATTAACAACTGCTGCTTACTGAACTTCTGGCAAGATTATAAATCCTCTACATGCATAAACTCTGTTCTTACAATAAACCTATGAGGTCATGAGCGGTGCAGTAGTCAGGCAAAGCTGCAATAACAAATGAATCCTGAGTCCTCGGTGGCTTAATGCAGTAAAAGTTTACTTCTTTCTTTCTTTTTTTTTTAATGAAAGTGGAAAATTTTAGTGGAACCAAATTTGAAGATTATAACCTGGGAAGAGAATGTCAGAAAGCTCTGAGAACTGTTCCCTACTTCTTACTTTCTTAAAGTCCGAAGGAAGTTAGGCCATTTTTTTAACCTTCCTTTTCTGAAACATGTGGCCTCCAGCCTCCGAGGACTTTGGGATGAGGAGAGAGACAGTGTAACAAGGCAACAGGGCTTGTTACTTGCAACCTGAGAACCTAAGATGACAAACTACTATATATGCCTGTCGTGATTGTTTAATGCAAAGCCAGCTGTGCAGTGTGTGGAACCATGCACAAAGTACATGCTTGGTAAATGTGAGTGATGACAGCAATGCTGATCTGTGAGGCCAGAGAGGTAATTGGAGCCCCACACTGAGCACAGACGTGGGAAAGGGCACAAAGGTGGAACCTCACGCTAGCTAAGCCTTCCTGGGCTGGAGTCACCCGTGCCCCTGTCAGGAGGCTCAGCCCCGTCCAAGTTTCACAGGTAACCCTGACCAGGGCAGGTATATCAGCAGTGCCTGCCCATCCTCTGCCACAGGTCTGGTACTTGGCAATGCCGTACCAGCCCATGCCATCCATGTGCCCACTGCTTCATTGATGGCTCTGTGTCTGTGGCTAAGCTTCTGACACAGCGTGCTTGTCCAATACCTCTCTCTCTCTCTCTCTCTATCTATGTATCATCTACTTATGTATCTATCAATTATGTATCTATTTATTATCTCTCTCTCTCTCTCTCTCTATCTATGTATCATCTACTTATGTATCTATCATCTATCAATTATGTATCTATTTATCATCTCTCTCTCTCTATCTATCTATCTATGTATCATCTATCATCTGTTTAGTCTGGTTCCAGCCTTTCCTGAATTCCTGACGACTTGCCTCCTGCCTGGCCCTGGCCAGTGCCCACAGCCATGATGTTGGGAGCCGTGTAGTTTGGAGAAGCGTCTGCTGCCCTGTAGGCTCTCCATGAACAGCAGCAGCTGCCCAACTGCCCCTGTTTATGTGTCTCCTGTTGTCTGACTGTCCTCAAGACAACCAGGCTGCTGGTTTTCCCTCCCTTTGTCCTCTCAGATTGTGTCTTCCTTCCCTTTTCCACCTGCCTAATGTCTCATGCCCAAGTCTGTCTGAACCAAGGATTTGAGAAATGGGAGAGGCATTAACATTTATTCAGAGGCAATTTTGCAGAGGAGTTGCGAGCTTCGTTCTGGACTCAGATCCACTGCTATTTTCTTGCTGAGTGACATTGCTTAAATTACTTATGTGTCAGTTTTCTTATCTGTAAATGGGGATAATAATGTTACCTAACTCAGAGGATTGATGAGAAGATGAAATGAGATAGTCCATGTAAAGTGAAAAGAACAGCGGCCAGCACAGGGTAATAATCCATCTTAGGTATAATAATACAAATACTTATCTTTACTATTCTAACCCAAATCTATCTGTCTCTAATGCATCTGCTTTCCCACTCTATGGCACATTACAAAAGTATTCCTTGATGGAAAGACAATCTGAGCAGAGTAGCTTTAATTTTTCTCTTTATTCTGCTAAATTCACAGGGTGTTTTGAAGAAGGGTATTCTTAGGAGGCATTACTGAGAAGCATAGCAGGTGGCCAGATGGTAATGATAGGAAACATGGTCCCTTCTGTCTGCAAGAACAACTGAGTGGCATTCAGGTGTGTAACGAGATAAACTATATTTCTAGAGATATCACACCAGGTTCAGGTGGAAGAGAGGGTGTCGTGGAACCCTGCCAGGGAGCATAAAGTCTGGGAAAATAGCACAAACAGAGCATCGTACCCAGTGCTATTCCCTAGGTGGTCCTTTCCCTGCCTCGGCTCTGACGCCTGGGAATTTACCACTGTCCCCCTCTTTCCAGGCTCTCCTCCAAAGGATGTCAGTGAGGTTATATCCTGACGATGTTCTCCTGTGACTTGTGCTCCTAACAATGTCGACTCCTCGTTTATTGAATCACAGGCATTGCTAGAGAATCAAATTATTCCACCAACGATAATATTTCTGGGAAAAGGAGATTCCCTTGGCTCCAGAGCTTCTCTCTGGGGTTTTATTCTTCTGTTCTTGCTTAATTTAATTTTTTGTTTGTTTTTTTGTTTTGCGATATGCGGGCCTCTCACTGTTGTGGCCCCTCCCGTTGCGGAGCACAGGCTCCGGAAGCGCAGGCTCAGCGGCCATGGCTCACGGGCCCAGCCGCTCCGCGGCATGTGGGATCTTCCCGGACCGGGGCACGAACCCGCGTCCCCTGCATCGGCAGGCGGACTCTCAACCACTGCGCCACCAGAGAAGCCGCTGTTTTCTTTAATTTTACTTTATTTCTTGAGAGGGTAAGGAGGATCTAGTGGATGCTTTTCCATTTCTTGGCCACTTGGAATCCACGGCTTTTCCCAAATCTTCTTGGTATCGTAACCCTCCATCATTATATGTGTGGGTTTTGGTGGGCAAATGACTTCTTTTCCTAAGGAAGCCAAGGAAAACTAGTTACTTCTTTCTCCATTCTGAGGAAAAACCAATGGTGGGCATGTGTCTGATGCCAGCAAAACAGATACTGCTCCCCTGGGGCTTTGAATATTTAGTCTTCGGCTGCGGGTGTGGAGATGGTTGGAGAACCTGTCACTGGAGGCTGAACCAGGCAAGTCGAAGCTGGGCTTCCCGCAGTCTACCCTCCTCCTTGGGGCCACTTTCTGCTTTGCTTCATTTACACTAGAGTTTGTAAACTTAATGCCTTCGTGATAAGTACCTGAAATATGTGAGGTGGTGGGTGAAGGACCAAAGAGAGGATTGGGCCTGGGAGTACAGGCCTTTCCTAAACAAAATGTTGTACATCCTGGGTTTTTGAGCGTAACTCGGCATCTAAGGTTCCTAGTGTTCTTGTACTTGTTTGAAATATCCCATAAATACCAACATTTTATCATCCAGTCTGTATCTCCTACAGAGCTTCTTGTTCCCCAAAGAGGCCTCCTAATCCTTTGTCAGACCATGGGTCCTGACTTGGGGGTCAGAAAACAAAGTCTCCCCAGCAGAGGAAGCAGAGGCCGCTGAGGGTGGGGCTCTGAGCTGAGGTCAGGCTCCCTGGCCCCAGTCCTTCCTTGCCAGCTCTGGGAAGGGAACCAAGCTGCGCTTACCCGATGGCCTGGGAATGGGCACGAGGGGCACCTTCAACTGAGGCCAGGAAAGACATTGAGTGACATGCCAAGAGCTAACTAATGCTGGCTGGCAAGAAGGAAGTCTATGTTTCACCCATGCAGCAATGTGAGCACCAGAAGCCCAAGGCTGACACAACAGCCCCATGGCCCCGGGCACCAGGCAATTTCTATCTTGTTTCTCTGCCGTCCTCAAGATGTCCCATCTTGTGGCTAAGATGGCTAAGTACCAAGTGGATGGTTCCAGTTGCAGGAGTGGAGAGAAGGCAAAGCATGCTTCTTCCCTTTAAGGGCCCGACCACGACTTCTGCTCATATCGCCCTGGCCTCAGTCCAAGCAGTTGGCCACAGCCAACTGCAAGGAAGATTGGGAAAGATGGCTTTTAGCTGGGTGGCCAGTTGCCCAGATAAGACGCCTGTTTATAGAAGAAGAGGACATGGATGCTGGGGAGATGGCCAGCGGGCTCTGCTCCAACACTCACAAGCATGGACACAGTCAACTGATACCCCTTCCTAGCCCCTCACTGGGGCAAAATGTCTAAGGCTGCCCTTTATGCTTTTCATGCAGAGGGAGGGTAAACGACTTATCCACTGGAATCCTTCATGATAGATCTTCAGGCACTGGGCAGGCAGGCAGAGGAGATATTTTTCGGCAAGGGTTCTAGAGTACTCTTCAAACTTCCATCTCCACTGCTTATTCTCCCGTTCAAATGAGCTTGAGCTCAGACACTGTAGTCCCCCTTTCAGCGAAGGCTGCCCTGAGCAGAGGCCATTGTCTCTAAGAGTGAACCTCTGAAGACACCAACCATTGCTCCCCCTGCAATCCCTTCTAGCCCTCCTGGTGTACCTGTGGCATCTAATTTTCCTGTTTGGATTTCCTGTCCTTGTTTCTCCAAGCTGCATCTAGGTGGACCAGAGACGGACATCCGAGGGACCTCCCAACGGTAACTGGCCCACAGGCTGGGTATACAGCATCTTGTCTATAGAGAAACACTGAAACGAAATCAATGAGTTGATGCTGGAACTTGAAACAAGAGGTCACATAGAATTGGGGTCAGAGTTCCTGCCATGGCAAATCAAAACTGTATGTAAGCAAAGGTTTGGGGGCACAGAGGAGCCCTAAGAAACTCCCCAAACTGGTCTTCTCCAGGTCAATGGAGCAGATGTGCAGAGAGAAGGGAGAGAGAGAGAGGGAGACACGATGTGGGTCATGAGAAACACTGTCGTTCCTGTTCCCATCTCATGTGCCCAAACTCTCCCTTATTGCCTGTTGTTGTGTGCTTTGGGGACCACTTTAGTGTAATGGTTGGGAGTATACACTGTGGACTCAGAGAGCTCTGGGTTCAAATCACAGCTCTGCCCCTAATACTGTGACTGTGGGCGAGTGACTGAGCCAAGTCGTCCCTCATCTACAGTGGGGATTCTTTGAGTATCTACTTCATAGGGCAGCTTGAGGATAACGCACGTGACAAGTGCATAAGTTCGCTTATAAACCAACCAAACTGCCTCCCTCCCTTTGTCCCTTCCTTCCTTCCTCCCCTCCCTCCTTCCCTTCCTCCATCCCTCCTTTCCATTCTTCCTCCCTCCTTTCCTTCTTTTTTTGCACCCAAAGATTCAAAACAAAGGGTAAGGCATCAGAGATACCTGGCCAATCACTTTCCCACAACTCCCTTTGACTCTATCTTCTTTTGAGGTATGAGCTCTTTTCATGAATTAATACATGGGTGATTTGCCTAACTAGATTGGGCTCCTTCCAGAGGCCGTAACCCACTTCCCTTCCTTTTGTGGTTGGGAAAACTGAGGCCCTAGAGGCTGAGCCTCCCGCCCAGCGAGATGCTGTGCCCCTGCGGGAGGATGGATTGGATCTCCCACTCCCCTTCCTTTTCCTCCAGTGGGGAAGAGCTGGGCACAGTGTGCTCGAAGAGCCTTCCAGAGGCTGCACTAATGAATCCCTATTCCTCCTCACATGAGGAGCTGGGCCTTCTGACCTCAATAAGCAAAGAGATGCTAAACATGCAAATCAGCAGCATTTGGTTCATAAAAATAGCTCAGCAATGCTGCTCCCGCCTCCCCCTCGTCCCCAGCCACTGAGATCCTGCTTTTCATCCACTTCCTTGCTCTAATCTTCTCTTTCCTTCATTCCAGGACTGCCTTAGCTGCCTCCCCCCACCCACCTTCCCTCATTTGTTCTCCTTCCTTTTCCTTCTCCTCTGCCCAGCTTCCCTTTCTACATTTCCTTCCCACCATCTTGCCTTTCCTGCCTTCCTGACCTGGGTGTGGATGGACAGACAGGGTGAGTCCCCTTCACTCCCCACTGGCTGACTGCAACCACAACAGGCTGACATTATTATTATTTTTTTTCTTCTTTTAAAATTGGCTTAGTACATAATTTGGGGGAGACCAACCCTGCCTCCTATCTGCATTTGTACACTTACATGTGAAGAATTTCTGAAAGGACATATCCCAAATACTAATCGCGCAGAATTCTGGGGGTCTAGGTTAAAGGCGTTCTTAAAAAAATGACTGTGCCCACGCCTATAACAACATCAATAACAAAGCACACTGCTGTATACACCCATCTCATCCAGGCTGACATGATTTTGAAGAATTCCAGAGTTCTCTGGGTCCCTGGGTGCCTGCGTGTAGTGAACCCCTCGATCCACACTGCCAGGATTCAAGTCCCAGCTGTACCTGTCGGTGGTGTGACCTTGCACAAGCAACCTAGCATCTCCATAACAGAATCTCCCTTCCAGGGTTGCTAACAGGAGCGCACGAGTTAAATACAGGTACCCGGGTCAGAGAAATCAGTTAACGATTATCAGCCAATATTATCTCCTCAAAGCGCTGAAATCTAGAGGCCTGGCTGGGCACTAGTGAGACAGTGGCCATGGAGTCGTCGGGAAAGGCTCCGTGACCAGGTGCAGCAGGTCATAGGTGGGGTGGCCTAGGGGCTAAGCAAAAGCTCTCTGGGGTCGGAAAGACTGGCTGTGGAGTCCTGGCTCTGTCTTCTCGTAGCTGTGTGACCCAGATCCTGTCAAAGAACATCTCTAGGCCTCAGAGCTCTGGCTTGTAAACTGCGGGTGCAAAAGCACAGACTTGGTGGCTCAGGCTGTGGCTTCCCTGAGATGATGAACACCAGGGCTGAGCACAGAGTTGGCAGATCTTATTGCTGTTATCATCAGGCATTTAACAACATATGGTTTGGTTCAGCTGAATAACTTTCTTCAAAGGATGAATTGCCTAGGTCGGTGTTTCTCAAGCTTTTTTAGTTATTGCTCTTGCAGGAACATTTCTGGACGTTTTTCACCCTAATTGCCTCCTTCCATGAATTTTATTACCATAAATATACCGCACAGCTGTTTGTGTACTACATGTATATCTGTGTTTTATGCCTAAAAAGGATGAGATTTTTTTGTCTCCCGAGAACCAATTTTTGCTCCCTTGGGGGTGATACTGCCCCCACTGAGAATGTATGTGGCCTGGAGCAGTGGTTCTCAAACGGGGGGGAATTTTGCCCCCTGGGAAACCTCTGACAGTGTCTGGAGACATTTTTTGTTGTCACAACAGAGGGGAGGGCTTGGTGCTAATGACATGTAGTGAGTAGAGGCCAAGGTTCAGATCACACAGGACAACACCCGCCCACTCACCCCAGCACAGAATTATCAAGCCCAAAATGTCAGTAGTGAAGAGGCTGAGTAAGCTTGCTGTGGGGTATTCCTTCCTTACCTAAGAATGCCCAGACAAGGCTTGTGCCTGGTGACCGGACAAGGTGGGAGATGCACCAGGATGTGTCTTTTGTGTGGGTCAAGCTTCTTAAAGGCACTGAGTGAGGCCGTACGTGAGGGAGATCACGTGTCATGGGCATGACCAAGATCTAGGATGCTTATGTGTCAATGTTCTTGCCATTCTTTTAAAAAATACTGTAATTTATGGGAATTTCCTGGTGGTCCAGTGCTTAGGACTTGGCGCTTTCACTGCCGGGTTCTGGGTTCAATCCCTGGTCGGGGAAATGACATCCCGCAACACGCGGTGTGGCCAAAAAAAAAAATACTGTAATTTACGGGGTCATGTGTTAGGTAAAGTGGCAGTGGGGTGGAGCTATAATCTTTCTTTTAAAAAAAAATCTTTATGACTTTTTTCCCTTTCTTATTTATTTATTTATTGAAATATAGTTGATTTACAATATTGTGTTAGTTTCAGGTGTACTGCAAAGTGATTCTTTTATACATATATATGTATATACCTATATTCTTTTTTTTATTCTTTTCCATTATAGTTTATTAAAAGATATTGAATATAGTTCCCTGTGCTATACAGTAAATCCTTTGTTGCTTATAGAGTCTTTCCTTGACAGATACCATGGTCTAGTTAGGGGAGAGATTAATTCTTATGTAATAATTATGACCACTGACTTTCACTGTCCACTAACCATGTGTTGGGGATTGTGTTAAGTGCTTTACATGGTGTAAGTAGTACGTTCACAACACTCCCATGAGACAGGCACTATTCCCACCCCTACTCCTATTTTACAGATAGGGAAACCGAGGCTTAGAGTAGTTAGGTAACTTGTTCTAAGTTGCATGGCTAGGAAGTAGGGTAGCCAGGATATGCACTCAGGGCTTTAGACTCCAGAGCCCACAGACCTGACATCGAATTATACTGCCTCCTAACTCTGATACAAGGCGGGCTCTGCTGTGTGTCAGAGAGGTGTCACTGAAGTGCTGCTGGAGTTCACAGACAGAGAGATGACTCCCAGCAGGAGAAACCAGGGATGCCTTCCTGGAGGCGGAGGCACTGAAGTGGCCCACAAAGGATGAGTGGAATTTGGCACATGGAGTTAGAGCTGACAGACAGCCAGGCAGATAGGACAGCTTGAGCAAAGGCACAGAAGTAGGGAAATGCCAGAATGATCTTCTTAGGAGTCACTGGGCCATGTGGGTGCCAGTTTTGACAATGCACTCTGCCCCAATTCCCAGTTCTATAGTCCAAATCCACCCATTGCCAAAGAGGACCTGATGGACACTTCAGAAAGGGCATTTAACGTGACTGGTAGTCACAGGTCCCTGTGGAGTGCTTCTAAATCAGGGTTTCTTGACCTTGGTACCATGACATTTTGGAGCAGACACGTTCTGCTGTAGAGGGCTGTCTGGTGCGTTATAGGAGGTTTGGCTGCACCCTTGCCTTCTAACCACCCCTCTTGTCAAGCTGAGACAAACCAAAATGTCTCCAGATACTGCCACATGTCCCCTGGGAGATAAAGTCACCGAGGATGAGAACCACTCTCCCAAATATAGGTGGGGGCAGGGACTGGGGAGGCAGACACCCTCCCCTGCTGCTTTCCCATCACAGCAGCTGAGAGCTGTGTGATTCTGGGTAAGGCCCGTCGCCCTCTGGGCCTTAGTTTCCTCATCTGAGAGGTAAGGTGTCTGGTTGCCGTAGGTGGTCCCTAAGGACCCTTTTCTCCAGCAGCCCGAGACTGGCCCCGGAAGCGCGATCATTACGCAGCGCAAAGACACACGGTCTGCGAGCTGCTGTCCCCACCCGGAACGCGGGCGGCAGCTGGCTCTCTGCTGAGCCCAGGGCCGGGCCACCAGCGCCTTCCAGAGCAGGCGTGTGAAGGGCTCTGGGTGTCGCTTTCCCCAGCAACGCCCGGGTGACACCCCTAATTACAGTCAGGAAGAGTAGGGCTCAGGAGTTGGGGACGATGTGTTCTTTGGTGTGAGAAAATGATTAACCCAGAAAACTGGCCCAGTGTGCCAGCTGAAGGCATTTCCTGAGGTCCCAGTGGGAGAAGTTGGGTCCTCCCGTTTCTTTGGTGGAAACTCAGTTCTTGCCTTCTCCTTCTATCCTGGGAACCAAGAGGGTGTCCCAGGTGAGGGCAAGGCCGTCGCAGACTTCATTTGGTTTTGGAATTGACAGTCACAGTGGATAGTGGCGGGGTGGTGGTGCTGGGAGGTCCCTGCCTCATTACTGAGAGCTGCTTCGCCGTGTGGGAGCCGAGGGGTTCCCTGCAGGCCAACTGGGGGCCAACTGTGTGACCTCAGGCAAGTCAGTCAACCTCTCTGGGTCTCCGTTCCATCATCTGTAGCCTGTCAACAATCACATGGGGGGGGTGCTAGGAGGTACACAGGTGTACGGTAGTTAGACAGTTAGAGGAGTTAATACAGGTGCCTCCTCCACCTGTATTAACACAGGTGGTGAAGAATAACACGGAGCTTCCGAAACATGTCTGGCATTTGTTGCTCACTGTCCTTGGCCCCCAGTGATCCTTGGAGGGAGTATTTTTAAGCTCTGTTTTACAGATGAGGCCCAGGGAGGTTGAAGCTATTTGCCCAGCATCTCTCAGTTAGCATGTGGTAGAAAAATGGTCCAAGCTCCAGAGGCAGGATTTGAACCCCGACCGTTTCCAAAGCCCACGTCTTGGTTTGTGTGTGAATTCAGGGGTTGTGCTCCCTGCGACGCTCTCTCCCCTGGACTCTGAGCGCCTGTCACTCACTCCCTCAGCCCATCTGTCAGAGCCTGAAATGCAAGTCTCTGAGCCTCTGCTGTTTATTGTGGGTCTCTATCAAGAAGGCAAAAAATAACAGTGCGTGTGGGCGAGGGGCTGAGCAGATAAGGGGGCAGAGGTGGAGAGAGGGGCATCTGATAAGGGGCTGCAGAGCTGAAAGCAAGCAGATATGAATGGGCTGGGGTGGGGGGAAAGAGTAAGATAGGGAGGTGGGGGAGATGGAAGGGAGAAGCCCTCTGGGAGCCAGGTAATGGAGAAGAGGAGAGGAGGCAGATACGGGACCGGTGAGGGGGACCCATGGGGAATGCGGGGGTGGGTATTCAAGGGAGAAGCAGAGGGCGATCTCCAGTGGGATGGCGCAGACACGCACACAGACACGCAGTAGTGGGGCTCTGGTCCCAGCTGGCCAGGCCTGTCTGCAACGACCTTTTCCTCTTGACCCTGCAAGTGAGCCCACGGCTTTCCCCAGCCGCGACTCTCAGCTGGTCTCTGGGGTACAAGTACCACGTTAGAGGCGGTGGAGCTCAAAGGAGGCCTGGGCTGGTCCTTCATGACTAAAGGCACTGGATAAACTCCCTCCTGCCTGCTCTGTCCACAGGAGGTTTCCCTCTCTCTTCCCTCCCTCCCTCCTTCCCTCCCTCCTCCTTTCTCTCCCTCCTTCCTTTCTAGCTTCATCTGTTCAGGGCTCACCCTGCTAAGTTCTGCTGCAAGTTGAGGGCATAAAGTAAACGTTGTTGTACCTTCTGCCAGCTGGAGACAGAATATCACCAATCAAGTAGATAAATAAGGTGCTTTGAGAGAGCTGTAACTGCGTGAAAAAATTGAATCATGTGCGATGTCAGGGAGTGGATGGGGGGGTTTACATCGGGTGTGCTGGTCAGAGCAGGTGCTTGTGAGGAGGTGACACTGGAGCTGGGATCCCCTGATAAAAGGAAGGGGCCTTGGGAATCTGTGAGGGAGAGCACCAGGTGGAGGGAACTGCAGATGCAAAGGCCCTGCGGTGGGAACGTGCTTGGCTTGCGAGGCAGAGTGAAATAATGAGGTGAGGTGGAGAGGCCTGAGCGTGCAGGAAGCCAGCTGGGATCTCACGGTGACCTGGGGTGAATCCGTTTCCCACTCTGGGCTTCAGCTGCCATTATTTGTGAGCTGGGAGAATGAGCTCTCGAAGGTCCACGGGTCCTAAAGTCCCATGGATATTTGAGCAGAGTCAAGGAGAGGTCCCCGGGAGCCCCCAGAGCCCGTTGTACCCCTGGTCTTAGCATGCAGGGCAGCACCCAAGCGCATGTGTTAAAATCTTGGCTTCGCCGTTTAATTTGTATGTAACTCTGAGCAAGTGGCTTAACTTCCCTGAACTTTCAACTTCCTCATTTGTAAAGTGGGAATTATAACAGCACTCGCCTCACAGGGCTGTCATGGAAGAGGAAATGAGATAATTATGTAGAGGATTTAACTCAGCTCTTCATACACAGCGAGCTATTATGATTGGTGCCAAGAACTCCCAAGACTTTACTTTGAGGTTAGACCCGCCTCCTGTGCGTTGGCCCAAGTATCCACGTGCTGATTGATCTTTTCTACCTGGAAACTGACGTTGCATTGGCACATCCAGCTCAACACGCCCTAAATCAAGCCCGTCATCTCCCTTACTTGCTCTTCTCTCCCCGCTATCTTGCTTTCCTTCCCTGTCCCTTATCTTGGTTCATGGCACCGTGATTCTCCCAGACGGTCACGCTCAATCTCTGAGTTATCTTGGACTTCTTTTCCCACGTCGAGTCAACTGCTGAACCGTATCTGTAAGTCTCTGCCGTGCCTCATCCAGCCCCTCATTTTCATTCCTGATGCTTCCCTTCAGATTGTCCTGACCCCTCACCTGCACTAGAGGATAATCTCCAGATTGGCTTCCTGCTCTGTTTCTTCCTGCCTGTCTCCCTCTCTGCCATCCATCACCACCTTTCAAACGCTGTTGCCACAGCAAGCAAGTCACTTTTCTGCTGACCAGTCCTCTGTGTCTCCCCACCCATTCTAGGCCACAGGATAAAACCCTTGGCCCCAGCCTGCCTTTGAAGTCTCTCATAACTTGATTCTAATATACTTTTCCAGGATCTTCCATGGCTCTCCCCAGCACATACTACACCTTCATAACCCTTGTCTGCTCAAACTTCCTCGAGTATGACTTACTTCTTGAGAATCTCACTTTAAGTTTTCCCCTCTGCCTAGAATCTACCCACAGTGCAGTGATGCTTGCTCTAGTCCAACCACACTTAGAATTTTTTTTGTGGTACGCGGGCTTCTCACTGTTGTGGCCCCTCCCGCTGCGGAGCACAGGCTCCGGACGCGCAGGCTCAGTGGCCATGGCTCACGGGCCCAGCCGCTCCGCGGCATGTGGGATCTTCCCGGACCGGGGCACGAACCCGTGTCCCCTGCATCGGCAGGCGGACTCTCAACCACTGCGCCACCAGGGAAGCCCCACACTTAGAATTTGAATTCACAGCCCCCGTCCTCCATGGAGCCTTCCTAGATGTCTATGCCCTGCCAACCTGCTGGATCCTCTCTCTTCCTTTCCCATACTTTCATGTTTTCTTTTACAAGAAGTACTTACAGTTTTTCTTGAATTCTTATGTATTCATTCTTCTCCCCTACTAGACTTGTGAATTCCTGGAATATGGGAACTCTGTCTCGGTCATCTTTATATTGTTGACGAGACTTAGTAAATAGTTTAAGAGGTCTGGTAAGTTTCCCGTCTCTAACACAGCTAAGACAGGTCCCCATCTCGATCTCATTGCCCTGAGCAATATATCCTGACCCACCCCCGCCTTCCTCTGTTTGGTAGACAGCACCATGATCCACCCAAACCCTTCTGCTCAAGCTCCAAACCTAGGAGTCTCATCCTTGACTCCTCTCTGTCTCTTCCCTCGTCCTAAACCCAGTCTATCACCAAATTAGCTCTACCTCCAAAACCTATCCCAGATGTGTCCTCTTCTCTCCACCTAACCTGCCACCAGCCTACTTCAAGCACTGCCACCCCTCTTTCCTGGACTGTGGCCAGGACTCCCAGGTCAACTTCTTGCCTCTGTTCTTGCCACCCTGTGCCCTAAGATCCTCTCTGAAATGAGAGTGTTCTTTGAAAATGTACATCGCGTTATATCACTAACTGACTTGAAATCCTCCAACCGTCTCCTATCATATAGACGCAGATGTCTTACACTGGTTTACATAGGCTTACATCCTTTCCGTCTAATCGCACATCATACTGCCCTCCCCAGTGCCCACACTACATCTCCAGACACAGTGACCTTTTCTCCAATATACCAGGGCTCTTCCTGCCCCAGGACCTTTGCACTGTTACCTCTACCTGTGCTACTATTCTCCCTGATCTTTATGTGGTTGTCCCTTCTTGTAATTTAGATTTTAGCATAAATATCGCTTCCTTAATCTGAATCACACACGCAATCGTTCTGCTTTATTGCTCTACTTTAAACCTCTGCATTGTGCCTCTCACTACCTGATCACTATTAGTACTGTTTTTGCTCTGGTTGTGTCCAATCCCGCTAGCAATAAACTCCATGAGATTAAGGACTTTGTCTTGGTTTTCACTGTATTCCTAGCCTTGGATAGGTTCCTTCAGTTTCTTCATAGTTGAGTGGTCAGCCCATGTTTGCTCACCAGTTGTGCTCAACTGGTTTGTTATTGTGGCTGAAATCACGGTGCACAAGCCTGCATTCCTTTCTGGAGATTCTAGGGAAGAAGAATCCATTTCCTGTCTTTTCCGATTTATGGAGGGCAATAGCCTTTTTTGGCTCATGGCCTACTTCCTCTAATTTTATAGCCAGCATGGAGGGTCAGGTCCTAATCACATGGCATCCCTTTGACCCAGCTGGAAAATGTCCTCTGCTTTTAAGAAGTCATGTAATTAGATCGAACTCACCCAGATAATCCAAGATAATCTCTCCATCTCAAGGTCTTTAACCTAATCCCATTGGCAAAGTCCCTTTTGCCACGTAAGGTACCCTTTACAGCTTCCAGGATTACGACATGGACATCTTTGTGGGATTAGGGGCATTATTTGGTCTACTGAACCCTTCAAGCCAGTAAGGCTTCCACACTCTTTTATTGTGCCTATGTGGGTTGTGGAACTTATCAAAGTTCAGGTGGTTTTCAAGTCTACCCTGGCTGTTACTCTCAGCTAGGCCATCCTTAGTCTTTTCTGCATGTGTGCTCAGTTTCCAGGTCATCCAGAGATATGTGGAGGGTTTATCAAGCTTCTTCTGGGCTGTCTTGCTTACTGAATCACCTTGTTAAATTTCTGGTTAGTTCTCTGACCTGTTGCTTGCTCCAACCAGGACTCCAATCTCCAGGTAGCAGAACCACTGGGCTTCGCCATATACTTGCCACCAAGATGGCTAGTTTTACCGACAGTGCTGACGGGCACGGGTTTTGGCTTTCTACTTCAAACCAAGTGAGCTGGCTCTGGAAGCAAAGCTGCTGGGCTGTGGGGGAAGATGAAAGCTGCTCCAAGCAGGAACGTCACAAACTCCCACCATTTTTACTCAGAGTTTAGAAGTTTTCCATGAATTCATTGCATGGCTTTGGTTGATTTCCAGTGCCCAGAAATAGTTGTTTAGACAACTTTGTTTGCAGTATTATAGTTACTTTTTGGGAGAGAGGATTTGCTGACCTCCTTACCTGTCATACCAGAAGTCCCACCTTCTGTCTAATTAGAAGGTTTAGCCCATTTATTCAATACATTTAGGGTAATGAACGATATGGTTGGTTTTAAATCCCCCTTGGTATTTGTTTTCTATTTGTCCCATTGGTGTATTTTCCCTCTCTTACTCCTTTCCTGCCTTCTTTGGGTTAACCATCTATTTCCTAGCAGTCCATTTTAATTTCTCTACTGGCTTTTAAAATATAACTCTATGTATTTTTGGCATCACTCTAGGCAATACAAATATCCTAAATTTACCAAGTCTACCTTGAATTAATATTGCATTGGTTCATGTAAAATGTAAGAACCTTACAACAGTAAAATACCACCTACCTCAACCCATCTCCTGTGCAAGTATCGACCTATACATTAAATACTCATATGTAATTTACCGCACAGTAAAATGTTATTATTTTTTCCTTGTAGACCCAAATTTCCATCTGGTGTCATTTTTCTTCAGCCTAAAGAACAAGAACCTCCTTCAGTGTTTCTCATAGTGCAAGTCTGCTGTCGAAGAGTTCTCTCACATTATGTTCACCTAAAAATAACTTTCTTTCGCTCTAATTTTTGAAGGATATTTTTACTGAATATACAGTTTAGGAGGACCTATTTTTCTTTCTGTATTTTAAAGTCATTGTTCCCTAGTCTTCTTGCCTCTCGTTTACTATGAGCAGTCAATCGATATTTGTATTTTTGCTTATTTTTTCTTTGGCTGTGTTTAAGATTTTCTTTTCATCTTTGATTTTCAGCCATTTGACTATGATGTGTCTAGCTATGGTCCTCTTTGTATTAATCCTGTTTAGGGATTGCTGAATTACTTGGATCTGTACGTTAATTAAAAAAAATTGAATTTGGGAAAATGCTGGTGATTATGTCTTCAAACATTTTTTTCCCTGTCTATTCTCTCTTTCCCCTTCTGGGACTTCAATTATATGTATATCAACCTGCTTAATATCATCCCAGAGGTCACTGGGATTTTGTACATGAAATTTTATTTTTTCTCTATTTCAGTAAGCTTTAAGTTTCAGGTACTGTACTGTAATTTCCTGTCCTACAATTTCTATTTTTAGCATTCTTCATTCTTCCACTGTGATTCTTAGCTTTGCACTCATTATGACCATCTTTTCCCTTGAGTCCTTGGACATATTTACAATAGCTGCTTTAAAGTGCTTGTCTGCTAGTTTCAACCTCTGGGTCGTTTTAGGGTCTGTTTGAATTGATTGCTTCCCCCCCCTTGTTTATGGTTCACATATGTAGTAATTTTTTATTGTATACTGACTACTTTGAATGATACATTATATCGAGTCTATGTTTTGCCATATTCTCTTATGGGTGTTGACTTTTGTTCTGAAAGGTTAAGTTACTCGTGAATCTCTTTGGTCCTGCCAGTCTTGATTTTATTCTTTTATAGGGTGGGTCTATATCATTTCTGAACTTAACTCTAAGGCATGATCCTTATTCCTAAGGCCTGGCTTTTTTTTTTTTTTTTTTTTTTTTTTGGG
>NW_020173674.1:12068040-12135209 GCF_003031525.2 Neophocaena asiaeorientalis asiaeorientalis
CCGTGTCCCCTGCATCGGCAGGCGGACTCTCAACCACTGTGCCACCAGGGAAGCCCAGGCCTGGCTTTTTAAAATCTTTTTTCTTTTTTTTTTTTGAGTTCTTAACTGAATGCCTGTGGTTTCAGCAGGTTTCCTCCACTTTGGCAGTCCCATTCAGCTCTTAGCTTGTCATCAGTCTTTGCTCAGCCTTGTAGAGTCTTGCCCAGTGCATACACAGCCCAGCCTGCCACTAAGAACCCTCCATGAGGCTCCACAGAGACGTCTGGGCTACACCCTCTGAACAGCTACTTGACCCTACACATTCCAGTTGCTTCAGCTGCCCAGAACTCCCACATCTGCCTTCTTAGCATGGTGAGATTACAGCCCCCTTTGGGCTCCACCTCGATGCACCAAAGTAGGGAAGTGTGTGCGGTCCGAGAGCTGGGTGACTGTGGGCTTGCCTCTCAAGGATTATAGTCGTGTGTTGCCTATTGTATAATGCCTCAGAACACCTGACTCATATATTTTGCCCAACTTTATCATTGTTTTCAGCAGGGGGGACAAGGTGGAAAAATCTCACTCTATCTTTAAACTAGTTTAATTATTACAGAAAGGTTAAAGTTCCTTTTATAATATCCAGGTATCCCAGTGCTTAGAACAGCGCTTTAAACAAATATTTACTGAATGAATTAATCAATTGCAAAAAGTAAAAATATCATAGGACTTAAATTGCAAAGAAAAAGTATTTCTTCCTTTATCACCCTAGTTCTTTTCCTCTGTGTTATCTCCTGTTAGTGTTTCTTGTATATTCTCCAGAGTTTCTCTATGTATGTAAGATTATGTGTGTGTGTACAGAATATTGTTTTCTCTCCTAAATAAATGAGGTCATTAAGCTATTCAGTGGTTTGCCTTTTATTTTTGTTTTCTATAAAAGTATATATCTCGAACGCCTTTCCATAAGAGAGGAGCAGAGAATGTTCTGGGGGGGGGTGGGCACTGGAGAGAATGAGAGAGAGAGAACAAGAGGTGCTTTCTGGCTTAGGGTGGTGGTGGTCAGGGAAGGCTTCATGGTGTTGGTATCATTAGGATTAGATCAGATATGGAAGTGGGGTCTTTTGAAAAAGGCTGCTCCAGCTGCAGAGAACAACGTGGGCACAGGCACAGACAAGGACCCGGCCGGGGAATAGAAGTAGACCTGAGCATCATGCAGGGCGAGGGCAACAGGGAAAGAAAGCTGGGGAAGCAGTTAGGACCAAGGGGCAGTGATACTAAGTTCCAGGCCCAGGAACTGAGCAGGGACGGAGAACTTCCATAAAATTTCTGCTTGGGAAAGGTTTGTTATAAGGTTCAGAGGACCGGATTGGTAGACTAGGGGCACTTGCTAGAGGAAAGTCTCTTATAGTAAGAGCAAACTTCCACAAATTTGTTGTTGAAACTCCCCCCGTTTTCCTCTCACTCTTGTTATCTGGGTCCATTTCCCTCCTCTGTTTGTCCCCAGTTCCCTGCTCTGCGGTGTCTGGGCTGAGGCGACCGTGGGCCCACACCGCCTCCTTGTGTTGGGTTTGTGCATTGCATGCAGCACAGCAGCTCCCCCCGGGGGGAGGGGGATGGAGAGGTCAGGGTGTCAGTCGTGTCCCGCGATGCTCATCACCATCACTCACTAAGTTTTTCAGTTGGGAGACTGATTTCATTAGCAACGACATCAAGACGAGCACCCATGTTCCTTTCCGCACACAGAGTCACCATGAGGTGAGGGGACAGGTCTACCTGGAGGACCTGCCTCTACCAGCCTCCTGGGCTCTAGGCGAGGGGTGGAGACCTCTGCCTGTTCCCGTTGGCATCCTGCCCCCATGGCATGGTACACCTTAGGATATGCTTACCTCTTTGACCAAGGGGAGTGATATTTTTTACTCTCTTCTTTGATCTTCATATTCTTTTCTAATTACAATGAGAATCTCTGAATTCATTTCTGGGTTCTCGGGAGGACGTCCTATGAGAAGAACAAGACAACAAAGGGAGGTTCAAAACCATCCCTAGCACAGAGGGGTAGCTGTCCCTAACAGTCATCGCTCCCTCACTGCCCAAGAGATCATGTTCAATACGTTTAGCTGGGCTTCAAGGCCCATCAGGATCTAGCTGTACCTCCCTTTTGAGCCTCAGCTCTTGACACTTCCCTTCTGTGTATCACATTTCAATCCAAATCCCTGCACATGTTCCCTCTGCCTGGGATACTCTCTTTTTTTAAAACATTTATTTATTTTATTATTTTTGGCTGCGTTGGGTCCTGGTTGCTGCGTACGGGAGGCATGTGGGATCTTCCTGGACCAGGACTCAAACCCGTGTCCCCTGCATTGGCAGGCAGACTCTCAACCACTGCGTCTCCAGGGAAGCCCTGCCTGGGATACTCTTTGTCCAATCTTTATTCTGGCCCATGTCATCCTTCTGGAGAGCTCCTATATACCCACCAGACTCAGATCAAATATACCACCTCTGCAAGTCTTTCTTGAGCCTGAAGCCAGCACCTTCCCTGGAGTTCAATGATTTGTACGTATCTCATTTCAGCCTTCTTAATGCCTAATAACAGTGACCTGGTATAGTGTAGGTACCCAGCGAATATTTGTAGGTGAAGCATAAATGGTCCCAGGTCTGGGAGGTGGCTAAGATGATGGATGGATAGTGACTTGAAGAGGCAGAAGGTTAGAGAGAAGGAAGCAGAGTAAGAGTAGGTTCATGAAGGGCACTTAAGCCCTGAATGTACCATCAGCCAGCGCCAAGGAAGAGAGTTGACACTCCTTTCCCTCTGGATGTCAAGCTGGGTTTCCTTCTATCTCCAGGGTCTCCTTGTCACTTTCCCCCTTAGTTCACACCCACGTCTTCACTAACTCTGCCTACTTCCCATCCCCAACTTGGGATTGACCTTGGGAGCCAAGTGCCCTGGATCATACTGAGCCCTTGAGTACTTTCTCCTCGAGGCCCAAAGGCCAGGTTCAAATCCAGGATCCACAATTTCTTTATCGGCCTGGCGTCTTAGGCAAACTCCTTCATCTCTCGGAACCTGTTCCATCGACTGTAAAATCAATACAGTGATTTGATTTTCTCTGTGTGCCTCAAAAAGCTGGCGTGAAAAATCATGCTTGATAATAGATATGAAATTGCTTCCTGGAAATTCTGTAGATAATTATTATTATAATGGTTACTGATAAAAATAAGTGCATGGAATATGCCATTCCCTGCCTTCTTTCCTGAAAGCTGAGGCCAAAAGAATAGAATATAGGGATAGACAAATATGTTGAATCAATCTGAAGAAATGAAGCAAAGCTTTAAAGCTTTTAATCCTCCCTTAACAGGAATCAGAGTGGATTAGACTCTGAATCCTTGCAGCTCCTGTATCTCATGCCACCCCTGGAGGCAGTGTCGCCTAAAGGTTCAGAGTATGGGGTTTGGTGTCACATGATTTGGGTTCAAATCCCATCTCTGCCAACTGGGTAGAGTTACTTAAGTGATAGCTTAGTCTGTTTGTGCCTCAGTCTTTTTAGTAAAATGGGAATGATTTTAATAATGGTACTTATCTGTTTGTCTCGTTGCAACTAGATGCCGTGATCCCTGTAAAGCACTCCGCACAGTGGCTGGCGTACAGTAAATGTCAGCTTTGATCATTTCCTGTTAGCTTCCTGCTCATGGGGCTTGACGGTTTTGCGTTTGCTCTCACCTTGAATAAAGTGACGAGGCTCAATAATGACCAGGCAGAGAGCAAGGAAAAAAACATCTAATGAGAGACTGGCTAGTAACTGAGGATAGAAAGGATCTTAGCAACTCTCTAGTCCAATTCCCTCATTTAAAAAATGGTAAAACTGAAGCCCAGGGAGGAAATAAATATTTCTCCCGAGATTACATAAGCAATTCAGTTCAGTGTATTGACTATTTTCTCATGCCTATTATACTCCAAGCATTAGCTTCATTTCTGTGGATAAGTGGATCAATAAGAAACAGTTCTTGCCTTTGCACAACTTTCCCCAAAGTGCGTAACATGCAAAATAAAGCTATCATGGTCAGAATTGAACCCGGAAAATGCTGGATTAAATAAAATGAAACAGGTTTTTTTTGGGTTTTGCCTTGTGCTTTGCCCATCTCTGAGAGGGAGTTTTCCATATGCAGCATATGACAGAAGTTATTTTTTTTTCCTCTCGAGTCTATCTTTGGGATTTGTGCCCTGTGGCACACCTATGAAAAATGTGACTTTAGCTAGAAGTTCACAGAGGGTGGGGATATATGAAAATGGATTTATAAGAAGTTCATTCGTGATGAGGCGTAGACGGGATGCAGACTAGTGCTCAGGGGACCTGCCTTGAGGGCATAGAGCCCTCTTGCCTCTGCCCTGTGCTTTTATGTAGATCAAATCTCCTTCTGAGGGACACTTGAGAGCAGTCTCAATCAATGTCCAAGAGCACACACTTCAGGAACAGCAGTCTTGTAACTAAGGTGTTGAAGGAAGAAGAAACATCAAGAAGACAACGAGATGGAGGCAGTGACCAGGGCAGGATGAGGATGCTATAGCTACCACTGACGCGATGCCTGGCATGTACCCAGCCTCCTTTCACTTGTTACATTACCCACATTCACATATTCAATTCTCATATCAACCCTTTGAGGTCAGTACTATTAATACCCCATTGTACAGATGAGGAAACAGGCACAAGTGGTTCATTGACTTGCTCAGGGTCATCTAGCAAATGAGTAGAGGACCTGAAGTTCGAATCTAAGTGATTGGCTCCAGTCTGTGCTTGGAACCAAGATAGGGGGAGGGGTTGCTTTGGCTGCCATATGTATTTCTCCTTGCCTGCATCCTATGGACAGACGTAGGACTAGTTATCCAGGAAGTGGATCCTGTTTTGATCTGCTGTGTGGTCACAGGTATTGGGGTGGAGGGATTCAGCTTGGAATAGGCATCCTTCCTGCTCGTGTCTACCCTTCTCCATTCCGAGCATTTGCTCAGATACCACCTTCTCTATGTTTACTGCCTTCTCTATGCTCAGTACTTTGCTAACGCTTGCCTGGGGCACTTGCTGTGTGTACCTTGTTTCCAAGTTACTGGCACAGATCTACCGATGCCCCCTAGACAAGTCATAGCTGCTTAAAGGCAGAGGCGAGTCCTTATTCCTATGCGCAGATTGCCCACCTCAGAGCTTTGCTCAGTCATTATTGTTAAATGAATAAAAGAATGAACTCAGAACCATTGAAGAGAACCTTAAAAAACTCCCTGAACAGTGGAAATACCACATGTGGGGGTCACTTAGTGCTGTTTCCTAAATGTTTCTATCTTCCAGGCGTTGATGGAAATGGCATTCCTTTACCTTCTTTGAAATTACAGATGGCCGTATAATCTTTGAGAAATGAAATGCGAGCAGAAGGGTGTGAGTGCTGCCTCTGGGGAAGAGGTGCAGTTCATCACATTCTTCCTCCGTCATTATGATGGCAGTGTTTCAGGTGGTGTCTGCTCCACCAGCCTCAGTGCGGGAGTGGCTTGGAGCAGAGGCCCCGGACAACCCCCATGGACTTGTAGCACAGGTGAACGAGAAACATTTGTGATTTTAAGCTACAGGATTTTTTGGGGGGGGTGGGGGGTGGGTGATGAATATGTTTATTACCAATTGTAGTGATGAGTTCAAGGGAGTATACATATGTATAAAAAGTTATCAAGTTGTACACTTTAAATACATGCAGTTTATTATATGTAAATTATATTCTAATAAAGCTGTTAAAAAAGAAAATATTCAAATCCATATTTATTTTGAGGGCTCAAAAAAAGGAAAAAAATCTTAAATTACCCTAGATGCTATATTTATATTTTTTTTTTGCGGTATGCGGGCCTCTCACTGTTGTGGCCTCTCCCGTTGCGGAGCACAGGCTCCGGACGCGCAGGCTCAGCGGCCATGGCTCACGGGCCCAGCCGCTCCGCGGCATGTGGGATCCTCCTGGACCGGGGCACGAACCCGGGCCCCCTGCATCGGCAGGTGGACTCTCAACCACTGCGCCACCAGGGAAGCGCCTATACTTTTATTCTAAGCAAGTATTTAAATATTTTCTTCATGTAACATTGCATATTTTTTTATGTCTTTTGAGGAGCAGGATTTAGTTTCTGACTTGAAAGATCAGTAAAGAGAATTATTATAGCTCTTTTCAGGGAAAGATTACTATATTTTTAGTTCAAAATTACCTTCAGGGAACCAGGAGTAACCTATCCTGTGACACCTTACACACACTGATAGAGAAGCTGATCTGATAGACGTCAAAAACAGGAGCTATCGTGATGGATGAAGATTGCTACTAGCGTGATCTACTCAGGGAAAAATAACGTTTCCTAAGGTACGGGGATTTTAATGCTGTTTGCTGTTACAGCGTAACCTAGCTCATCCTGACTGATGTGCCATGGGAGATCTTCTGGGGGATGATTCTGAAAATGAGCATCACTGTTGCCAAGCATGAGGAGAGAGCAGAGAGGAAATGGAATCTTGAATTAGAGGCAAAGCTCTGCTATTATCAGTTCAGAATCCAATCTGAAGAATGGTAGAGGCGTAGAGACGGAACCATACGTATCGACAGCCAGGGAGCTGCTACCTGGAATTGGAAGGGCTATTTGGTCTCTGCACCATGGCTAGGGAGGTGGTGAGGAACAAGGCTTGTGGATGACATGAGAAGGGATGGGTGGGTGGTGGGGTGCAGAGGTCATAACAGTGATGCATGTTCTATTCTGTTCATTTAGTGCTTCTCAAATTTTGAATTAATTGCCATTATGTAAAAGTCCAGATTTTTGACTTCTCTGGAAAAAGCAGAAAATCTGGGTGATGTAGTATAAGTATGTAATATGAAACTTTCTTGAGACACAGTATATACGCTGTAGGTCCCTACTGTCCGTGGCCATACTTGCTTCATTCATTTCTGTACTTGCCCGATCCCTGGAACCATTGGAATTGGAGATCCCTGTATGATTTGGACTTGGGAGCCCAATTTCAACCTATGTTATAGCTATTACATGTTATTAGAGGCAAAATAGTGCACTTCCATCTCTGGAAGGCAGCTGCTCTTACCAGCACTAAGGCAAGATTGTCTTAGGATCAGTTTCAGTGCCTAAAAGAACAAAGATGTGCAAACCCTTTACGTATTTTGCTGAGAAGAAGACAAAATGATTCTGGGTTGAGACTCAAGATGGAGGCACTGAAACCAGGAGCTTTTCAACGTGAAAATGGCTTTGGGCAGAGGAGATTGGGTGGTCTTTGGTTCTGGTTCTGTTTGCCAATTAGCCACGGCCACTTTCCCTTTCTGTAAGTGGGCTCGATTGAGAGAAGGTGAGGGTGAGCTCTGGGCAAGGGAAAGTGGAAAGTGGGCAGAGTGAGGACTGTGGAGAGGTCTGAGCCTGGAGGAGAAAGTTATATTAAGGCTTCAGAGAAACTTTGGCGAAATTGTTTCGGCTGAGCAGATGAAAGAAGATGTGGAACAAACAGGGAGAACAAAGGCAGTAGAGGAAGCCCAGGCGGGCTCAGGAGATAAGTCAGGGGAAGAAGACAGAGGCAGCTAAATTTAAACACTAGAGAAAAGATGCCCCAGCAGGGCCAGGAGCGTCTATAAATATCTGGAAGGCAACAGGCTCCAGAAAGAAAGGAAGAATTATTCACTGTCTTCCCAGATGTAGGACAGAGACAGAGGCCAGAAGGAAGCCGGGACGGCGTCAGGCTGCTGGACGCAGGGGAATAAAGCGGTGTTTGTGCTGCCGTAGGAACTGGGCAGTGAGTGGGGACTCTGGCTCCTGAGCGGCTGCTCAGACTGGGATCTCTTCCAGGCCTCCCAAGGCTGCCTGGCCTGGGGCCCTTCAGAGACCACTAGTCCCTAGCACAGCTGCATCTCTGCTGACACAGAGGAGCCCTGTAGGAGCAAAGGAGTACACTTGGCTCTAGGTGCCGAGATTGACTGGTGGCCTTCGAAGTCCCTTCCCTTCTCTAGCTCCTGTTTTCCTCTTTGTAAAATGGGGGAAATTGCTGGTAACCTACCAGGGATAGTCTGAGGATCAGATGAGCCTTTGTGTGTGAAAGGCCTTTGGAAGCCCTAAAGCCTGTGACAGTTGGAAGATGTTTCCTCCGCCTGATAACCACCGGCCTGCGTTTTCCCAGGCCCCGTGGATAAGCTGGTCAGGGACATTGTTAAGGGGGAGGAAGTTTCTCCCCTTCCGGTTTCTCTCCGTCTCTCCCTCCCTTACTTTCATGATCCCTTATGTTCCCTCTTCAAACATTCCTTGATGCACTGGCACCACCTGGGGCCCTGGAGATATGCCTCAGGGCAAAGCAGAGTCCCTGTCTTTAAGGAGTTAATGACTCAACAGGAAGAGGAGGACATGAACCCAGATAACTTCCTTCTGGGGCAACAGTGCCACAGCAGAGGCAAGGGATTAGCCGCAGGTGACCAAGGAAGAGAGGTGCCGTCCAGGCAGGAGGAACAGCACGTAGCCATGTGCAGACATGGGAACAACACACTGTGCATTAGGGAACCACAAACAGTTCAGTGAGGGCTGTAGCATGGGCTGTGTCTCCTGCAGAAAGGTTTGAGATGAGGCTGGAGGGGCACCCAGGGCTGTGCTGTGCAGGGTCTTGCAGGCTGGGCCAACGATGCTTGTTCTGTCAATAGAGGGGATTCACTGGAGGGTTCGGAGCAGGGAGTGCCAGGACGCCCTTTCCATTTTAGAAAGCACTCTCTGTAGTCAGTGTGGGTGATGGACTGAGGTCTGTGGTCTGAGCAGAGCACTGCCGCACTCCCGATATGCGTTCGCCAGGGGCGATTTGAGAAGCCTGAGTCACCAGCACTCATGGAGAGAGGGAAAGGGTCACTCCTGGGGCTGAGCTGAGACTGATGGGTGAAGTGCTAATTAGCAGAGGGCAGGTGTCCAGGAAATTGCTGAGATTGTGTTTCCTTGCTTAGGCTGGAGATAATATACCACTCCCATCCCATATTTCTCCTTGGAGGAAACACCACCCTGGGGCCCAGTTTCCATAACCCGGGAGCAGGGCCAAGTGCCTTCTCTAGCTCCTTTATCCTGCCTGTTGGCATTGAGAAATGAAGGGAGTGGGCTTGGTAGAATAATGTCATCATTAAAATTCCCCAAATAAGATGATCACGTTGTATCTGCGTTTCAGAATCTTCCTGGAACTCTTCCATCTTTGCCTCTGCCTCGCCTAAATTCCCTGTGCTTCCAGTTCACCTCTTTCGCCTTCTCCGATTCCCTGATGATATGGTGTTATCTTGTTCACTCTGTTTCTATCTGAATACAGAGCCTGCTTATGAGCTGAGATTGGTTCCAACTGCTCTGCTCCGCAGAGAATTCCCTGGTTGTTTGCTTCAGTAGCTTGAAAGAAAAACCCTGATGTTAATCTGAGGATGACACCAGCTCCCTGTGCAGTGTGGGGCCTGTGAGGAAGTGCACGGGTGTAGCCAGGCCCCAGAGGGCTGCGAGCATCACCTACGCTGGGTGTAGGCCACCTGGTCCTGTAACAGACTCACCCCAAACAAGCAAACAAACAAAAACACTCCCCAGTTAGAGAATTTCGTGGTAGAAGAAGACTTTAAAGATCACGTGTAGTAGACATATTTGGAGGACACACCCAGCTTCCACAATCTAACCTGAGAACCGTCCTCTGCCTTGCCATCCCCCATCCCACACATGCAGAAATGGACTCAAGTAGTGATCCTTTTACTGCATATTCTGCTCCAGCCACAGCTGATTGGGCAAGGGGTGGACACCTGCCTCAGGAAAACCCAGCCAGAGGCTGAGCTGGTCCAATCAGACCATCTCCAGAAAATCCAGAATCGGGTTACAGAGAGAATTGTTTATCTTGCTGTGGGGTCTTGTGCTTCTCAGGCCACGCAGAAATGAGGTCTGAGGGGGCCATGCTGGGTCATCATGGGACATGTGCGAGCAGGACAGAGAAAGTTTATTTGCAGAGAGAATGGATTAGAAACAAATTGAAGGACCATGTAATTAGAGAGAGTGAAAAAGAGAGGGAGAGAAAGAAAGAGAGGGAGAGAGAGAAGGATGGAGAACTTACTTTGGCTCTCGAGTGACGTTGTGTCTTTGGTGTTCCTGCCCTTGGCTCTGTAAGATACTGTAAGATACTGCTATTCTTCCAGTAAACTCCTTTTGTTTAAGTTAGTTTGGACGAGTTCTTTGTAACCAAATGATTGCTCAACTAGTCTTTTTTCCTCCACAATCAAGAAAAGTTGCAAATAAAAATTTCCAGACCTCTAATTTTTTTTTGGAAACTGAGAAAGATTCTATCATGAGCTTTCTTTTTTAACCCTTTCCATATCTCATACACTCTGGTTAGGAAGTCCTTATTGAGCTCCAGTCAATACAAGCTCAACTGAGCTCCTTGTTACATTTCAAGGCTGATTACTTTTGTTCTATGATAGGTCATTTTTTCTTTATATTCTGTCCTCTTTTCCTTACAGCAACTTATGCATAGTAGATGTTTGTACATATATTTTCCTACTGAATGGAGAAAAATTCCTTAACAACCCCCAAGATTCAGCTGAAGAAAAAAGAGAGAGAGGGAGAACCGTAGGCCTTTGGACTATTGAAAAAATATGGTAGAAATGGGGATTTATGGTCCTGGTTGAAGAACCCAGAGTGTAACACTAGATTCGTTGCTTATTAGCCCTTCTTAATAATTTTGCAGCAATTTAGAATTTAAAAGAGTGCAAGAGATTCTGAAAAGAGAGAGATCTTAAATGCAACCCTTCTGAATGGTCAAGGATTTTTTTCTCTTGGCCCTCAGGGACTTTTTGGCTGACAGAAAATTTCTGATTTTTCATGCTTTCTGATAGATAGGGGGTCAGAGCAAGGATGTCATGTCAGACAGGTTTCACATACTGACCCCATCTCAGAGTGGCTTTTGCCAAGTGACTTAACTTCTTTAATGTCTGTTTTTTCTTTAAGTGGCACTAAAGATAGTCCCTATTTCATAGGGTTGTGTTAAGCTGTTTGTACGATTCTCTGTAATGTGTGAACTGTTACTAGCAGTCTTAGGAACATGACTTTTAGGACGTCACAGGGCTGGGGAGGATCGCGGAGTGTATCTGCTTGGATGTCTTCAGCTGCTACAATGGAAAACTTTGATTGGCTCTAATAAAAAGTATTTTAAAAAATCTGCCGTCCCTGGAAGTCCTGAGGTGGGACACACAGCAGGGTTGCTTGAGATAGTAAAAGAGGTATCATCACCCGCCTCTCCTCTTTGCCATCCTTAGGAACTCTCTGCCTTCAGGCTGGCTCCCTGTGAGGTCCCAAATAGCTGCAAATATTCCAGATGTCCCATTTAGACACACACATTTCTAGAAGGACAAGAGACCACATCTACTGTGTCTCCCCACTACAATTCTCAATTTGTTCTCTTCCCCTTTCTCTTTCTTTCACATCTTGTCTCCCTTCCTCCTTCTTTCTCTGTCTCTTTCTTTCTCTCCCTCTCTCCCTCTCTCTCTCTCTCTTTCTTTCTTTCATATCTTTCTTTCTCTCTCTTTCTCTTTTTCTCCCTTTCTCCCTTTCTCTTCTCCCTTTCTCTCTTTCTCTCTCTCTTTCTTTCTTTCTTTCTTTCCTTTCTTTCCCAGATAGACAGACTTATATACACACATGCATAGAAGCGATAAAGGATGGTGCCGGTGTACATGGATTAAATAGAGCCCGCTGATGATGGGAATAGGTGCACCAGTTTGGGCACTAAGAAATGCCAGGCCCCAGTTACAGTAACAACAATCACACACACACACACACACACACACACACACACACACACTCATACACAACTTTTTAAAGAAAGAGAAAAGGCAGCTGAAAAAGAGAACTGTGAGCTGGCAGAGAGATGCCAGGGTCCCAGAGAGCCCATCTCCTCTGGCAGCAGTGGAAGATGTCCTGGCTGCCTGTCCCACAGCTGCAGCGCCTGCACCCACAGCCCACTGCAACCCTGCAGGTTAAGGCAGAGAAGGTGTCACTCCCAGCCCAACACCTGAGCCACTGGGCGGCTTGGTGTCAGTGTGCTGCTCATCTCACTCTCCTCTCACACCCCAACTCCACCATCTCCACTTTCCCTCCAGCCAGAACTTGCTCTCTAGTTATATTAGGGCTGGGACCGTGCTTTGATTTCTCAACCATCTCTTTTCTCTTCCCAAAGAACTGGAGTTCTGTCACCTGCTGTTATGGACTGAATTATTCCTCCCCAAATTAATATATTGAAGCCTAACCTTCAATGTGACTGTATTTGGAGATAGGGCCTTTAAAGAGATAATTAGGGTTAAATGAGGTCATAAGGATGGGGCCCTAATCCATTGTGATTGGTGTCCTCATAAGGGGAGAGAGATTCCAGGGATGTGTCCATGTTAGGACACAGTGAGAGGGTGGCTGTCTGCAAGCCAAGGAGAGAGGCTTCAGGAGAAACTAACCCTTGATTGTTAGTACCATGATCTTTGGCTTTTAGCCTCCAGAACTGTGAGAAATTAATTTCTGTAGCCAAGGCCATGGTATTTTGTTATGGAAAAGTAAGCAAAGTAAGACACCTGCTGTTACCTGCTGCCATGTTCCTTGTACTGATGGCTTTAAGGCAGGTTATTTAGTTTAGAAGAAAGATGGCTTTGAAGTCCTTCCTGTGTTTGAATCTTGGTCCTGCCACTTACTAGCCGGGTAACCTCTAGCAATTGGGTAACCTCGTTAATCTTCATTTCATTATCTGTGGAAGGGGAAAGTAGTATTTTCTCAGAGGTTCAAATAAGTTATACACAAAATGCTTAGTACTGGGTCTAGAGTATGCTACTATTAATAATACTAAAATGGAGTTATTAAAAATTCTGGTTTGTTACATTAATATAATAAGACAACTTACCTTGTACATGTTGTGTTTGGCATGAAGTTGGGGCTTAATAACTCTTAGGTTCCTTTCCTACAAATCCCTCACGTTGCACCTGTTTGCATGCATTTCCTGCCTGGTGCTGAACTTGCTGCCTGTGGATTCCACATTCCAACTGCTAGACTGGCCTTCCTGCCCTTGGCATCATATCTCTCTTATTTGCTTAATTTTTTCCCCTTAATATTAATTACTAGCGTACCTACTATATTTATTTTTTACATATTTACCTTTTTTTTTTTTTTTCTTATGCGGGCCTCTCAGTGTTGTGGCCTCTCCCGTTGCGGAGCACAGGCTCCGGATGCGCAGGCTCAGCGGCCATGGCTCACGGGCCCAGTCGCTCCGCAGCACGTGGGATCTTCCCGGACCGGGGCACAAACCTGTGTCCCCTGCATCAGCAGGTGGACTCTCAACCACTGCACCACCAGGGAAGCCCCCCACCTAGAATTATTTTTTGAAATATAGTTGATTTATAATGTTTCAGGTGTACAGCAAAGTGATTCAGTTATACATACATATACACACACATATATATACATATATATTCTTTTTCAGATTCTTTTCCATTATACGTTGTTACAAGGTATTGAATATAGTTTCCGATTTTATATATTGAATATAGCCATCTTCAAATATATAAAAACTTACCTATAGAAATGAGAGCCAACTTTTTCTGAGTAGCTATAAAAAGGAAGGACCTATGACCAAATTACAAAACAAAAATGAAATAAAAATAATTCTAACGGAAGAGATTTTTTAAATTGATGTATAGTTGGTTTACAATATTGTATTAGTTTCATGTGTACAGAATAGTGATTCAGTATTTTTGCAGATTATACTCCATTATAGGTTATTACAAGATAATGGATATAATTTCCTGTGCTATACAGTAGGACCTTGTTGGTTATCTGTTTTATATATAGTAGTGTGTATCCCAAACTCCTAATTTATCCCTCCCCACACTTTCCCCCTTTGGTAGCCATAAGTTTGTTTTCTATGTCTGTGAGTCTATTTCTATTTTGTAAATAAGTTCATTTGTGTAATTTTTTTTAGATTCCACATATAGATGATATCATATATTTCTCTCTCTCTGTCTGACTTACTTCACTTAGTATGATAATCTCTAGGTCCACCTACGTTGCTGCAAACCCCCTAGAATTTTAAGCTTTGTGAGGACCTGGCACATTATAGGCACTTACTCTTAACTGTTGAGCAAGTGAATGAAGGAATGGTGTGGGCGAAAGCCAGACCCCAGGGGGAGGAGGGGGAAGTAACTCTCACGGTGGCTAAATGTTCAGGATCTGGAGCCAGAGGAGCGGGATTCATATCCTGGCCCTCCCACTTCCCAGCTGTGTGATTTTGACTCAGTTGCTTGGCCATGAGGATTGAATGAGCAAACACAGGTAAGCAAACACAGGTAAGGCTCCCTGTTGGAGCCTGGGAAACATCAGTTACTGCTCCTGAGAAATTACAGAGAGGTTTGTGAGGAAGCAGCGGTGGAGAGTACCCATCTTCTCAGTATCCGAATGAGAAGGAGGGGAGAGCCGCTGGGTGAAAATTAGACAGATAGGCTCAAGAGCATGAAAGTGGGATTTCCTCCCTGTGGGAGTTGTGGTTCCCTTTGTATCACACCCAGCTGCAGAGCAGAGACTTGGGACCAGGCATTTCTACCTAGAAAAATCCACAGGAATAATGGAGTCCAGTTAGCTGTGGACAAATGTTGGTGTAGAGGTAGCTCTTCTTCTCATTCTACCTGTGGTACGAGGACAGGAAGGTTCTCAGCAGGTTAGCACTTACCGGAGACCATAGAGCTGCAAGTGTTAGGGCCAGATCGTAAACTCAACCCTCCTGAGTCTAATGCTAGTAAACAGTCTCTCAGTCGTAATGGAGTGTGGAGGAAGTAGAAACTTTGGTGCCATTTTCCCCCTGAAATGAAAACCAGTCTTCTATCTTCATGTAAGTGGCATTTGGACCCTCCTGTGAAAAGAAATTGGTTTTTTCCTTTTGCAAGCTTTGGGTTTCTATCGTGTAAGATTGTAAGAGTTATCACAGCCTGTGTGGAAGCTGAACTTAACGCCATGGGGTCGATCAATTCTAAAGCAATTGGAGAGCGGGGAGCTGAGCGTCTTTTACTGGGAAAAGGTAATTGTTTTTTATTGACTTTTTTGATTCTCAAGAAGTTTTCCTGCAGTGGGTGACTATAGAGTTGCCTTAGTGCCGGTTGTTGAGACACAGGAGGGTCTCTCCAAAGGTAGGGTTGAGCTGTATAGAAGAAGCTCAGTCTAGAGTAATGTAGTGATAGCAGAATGGGGCTTAAGGCTATGCCTAGCCCATGACTGTTTTGTTTGGAATGCATAATATATTAAAAACATTTTTTTTTGGCCAGTACTAAAAAAATCAGACTATTTCACGTAAAGATCTGGATTTCCCATTAAAAAAAAACAAACCTCTGGCAACACTGGACCTTGTTCTATGACAACAATTGGCTAGACCCAAAGAGTGATGCTCCCTTCAAATGAGGCATGTGTCTTTCAGTTTGTCACAGTTCCCTCCACCATATGTGTGGTCTTATACCTCTCACATTTCACTTATTACTGTAGTGGACATTTTAGTTTGTAATCCACTAAATGATGGAAATAGCACTGCACTGGTAATAGAAGACTTGAGCACCAGTTCTGATGCCAAGATACTACAGTGGTATTGGGCAAGTCTCTTAAGCTCACCAGACCTTGGTTAATTCATACATGAAAGGGAATATTGTCTCACCATGTGAAAATGTTTGGGAAAGCTGATTCATTCATTCATCTAAGCATTCAGTTAATGTTTATTGAGTATCTACATTACATACTCAATAATGGAGAAGCAGTGTGACAAAAGCAGATGTGAATCTTATTATTCAGTGGAGGAAACAGGTAACTACATAAGGGGGAGGAATACAGGGTGCCCTGAGGACACGTTACAAGAACATTTTGCCCAGTCTAGGGTTCAAGAAAGGCCTTCAGGAAGAAGTGAGGTTTAAATCGAGACTTGAAGGATGAGCAGCAGTGGGTAAGGGAAAGAGAAGAGTGCCCTGGGCAGAGAGAACAGCACGTACAAAGGCTGGAAGCAAGAGAAAACAAGGTGTGTTTGAGAAACTTAAAGGATGTGATATAGGCAGAAAAGGATGGAAAGTGAAAAGAAGAGCTGGGGGGCTTCCCTGGTGGCGCAGTGGTTGAGAGTCCGCCTGCCGATGCAGGGGACACGGGTTCGTGCCCCGGTATGGGAAGATCCCACATGCCGCGGAGCGGCTGGGCCCGTGAGCCATGGCCGCTGAGCCTGCGCGTCCGGAGCCTGTGCTCCGCAACGGGAGAGGCCACAACAGTGAGAGGCCCGTGTACCGCAAAAAAAAAAAGAAGAGCTGGAGTTAGAGAAATGAACGGAGGCCAGATTATGAGGGGATTTGATGCCAAGAAGTGCTCTGGCCAGTTTAGGACTTTTAGTTTTGAGACTTGTCTGCCTCTTTCGCTATTCAAGAAGGAGAAACAGCAAGTAGATGGGTGGACAGATCCCAAGTATCAGCATGAGAGACAGAAAGCAGTTCCCAAAGAGTAAACAAAGAAAACAATTATTAGCTAATTAATGATGGATCACAGTTGAGTCTGATGCAACTAACTCATCACCGAAATGCATTTATAGCTAGCAAACAGAACACACGATGAAAAGATACTTGTAATAAATCATATTTTAATAGGAAACAAAAACTGCCTGGCTCAGCTCCTTCTGTCTTTTATCTTGACAACTTCACTATGTGCTGTCAATTAACTGAACTGCTGGCAGAAAACATCTGAAAAATTAATTGGCTTCCCAATGGGTTTCCTAGAAACCCATTCTTGTAAACTTGTAACGGTAACTGCAGAAATGTTGCCTGGGTGACATTTAAACATAAAGACAGTAACAGAAAGAAATCATCACCTAGGGCTCTTTTAAAACTTGATCTCTCTATGTTTCTGAAAATCTAGGCTTCAGCAACAATTAGTTGACATTTCCAGGTAATTGAGGACAAAAAGTTCTCTTAATCCAAATACATCGGTTCTTCATATCCTTTGGGGGTGAAGCATCAGGACCAGTCTCATCATTGTAATTGCCGGTGGGGATGGGAATAGAAAAACCTCTTCTTCTGGGTGGTTATCAATGTAAAGAATTCCCACCGCTCCCTCTGCCCATTGTTACGGGGAAAATAAGCATGTTCACGTCCTCCCTCATCTGTGTCAGAGTCCTGGGCCCCTCTCCAAGGCCAGTGCTTGTTTTAAATTGGAGCAGAGTATGAGGCAGGTCTTCCCACATAGTCTAAAAATTCCTCTTTAAAAGGATTATCTATATTCTGGCACAGAAGCATGAAAAAAAGAGCAACCATCTCTATTTTTCTGACTATTTCCCTTCATCTGAGGTCTGGCCCATCCAGATTAATTATAAATGATCAAGACCCACAGACAGGGCTTTGGCTGGGTGAACCGTTTACATGGAGTGACTGGAGAGATCCATAAAAATCCTCAGACTAATATCTCTCTCAATAGCTCTCTCTGAGGTTAGATGCCCCATCATTAGAGATTCTTTCTTAAAGATGTTATTTATAGGGGAGGAGTATATTAGAACCAAATTAATCTGTTCAGCAAACATTTATTGAACCCCTACAATGTGCTATATTATATGATAGGTGTGAGGAATGAATAATAATGCTTATGGTAAGAATCGTTACTTATTGAGCTGTAAGTAAGGGATAGGTACTGTGCTTGGTGCTGTATATACAGTGTTTTATTTAATTCTTTGAAACTCCTTGAGAGGTAAGTATTATTGCCTTTATTATGCAGATGAGAACACTGAGATTTCGAAAGATTATCTTGTCCAAAGTCAAAATCACCCATATAGAGTGTGTTGGAGGTGGATTTGAGCCCAGCTGTCTGACTCCAAAGCCAAAGCCCTCAATCAACATGCTGTTCTTGGGGGAGTCTACAGGTTGGGGGGAGAGGAAGACATGGAAACTTGTATAATGATAGCAAGAGTGATTTGTGCCTAGAAATAGTGACATAAAAAATGGCCAGGAGGGCCAAAGAGGGAGCTAAACTAGATGTTTGAGTGAAGGTGATATTTGAGCAGGACTCAATGGGAACTCAGTAGAAGTCTGGAAAATACTCCAGGTGGAGAAAGCTAGAACATGCACAAAGGATGAGGGTGTGGCATACTCAGGGACAGCCAGGAGTTCCACGTGGTTGGAGAAGGTCAGGTGGGAGAAGGTTGGAATGGAGATTGGAAAGACATATTGGAGTAAAACTGTGAAGGATTTCAAATGCTATCCCAGGGAATCTGGATTTCATTCTACTGAATGGTGGTCATAGCTTTATCATACCAAATGACCTTTTTTGTTTGATTTTTTTTTTTTTTTTTTTTTTTTTAGATCTTCCCGGACCGGGGCACGAACCTATGTCCCCTGCATCGGCAGGCGGACTCTCAACCACTGCGCCACCAGGGAAGCCCCCAAATGACCTTTTTAATAACAATTTATAATTAAGTACAACTCCTTACCTGTCCTAAAATAAAATGGCACAACATACCTACACATATCCTTTTAAAGCAAAAATCAATATAACGTTATTATTATTATTATTATTTTGGCTGCACTGTGCAGAATGTGCCTGTTCCCTGACCAGGGATTGAACCTGTGCCCCCCGCAGTGGAAGCACGGAGTCTCAACCACTGGACTGCCGGAGAAGTCCCAGTATGCACAGTTTTTAAAACATACTATTGTACACATAATAGACTATAAAATAGTATAAGCAAACATAACTTTTATGTGTACTGGGAAACCAAATAATTTGTGTGACTTGTTTTATTATGATATTTGCTTTATTGTGGTAGTCTGGAAGCAAACATGAAATACCTCCAAGATATTCCTGTAATATAATTGAACCCCCAGATAAAGCTTAAGAATAATTAAAGGAATACAGAAATATCTAGTACTTAAAATCTAAAACTTACAAAGTCTGGCATCCAATCAAAATTACCAGGCCTGCAAAATAAAAAAAAAAAAAATGGAGGAAAATATGATCCATAACAAGGAGAAGAACACAATAATACAAGTAGACCGGGAAATAAATAGATGAGAAAATTATTAGACGAGGACCATATAACAGTATTAGAAGTATATATCATACATTCAAGACAATAAAGGAAGCAACAACATGTTAATGTCTTTTTTATAAAACCCAAAACTAACTTTTAGAGGTGAAAATATGCTGTCTGAGATGAAAAATACACTGGATGTTTCTAAGAACAGATTAGCACTGAAGAAGAAAATTTTAAAGTTGAAGATATAGCGATAGAAAATATCCAAAATGAAACATATGGAGAAAAGTGATTGAAAACAAATAAACAGACTATCATTGAGCTTTGGGACAATTTTAACCAGCTTAATATATGTACAGTGTTGCAGTTACCCCCGAAAAAAAGGAGAGAAAGAGGGAAACAAAAAATAATTGGGAGAAATAATGGCTGAAAAATTTCCAAGTTTGATGAAAACTATAAACCTTCAGACACAAAAAGCTCAACAAACTCTAAACAAAAGAAACATTAAGAAAACAACATCAAGGCATATCACAATCAAATTGCTCAAAGCCAATGACAAAGAGAAATTCTTGAAAGAAGCTAGAGATTAAAAAAAGGACACATTAGGGCTTCCCTGGTGGTGCAGTGGTTGAGAGTCTGCCTGCCGATGCAGGGGACACGGGTTCGTGCCCCGGTCGGGGAAGATCCCACATGCTACGGAGCGGCTGGGCCCGTGAGCCATGGCCGCTGAGCCTGCGCGTCCGGAACCTGTGCTCCGCAACGGGAGAGGCCGCGGCAGTGAGAAGCCCACGTATACAGAGAAATAAAGAAATAAAGATAAGAATGACAGCCTTACTGAAAACAATGCAAACCAGAAGACAAACAACATCTTAAAATACTGAAAGAAGAAAAAATGTTCACTTAGAGTTCTAAACCCAGTGAAAACATATTTCAAAAACTGAGACAAAATAAAAACATTAAAAAATACAAAACTGAAAGAATTCATCACCAGCAGACGTATACTACAAGAAATATTAAAGGAATTCTTTCAGACAGAATAAAAATGATACAAGTTGGGAATACGGATTTATGCAAAATATTTACTAAAGAACACCAGAAATGATATATCTCAATATTAGATTGAACTCTGATCTTACTCCTCAAAACTGCTCTATTCACAGTCTTTCCTAGCTCAGCTGTTGTCACTCCATCCCTCCAATTTTCAAGCTAAAAACCTGAGTTATCTTTGACTCCATTCTCTTTCCAACACTCCATATCCAACCTATTAGGAAGTTCTCATGGCTCCACCCTCAACATATATCCAGAGCAGAGTCCAACTACTTCTCACCACATCTACTGCTACCACTGTGGTCCTGGCCACCATCGTTGCTGACCTGGATTACTGTAAGTCTCCAGAAAGGTATTCCTAAATCCACCCTTGCTCCCCTACATTCTAGTCTTGATAGAACAGCCAGAATCATTCTTTTAAAGCATAAGTTATTTCATGTCACTTCTATGCTCAAAACCTTATAACAGTTTTCTGTTTCACTTAGGGTCAAAGCTGAAGTTATTATACAATGGCCTACAGGGCCATACATGATCTACACCACCTGCCCCCACTCCTCTGACCCTGTTTCCTGCTGTTTTTCTTCTCACTCATTATGTTCCAGCTATACTGGCCTCCTTGTAGTTTCTTGAACACACCAAGTACACTTTGGCCTTAGAAAGCCCAAAGGAAGTCCTCCTGCTAGACCTCCTTCTCCCAGGCACTTAGTTGGATCATGCTCTTACCTTTTTAAAGCCTCTGTAAATGTCAGCTTCTCCATGATACCTGCCCTGATCACTCTATTTTATACTGTCTCCTTCCTATTCCACCTGTTCTCCTTCTTTTTAAAGGGTACTTCTTATCTTCTAATGCAGTGTATAATTTACTTATTTATTATGTTGATTTAATTATTTCTTATGTCTCCCTCATTAGAAGTTAGGGTCCATAAGGGCAAGCATCTTTGCTGTTCTGTTCACTGATGTATCCCAAGCACCTAGATCCATGCCTCTCTCACATAGGGTGGTCAGTAAGTGTCTACTGACTGTTGAATAAAAGGCCTGCTCTGGGTCTCACAGTTGATGAGTGACTGACCTGGATTCTGAGCCTAGTTCTTTCATTATCAAAGCCCATAAATTGTCTCCTTTACTAATGTTGTAATGCTAGCAACATAATACATACTCAGTCTTTTAAAAAATGGAACTCTGTGTTACTCTCCATTTGCTTTAATACTGCATTTTAACACATTCAATTAGGAAATTTCAAGAGATATTAATTTGAAAAAATATTTTGTAAACCATAAAGATGCCTATGATTGCTAGTCATTATTAATCTCCCTTGAGTTAATCATGTACTTACATAAATTTGTCTTTAAGGAAAACTATACTATCCCACTAGCTGGGAAGTAGATTCATTTGACATAAATTGAAGGTACATTAAATATACATTAAAAGAATACATAGCTATTAAATTAAAAAGTAGTTTATGACCTGCCTAAAACATCTCCTCTCCTCTTCTTGGTATCCTTGTCACGATTTGGGAAATACTCAGATGCTAGAACACACTATAAATAAACCATGATGGAACATGTACTGTTCTGCATGTGAAATGGTAGTGATTATATGATTATTACTACTGTACTTTTTGTGGTTCATAAAGAAGCCATGCATTCAACCCTCATTCCATCCAGCTGGTATAGGTGATTATTTCAAAGATGCACACTAAATTTTGTCTCCAAGAAACGCACATTCATATAAATGGAGAAAAGTATTAAGATCAAAGTTTAAGTGTATCCTTTGTACGTGGTGATCGTCCTTGAGAAAACCTCTCTCTAAAGTGAAGCAAGTGATTATATATGATGAAGTCAATCACCAGTCAAGCCCTTATGAACTAGAGTGGGTCCCCAGAGATTATCTAGCTATATCCATTAAAGGGGGATGTTAAACAGCTGTAACAAAGAGACCCCAAATGCAATGACTCATTTTTCCTTTGGGGTAAGTAGTTGGGCTCTGTCCAGGCCAGAAGTTGTTCAGACTAGCTGAACAGCTCTGGCATCCTCTTGGGTATCCCACTTCCTGCAGGTTAGAGGCTGGGTGGGTGTTTTGCTCAGTCTCCAGTTGGAACGAAAGGAGAAAAGAGAATATGTAGAAGGCACAGCTGTTGTCTTAAGGGCTCCATCACTTCTACTCACATTCCATTGGCAGGAACTTAGTCACATGGATGCCCAACTGCTGGGCAGTCATGTTCTCAGCTAGCTTTCCTACCACAGAAGAAGAGGAGAACGTATTCTGATGAACAGCCCTCAATCCAAGCCACACTGGCCCCAACCCCTCCTTTTCAAGAGGAAGAAGCAAAAGCCCACAGAGGGAAAAAGGTTCACTTCTATCACTAAGCCAGTTGGGAAATTTCAGTTACTCAGTTACTCATTCAGCCAGCCCAGCACATATTTATTGAGTATCTAAGTGCCAGGCATGGTTCTAGGCCCTGGAGATAATAAAATAGATAAGGTCCTTGCACTTAAAGGTTTTACATTATAGTTGGAGGAGGAAGACAATAAACAAGTAAGAAGAGGAAAGAGAACTTAAAATTAGAAAGAAGCCCGATGAGACAGTGGGAGGGAAGGACAAGGTGTGGTTGGCACGAAGCATGTAGGTTATAAAATAATGTCTAGGTCATTATTATATGCCTCTTTCCCCACTCCAGGTCTTCTGTTATAGTGATCAATAAGCGATAGATGGGAAGGATCACCAATCCTTAAATGCTAGTTCACCAATGCAAGTTCAAAGTGCAGGTAAAGTCCCACTAACCCTTTGCCCTATCAGTTTTCTACCCTTAGATACCAACCAAGATATTTGAATTGACTATGACTGTTAATGGAAACTGGCAGCTTTCTTTCAGGATCAGAATTTTGAATTCCTCCCAAATGAACAGTGCTAGCAAACAACTAGTGACTATTAGGTACCTGATGTGACAAGATTTTGATGTCTTAATTTAGTTCCCAGTGGGAGGATACATGTCACACAAGCTGTCTAGTACCACAAAGGGAAAAGTGAGCTGTATATAGAGGCTGTAGGTGAGCGTCTGGGGAAGGGGAACAGCCCTGGCAGAAGAGAAGGGCCCTGCATAATATTTTGGACATCAAAGGACAGGAGTTAAAGCAAAAGGAAATGCTTATAAAGTTAAAGAGAATTGGTCCCTTATCTCAGAGTATAAGCTCAAGCTCTCTGATTGGTCTGGAGAAGTAATATTTATAAAGGATTGCCTCAACGGTATGTCATCCACTCAACTTAAAAAAATATAGTTCAGACATTAATTTTTAGGTTTACCTAGACTATAAAACATTCAAACACTAATTTTCTGGCCTGTGAAAACTGTTTTTACTGCATTGTGCCCTTGGGTTTTCTCCCAGGAACACTGTCAAAAAAACAGCTTCAAGACTTACATTATTATTTGCTGCAGGGGTTTTGTTAAGGACAATACCCATGACATTAATCAATGCCCCCACAAGAACAATTCCCTTCAGGGCTTAGTGCCAGGGGAAGTTTTGCTTGTCCTGAAGATGTGATATGTTTTTTCTTGTGCATATTGAGAATCATGTGACTGATTTCCTTTTTTTTGGCCACGAGAAAGCTCAATGCCAAATTCACGGTTCATTTCATAACTGAATAGAAACTTAAGTGACCTAATAATATAGTTATTCTATATAATATAGTTCTAATAATATAGCTTAACTCTTTGCTCTTAGAGTTGATCTTTTCTAATGTATATTTTCTTTGGTCTAGGTTATTATTTACTTCCCCCCCATGCACACTTCTTATATGGTACGAGAAAGGGAGTATGAATAAATGAAGAAGGACCTTAATGCACATGGAACTCTCCGTTGATGATATCTTTCTGAGAGTGGCCAAGATGGTGGAGTAGAAGGATCCTAAGGTCACCTCTTCTCACGAGCACACAAAAATCACAACAATCTACAGAATAACCATCATTGAAAAAGACTGAAACCTATCAGGAAAGATCCTCTATAACTAAAGACATAAAGATGGAACCAAGATGAGACTGGGAGGAGGAATGGACTCGTGGTATAATCAAATCTCATACCCCACCCCCGCAGGTGCATGACCCAAAAACTGGAGAACAGTTATATTACAGAGTTTCTCCCACGAGAGTGAGAGTTCTCAGTCCCACATCAGGCCCCCCAGGCTGGAGGTCCAGCAATGGGAAGAAGTACCCCCAGAGTGTCGAAGGCCAGTGGGGTTTGACTGCAGGAGCTCCACAAGATTGGGGGGAAAAGAGACTTCATTCTTAAAGGTCACACACAAAGTCTCATGTACACCTGGACACAGGCCAAAAGAAGTAATTTGATAGGAGCCTGGGCCATACCTACCTGTGGGTCTTGGAGGGTCTCCTGGGGGGGCAGAGGGCAGCTGTGGCTCACCCTGGGGACATAGACATTGGTGGCAGACATATTGGGGAGCATTCATCTGTGTGAGCTTTTCTGGAGGCTGACATTTTGGCACCAAGATCTGGCTCCACCCAATAGCCTGTAGGCTCCAATGCTGGGATTCCTCAGGCCGAAAAACAAACTGGGTGGGGACACAGCCCCACCCATGAGCGGACAGGCTGCCCAAAGACTTCCTGTGCCTAGAGCTACCTCTAGACATGCCCCTGTTCACCAGAGGGCTAGGGCTCAGCTCCACCCACCAGGGGGCAGGCACCAGCCCCTCCCACCAGGAAGCCTGTATAAGCCTCCGGACCAGCCTCACCCACCAGGGGAAAGACAGAGGCAGCAAGAAAATTACAGTCCCACAGATTTCAGGCTGAGTTTGTGAACGCAGGCCAGATACTTACCCTGGGACCCTTGGGTGACAGGAGGGGAGTGTACTGCTGGGATGCATAGGATGTCTTCCACAGAGAGCCACTTCTCCAAGGTCAAGAAACGTAATCAACCTACAACATATGTAAAAATACAAATAGCGATTTAGACAAAATGAGGTGAGAGAAGAATATGTTTCAGATGAAGGAACAAGATAAAACACCAGAAGAAGAACTAAGTGATGTGAAGATAGGCAACCTACCTGAGAAAGAGTTCACGGTAATGATTGTAAAGATGATCAGAGAACTCAGGAAGCGAATGGATGAACAGAGCGAGAAATTAGAAGTTTTAAACAAAGAATTAGAAAATATAAAGAACAACAAAACAGAATTAAAGAATACAACAACTGAAATGAAAAATCCACTAGAAGGAATCAATAGTAGACTAAACGAGGCAGAGGAACAGATCAGTGAGCTGGAAGGCAGAGTAGTGGAAATCACTGCTGCTGAACAGGAAAAAAGAAAAAAAAATGAAGGGACCTCTGAGACAACATCAAGTGAGCTAATATTTGCATTATAAGTCCCAGAAAGAGCAGGGAGAGAGAAAGGGCCTGAGAAAATATTTGAAGAGGTAATAGCTGAAAACTTCCCTAACCTGGGGAAGGAAACAGTCACCCAAGTCCAGGAAGCTTAGAGTCCCATACAGGATTAACCCACAGAGGAATGCACCATGACACATTGTAGTCAAAATGACAAAAATTAAAGATAGAGAATATTAAAAGTGACAAGGGAAAAGCAACAAATAACATAACAAAGGAACTCCCATAAGGCTATCAGCTGATTTTTTAGCAGAAAGTCTGCAGTCCAGAAGAGAGTGGCATGATATACCTAAAGTGATGAAAGAGAAAAACCTACAACCAAGAATACTCTACCCAGCAAGGATCTTGTTCAGATTTGATGGAGAAATCAAAAGATTTACAGATAAGCAAAGCTAAAAGAATTCAACACCGCCAAACCAGCTTTACAACAAATGCTAAAGGAACTTCTCTAGGTGGAAAAGAAAAGGCCACAACTAGAAACAAGAAAATTACAAAATGGAAAAGCTCACTGGTAAAGGCAAACATACAATAAAGGTAGGAAATCATCCCTGCACAAAGCTAGTAGGGAGGTTACAAGACAAAAGTAGTAAAATCATTTGTATCTACAATAAGCAGTTAAGGGATACACAAAACAATTAGGATGTAAAATATAATATCAAAAACAGTAATCACGAGGGGAGGAGAGTACAAATGCAGGGAATCTAAAATATAATACTTTTGAAATTAAGAGATCAGCAACTTAAACAAGAGCATCTTTCCATATTTGCTTCCAATCTGAGCCTTGCACACACTTATTTTCACATACTTAAATTCAAAGTCTCATAGATGAAAGATTAGAATAGAGAAAAAGATTAGAAGGGATCTTCTAGAGGGCACATCGACTCATTTTTCTTTCGACTACATTTCTACTACTTTCCACCAGGTGTTTCTCCAGGTTATGCTTAAACACCTCCATTGATGGTGAACTTACTATCTACCAATGTGATTCATTTCCAGAACATTCTGATCGTGGGGCCATCTCACTTCACCTTCTGCCCTTTGATCCTACCCTGATGGTCCACACAATAAATGCTCACTCTCATCCATAGCTAGTAGCATTTGAAGTAGGCTATTATATATCCCGGAGACATTTTTTTGGACCAGATCCTGCAAAAATTCTGCAGACGATAAGGTCGAGAGCCCTCACTGGTTGTCCTGGCCACTCTCTTCCAAGCACAAACACTATTCTGCTTATTTCCTTCTTAAAGTAAGTTGTACAGAACTAAACTTGAAACTCTCAGTGTGTCCTTGCCCACCCATTCTAAATACCATAATGCTATACATTCACCCTGAGATCATATTAGCTTTCTGTGGAGTCAAATTATAGTATTGGCTCACAGCAGACTTCCTGCTAGCCAGGTTCTCTAAATCCTTTCCATACATGCCAGAGTAAGTTATGTCTTCTCCAATCTGTTTTTGGGCAATTAGTCTTTTAAAATATAAGTGGAAGGTCCTATATTCCTCTCACTAATTTTCATCTTGGTATGTTTAAACCATACCTTAGAGCTTAGCAAAATTATTCTATGTTTTTGTTCCACTCTCTAACATATCTGCTCCCTTTCTTGGCTTTTTCCCACTCACACGTTTGATGGCCTGAGCTAGCATATCACTACTGATGCAGAGATCAAAGTTTTATGGTGGGCAAAGCCAGGAGCCCTGGTGCTTGTTAGCAAAGGCCTTCTTCTAGGTATACGCTGTTCTACTTTTCAGACTGCAGTCTGTCTGCACCAATATTCATTGTCATTAATCTTGATATTAGCACCCAGAATAAAATGTAGTAATCTATTGAAAACAAATTATGTGTCAGGCATTAATTTAAGAGTTTTACATGCATTTCAATTTATTCTTCACTGAATCTCTGAGACAGAAATGTTGTATAGAACAAAACCAAGACATGGTTTGCTAAATTTATGTGGAAACTGGAAAAGATGTAAGTTCTAATATTGGTGATAATGAACTTAATATTTCATATTCAATGCAAATCGAGACTAAAATAAAATTTATTGGGAATGTCAAAAGTAGTGACCTCTCTGGGCTTGAGCCTTCAGACTTCAGGTTCAGTTGGAAAGAAAAGAATGAAATGAAAGATTATATAAATTGCCTGAAGCAAGTCTGAAAAGATGATTTCAAGAAGGCAAAATGCATTAGAGATTTTACATATTTTTTCATCTCTGAGAGCAGAATCCTCTTTATGGCATGTAAGTTAATTTCCCAACTCAGGCTTTTAAAATTTTGTGAAGACAGAAATGCATTGTCTCCATAAATAAGGGATTTGCCTTTAACCAGTCTAATGCTACTCAGCTGGTTTCTGGTGGAGCCAGAATTGGACATCAGCTCTTTTCTCTAATAATGAAGCCCTCATTTCTCCATCTTGCAGAGGAAGCTAATGTGGTAGGCCTTTTAAAATGCCTTATTGAAGTCCCAAGGCACTACTTTGTGTTTTCCTTTTTTCTTAGTTAACATGAGGTCATACAGACATTTCCAGAATCAGCTCAGTCTGCGAGTTCACCATTGCCTCTCTTTATGAAGTATTCCATCCAGTTAATCGATCACTGTTTGTTTAGCCAGTGCCCTATTGTTGGCCATTTGTATTCTTTCCAATTGCTAATTATTATGAATGGTCTTTGAAAACTGGTAAGTGCTAGACAGTTGCAAGGCTGGATCATCATTCTTTTGTTATTGCACTCCCATGATGCAGGTGTTTTCTGTCTTCCTGACCTTTTTGCTTCTAATGGCATTCTTATAAAAGCACCAAAGATCTGAAAACATATGCCTTATTAAATCTTGCAGGGCTGCACTATTTATTTTTCTCTTCAAGGGTGAAAGAGTAGTCCACAAATTCTAGGTCTGCATCTATAATCCTTCGCAGAGTAGCTAATCAAATGCCACATTTTTCCTTCCTATCTTTGCTTTGGCTCACTTTCAAGTAAATTCATATCAGTTCTCCTAACCCATCTATAATGTTTCTGTAAGAAGCCAAGAAAAATATAGATTAAGTCAGTTAATGTTCTAAATTAAATGTCCAGAAACTAAGATATGAAAATATACATATTAAACATAAAGTTTACTTTCCAAGATGCCTCATTATATAGAATACATATTTATTTTACAAATGTTGGAAAATATTAAAAAGTAGAAGAAAGGGGGAAAAAAGCTCAGAACTCCATTTTCTCAGAGTCCCTACTATTAACATCTTGTTGTATTCCCTTTTAGCTTTCTCTTTCTCTGCAGAAATTTTTTATTTACATAGATATTTTGAAAACTTTTAAAAGTTTAATTCATTTGAGAATATTTGTAGGTTGTGTGAAATGGGGAAAGAGCACTGGCTAGTGTCTGGATTCCTCAGGTGGAATCGTTTCTTAGGGCCAACCTATCTCAATCTCATTTTACCCGGTGACTTTGGGTAAGTCCCATAAACATGTAATTCTTTTTTTTTTTTTTGGCTGCACCGGGTCTTAGTTGCGGCATGAGGGATCTTTTTAGTTGCAGCATGTGGGATCTAGTTCCCTGACCAGGGAACGAACCCGGGCCCCCTGCATTGGCAGCAGGGAGTCTTAGCCACTGGACCACCAGGGAAGTCCCCTAAACATGTAATTCTTAATGTAAGGTAGTTGCTTGCATCAGAATCTCTTAGGAAGATTCTTAAAAATTTATATTCTTGTATACCACACCAGACTTAATGAATCAGAAACAGAAGTGAGAACTACTGCCCTAATTTCTATGGGAGTGTTCTTTCTAAATCAGTATGATTGGCAGTAGGGTTTGGGCTGGGTTATCCAGGCTAGGACTTCTTACCAGAGGGCTCTGTGGCTGGGGAGGGGAACTTCAGGTACCCAGGAATCCTGGGAACTTGTTTGAACAGGTCAGGTGCAGTGGGCATGGTGCAGAACTCTGCCTGGGCTCTGTGATGGCCCATGGCCCTGGTGCCTACTGTTTAAACTGAGTCAGTAAAACATACAGTGGCACAAAGGATAGTCCGTCATTAAGGAAGTTTTTGTCTTTTCACATATGTGCATTTTTGTGATGAGAATGTCTATAGCTTTAAACTTTTACAGATTTATCCAAGAGATTCTTACCCAGTAAGATGTCTGAGGCTTCACTGATCTATGATCTGTTCCAGAAATCACTCTGTAATGGTCATTCATGGCTAGGAGAAGTATCACACTGTCCCCCATGATGGTCCACTTCCTCCCACCTTGGCCAGCAAAGGTGTGAGACTATCTTCCCACTTTTTCATTAGTTGTGTGGCCTCAGGCAAATCGCACAGCTCCCTTAGCTTAATTTCCCTCTTGAAAAGCTTAATAGGAGCAAAAATATTTTATTTAACACCTACTATTTGTCAGGCACTCTTACCTTACTTCAGTCCACTTGACAACCCTATGAAAGAGGCACAATTATTATCCCCCTCTTACGAATGAGCAAACAGGCACAGAGAGGTCAAGTACCTTGTCCATGATCACACAGCTAGTAGATAATACAGTTGTGACTCAAAACCACATTGGCTGCCTCTAGAGCCTATGCTAATACTACGAAGAGTACTATTCGTAATAATATTAATTCTAATAGTAATACTTTCATTAATTAATAATACTAATTAATACTAACAGCGCTATACTATTATTACGAATAGTACTACCTGCAGCACAGGATAACGGAATTGAAAGCATGCATTAGCTGGTGACCTAACTGCGGGAATTACTTAACTCCCGGGAGCCTCTATTTTTTCGTTTGTCAACTGGGGATAATGAGTAGCATCTGCTTCCTAGGGCTGCTGAGAGGACTAAATGGACTAATACTCGCGGAGCGCTAGCCTGCCACTTAGCATTCCCCGATAGACCTTTTTTTGGTGGCAACTATATATAGCATAAAATTTACCATTACAACCATTTTAAAATGTACAGTTCAGTGACATTAAGTACATTCACATTGTTGTGCATTTACCGAACAGACTGTAAGTTTATCTTTGTTTTCTCGACCCCGTAGGCTGCTTAACACAAAATCTGGCACACTGCAAGGCTGAATAAGGTTCAGCTCTTTCCCTCCCCTCACTCATGGCTTCCTACTACCTCAGCCTTCAAAAACTATGACGCTGAGGGATTTCAGTTAGTATTCTTTTGTGCAGTGTGAGAGGCAGGAACACCATACGTGACCTTGGGCACATGACTTAACCTCTGTCTGCCTCAGTTTCTTTGTCTGCACAATGGGGATTGGAGCAGCATCTACTAAATAGGGCTGTCGTAGAGGATATAGTGGTCCTGAAGCTCCCAGAATAGCTCTAGCTCTGTTACATGCTCAGTAAAGGCTAGAGACAACTTTTGCTAGAACGCTTGCATGGGGGCAGGGGAACTGGAGGCTGGCTGCGGCTCCAGATGTCTGCTTGTCCTTCTTCCCTCCCTGACACCCTGGCAGTGGGCGCTCAGGAGAAACAGAACAATGGCAGGAGGAGGACGAGTGAGGCCTTCAGTAGCCCATGGAACTCTTTGTTCCATGAAAAGCATCGACTAGGCTGCCACAGTGGCCTCGGTATTTTGTATCTCTTCAGGTTCTACTTCGAGTGCAGAGTTGGTGTGGGAATGTTTTCCTTATTTCAAGCCTTAAGTAGTTGTTGGGTAACAGCTGTTTTTAAAGATAATCTTTGAGGCACTGAGATTCTGCTGAAAAAACAAATTCCTTGAATTCAAAAAAGTCTTCCCTGTTTTTTCCGCCCGATCTTATTTATTTATTTTTTTTTGCGGTACGCGAGCCTCTCACTGTGGTGGCCTCTCCCGTTGCGGAGCACAGGCTCCGGATACGCAGGCACAGCTGCCAAGGCTCACGGGCCCAGCCGCTCCGCGGCATGTGGGATCTTCCCGGACCGGGGCACGAACCCACGTCTCTTACATCGGCCAGCGGACTTTCAAACACTGCGCCACCAGGGAAGCACCGTCTGATCTTATTTTTCTCCATGCCGTTACTCATGCTATAGCTTCTCCTAGAGTTCTCGTGTCTGCCCTACTCCTGCTCTTCTGCTCCCATCAAAGTCGTCCTTTTTGGCTTGCTGCCACTTCTCTGACGAAGCTTTCTCTCGTTCCCTCAACCAAAGTAAATCTCATTCTACAGGTTTGGTGCTGCACTCTGACTTGAGTGTTGGTTAGTTGTAAAGATGTCTCTTCGCACCTTGATCACAGGTTCTGGATGACTCTAAAGCCTTGCTCGATTCATGGTCACTTCCTCACTGTCAATAAGTAGAAAACGACAGTGAATCTTTGTCTTTGCCAGCTCAACATCCAAACACCCTGCTAGTTTGGTGGCGGGGATTCTAAATAGGAAGGTGGAGGGTCCCACCTCTTGCCGTAGAACCCAGATGAGGGATGAAGAAATCCATGTTCCTTGTCCCTTGACTGACAGAACACAGGCAAGACCTTGGTTAGAGTTAACATTACTCATTCCTGCCCAAGGCTGATTCTCCAGCTTCCCTTTCAGCTTTGAAAACTACCAGAGACTCTCCAGAAAATTCTTTTTCTGTTTAAGTTGATTAATCCTGGTTGCTGTTATCTGCAACCAATACTTCTTACTAGGATAACATCAGGAATGTAATGAGAACTTCAGAGACGTTTATAAACTTCAGTTTGCTGAAATGCCATATAATGATGATCTGTTGTTCGTGTCTCCGGAGCGTTCTGGTACTCCTTCTGGTACTAGCACCCTGATTTTCCTTTTCCAAACCATCCATCTCCATTCTCAGTCCAGGTGGTTAAAATGGAGTTGATGGCAGTCATGGCTGCAGAGTGGGCATGTCAGGCCAAAGCACTGCATCCTTCTGGCTACTGTGATTGGTTCATGGATGAACAGGTGACCTCATTCTGGCCAATGAGATTCAGTCCCAGGACTTTTGCTAGAACTATTGAGAAAGAGATGTGTTTTTTTTGCTGCGGCTGCTAAGCTAGTAGCAATCTAAGGCTGGAGTTCCCAGAGGTCACCATGAGAGCTTGTGAGGGTGAACCAATATGGAGGAAAGCAAAGCTGAGAGGTGAAGAGAAAGAAATACCTGAAGACATTTCTTGAGGACCTGGATTGAATTGTGCCTGAGTTGGAATAATAACATGTATTAAATTCTATATACCAGGGACTGGTGTAGGCATTTCACATGTTGTACTAGTTTCCTAGGACTGCCATAACAAAGTACTATAATCTGGGAAGCTTAAAACTACAGAAATGTATGGTCTCATAGTTCTGGAGGCTAGAAGTTCAGGTTTAAGGTGTTGACAGGGCCGTGCTCCCTGTCATGGTCTGAATTGTGTCCCCCCCGCGACACCTCTCAAATTGATATATTGAAGCCCTAACCTCCAATGTGACTATGTTTGGACCTCTAAAGAAGTAATTAAGGTTAAATACGGTCATAGGGTTGGGCTCTGACTTGATAGGATTACTGGGCTCTGACGAAGAGACACCAGAGAGCTTTCTCTCTCTCCACCATGTGAAGGACAGCGAGTCTGGGCCAACCATAAGCCAGGAAAAGAGTTCTCATCAGCCACAGATTCTGCTGAATCTTTTTTTCTATATTTAAAAAATTTTTATTTTATATTGGAGTATAGTTGATTAACAATGTTGTGTTAGTTTCAGGTGTACAGCGGAGTGATTCAGTTATATTCTTTTTCAAATTCTTTTCCCGTTTAGGTTATTATCAAGGATCTGCTGAATCCTGCTCTGGAACTTCTAACCTCCAGAACTGGGAGAAAATACATTTTTAGTGTTTAGCTGCTCAGTCTATGGTATTTTGTTATGGTGGCCCAAGCAAACTAATACACTCCCTCTGAAACCTATAAGGGAGAATCCTTCCTTGCTTCTTTCTTATAGCTTGTGGTTGCCCCAGTATTCCTTGGCTTGCAGCTACCATACTTCAATCTTGGTCTCTGTCATCACATGGCATTCTCCCCTTGTGTCTGCGTCTCTTCTCCCCTTCTTATAAGTATAGCAGTTATATTGGATTAAGGCTCGCTGTACTCCAGTATGACCTTGTCTTACCTAATTACATTTGCAAAGATTTAATTTCAGAAAAGGTCACACTCTAAGGTACTGAGGACACCAACATATCTTTTCAGAGACACAATTCAACACACAACACATGGATCGACTTAATTCGCATAGAATATTTATGAACTGGGTGTGGTTATTATCATCACACCCTCAGTCCGATGAGGGAAGAAAGGCCCAGAGAAGCTAAGTAACATGCTCAAAGTTCTACAGTGAGTAAGAATTTGGGTATGGATCTGAACTCAGATGGTGTGGTGACAAAGCCTGCAACTTTAGCCGCTGCGTAAACCCTCCTGGATTTAGTTCAGGGACAGGATCCAATCAATTCTTTAATTTGCTTAGATAGTTTGAGTTGGGTTTATGTCCCTTTTAACGGTCCCCTCCTTCTGTCATTGGCCTCATTCTTTCCTGTGACTGACAGCTCAGCCACAGGACTTCATTCAGACCTGCCCCTTGAAGTCTATCCCAGGCTCCAGAATTATCTTTTCCTCTTTCTTTCCCCTCCTTCATCCCCATTAGTACTCTTTTGTGCATCAGATGCTAGCCCTCAGCTGGGTTAGGAGGAAGCCAAGGGAGTAAATCAATACAGGCTGAGGTGTGATTTATAGATTGTAATTTTCCTACAGGCTTTTAGCTTTTATAAGGAGGTTGTTAACCCGTTGACTATCTGTCTGTCAGAAGTACAGATATTGAGGTAAAGAGATGGAATTCTTCAGGCCAAATGGAGGAGAACCTTAGGGGCAGGCCCTCTCTTCATTCCTGTAACAATTCCAAACAGATGACGTGTGTGGGAGTTCAACGTCTGAATCCTCCTTTTGGGGTATATTTATTGACCTGTTTTGGAGAGTAGGGATGTTAATGTAGCCTAAGAGTCTTGTACTTACGAAGATTGCTGCTTTAGCTGATTCAAGATCTTGTCTTTTTCAAGGAAAACCTCTTTCCCCGGAATTCCCTCTGCCTTGTATCAACATTTGAAACCTTACCTATCATTCAAACATGATGCAAATGCCTTATACATAGAGGGTTCTCAGCTAACTCCTTTTAGAATAAATTTCTCCTCAGCCATTACAGTTGATCAGCGCTGTTTTTGTTTTTGTTTTTTGAAAAGAGAGTTAGATGTTTTTCCATTTTTCTCCTGAAAACTCAGCTACTGGAGACAAGGGGTGAGTCTGAGTCTTACCCCTTCTTAACTTCTTAATCTTCTTAACTGACGGTGGTCTGACACGTTGGTTAAGGGCCTCAGCTTTAGAGTCAGAGGTGCTTAGATCAGGATTTCCACTGTGATATTTATTCATCCTACTGCCTTAGGAAGATGAACTAAACTGGCATTTTCAGTCATAACGTGGTTTTTCTACCGTATTGCAGAGCTGATGTAAGGATTAAATGATGAATTGATTTTAAAGCTCTTAATTCAAGTTTAACATATCATAAAGTTCAACAAATGGTATTATTTTTTATTTTTATCTTTTCATTCATCTCTCAACAGTAGGGAGTGACTTGCATGCAGTTTAGTCCTCAGAAAATGTGTGAATTTTATTAGTTTGAATACAAAATTTCCAGGCCAGAGCATTGAATTTCTAGGTAAATGTGCCCGGAAGGAGAGGTTATATCAAGTTCAATTTCCATGAATGGGCCTTTATTTCCTGTAAGTTGAGATAAGGCATAGTCTTCTTAGTGGGTTTAATAGTTACAGCAGGACTGACAATGGCCATTTTGGTTTATCTAAAACCCCTTTGCTCTCTGGAATTGCTAATTGCAACTTGAAATTTAGGAAGTTCTTCACTTGCTTCTCTACTCATAGGGCAGCTGCTCCTTTTCTGTCCTGTTTGTTTGAATTCACTAAATTAGACATGAGTGGGAAGTCCCAGCAGGGGCACTGGGAAAGCTTATTTCATGGCATTATGAATGTTTCACAAGAAGTCAGGAAGAATGGGAGTCTTGGGCAGACTCCTGTAAACAGGGATGGGGTGTTTTCCACCCTGGGTTGGGTAAGTCTCCATCTTGAAAGTGTGGGGGTCCTGAAGTGAGACCTGAGTTCTGGCTTTGATGTGTACTGGCTGCCAATTTTGTAATTTGGGAGAAATTACTAAGCCTCCTGGAAACTCAGTTTCCTCATTCACTCACTTATTCATTTAAGTTCTTATTGTGCAATGGACACTGTTCTAGGCTCCAGAGAGATGATAATAAAGGAAACAGATAAGAATCCCTGTCTACACCAAGCTCATGGCTTAATACAACTGAAATATATAGGAAGTTAGAGCAATTTTCCCCCTGTTAAGGAGGAAAATATAAAACTAACACAGGGGATAGGAAATGTGCATGTGGGAGGGTGGATTTTAGATAGGGTGTTCGGGGCAAGCCTCAATGAGAAGTCAACATTTGAGATGTTTGAGTAAAGATCTGGAGGAAGTGAAGGAATGGGGATGGCCAAAATATGGGAGAAGATAATTCCAGGCAGAGGGAATATACCCAGAGCAAGGATACGGAGGCAGAAGCAAGTTTGTCATATTAGAGAAACAGCAAGGAGGCCAGCATGGCTGAAGCAGAGTGAGAGAGTAGTGGGTGCTGGGGTCAGAGAGGTGATGGGTCAGCCTTGCAGAGCTCTGGAGAACGTGGTAGAAAGCTTGGATTAGGACTCCTTGAAGGGTTTTAAGCCGAGGGACTGACTCATGCTTTAACATGATCCTCTGGATACAGTGTGGCGAATAGCTTGTAGGACATATACAGAAGGAGGGAGACCAGGTAGAAGAGTATTGCAATGATACAGGGGGAGAGTTGATGGCAGCTTGGCTCAGATCGGTGTCATAGCAGTGGAAATAGTAACAAGCAATAGAATTCTGGATATAGCTTGAAGATACAAACAAATTATGAGGCTGTATCTGAGAGGATTTGTTGACAGATTGGATGTGGGAAAAGATAGGAATTAAGGATGACTCCAGTGTGTTTGACCTGAGCAGCTGAAAGGATGAATTTACCCTTAAATGGTACAGAAAATACTGTGGGATGAGCAGGTTTTATGGGGGAAAATCTGGGGATTTGTAATGGATATATTAAATGTAAGATATTTAGTAGGCCTCAAGTAGAGATATACAGTGGTCTACTGGGTATAAGAATCTAGACTAAAGGGGAGGGGTTCTGGTTAGATATATAAAAGTTACAGGCATCTAAATGATATTAAAGCCCTGAGCGTATATGGATAAAAATAGAGGTTCAAGGACAGAGCCCTAGGACTTGCCTTCATTTAGAGGTCTGGGACATATGGAGGAGCCAGCAAATCAGGCTGAGACATGGCAGCTAGAGAGGTCAGAAGAAAACCAGGCAAGTGTAAAGTCCTAGAGCCCAAGTGGGAACGTGCTTGAGGGATAAGATTATCATTAGTTAAGTTGCTAATGAAAGATGGAGTAAGATCAGGACTGAGGATTGACCAGTGGAATTAGCTATGTGGAAGTTATCGGTGACCTTGATATAGACAGTTTTGACAAAAGCCTCATTGGAGAGAGAACGGAAGGAGAAAATTTAGATACAGTGAGTTTAGACAACCCTTTCAATGAGTTTTGCTCTAAAGAGAAGAAAAGGAATGGAAAGGAAAGGGGTTTGGGGGGGGCAGGGGTTGTTACACTAATATTGGGAGAAAGAATAACATATTTGTATGCTAATGGGAATGATCCAATAGAAAGGGGGGAGCTGAAGACACAAGAAAGAGAAGGGAAAATTGGAAGAACAATGTCCTTGACTAGGTAAAGGGAGATGTGATTTGGTGTACAAATCGAGGGGTTGATCTTACATAGGATCACGAGCGTGACAGGGATGGCAGAAGTATTAGGGGCCCAGAATCAGGCAGGTGGGTGGATGTGGTGAAGGAAAGTTGTGGAAGTTCTTTTTTATTTTCTATGTGAAATGATCAAATTCATTAGCTACGAGTAAGGATGAAGCAGCAATGTTAGAGGTTTAAGGAGAGACGAGAGGGGATGAAATAGTTGTCCAAGAGAGTAGATAGGCTAAGGAAATATAGTACGGTTGCCAGACAGCAATTGGAGCTTTGAGAATAAGGAGAGAGTAAAGTGGTATCAGCCAGCATGGGAGCATGTCCTTCTACTGGCTGAATGGATACCAATGCAGAGAAGCCAGTGAGTTGGACTGAATTAGAACTTTGATTTAGCCAAGTAAATATGACAAAGCAAGAGAGAGACAATGGAATTGAAGGTGTATGCAAGAAGATGATGATGGATTGACCATGGAAGATAAGGAGAAAACGAGATATGAGGGGCAGTGAAAAAGTAGCAGAATACATAAAGTTTTGGGTGCAGTCAAAGAACTGTTGAGGTTGAGGCTCAGAAGGTAGAGAGTGAAGTGTTTGAATTAGTGGTTAGACGAGGGTTTCAAATATTGATAAACAGGCCTACCCTGTTGGTGGGAATGTGAATTGGTGCAGCCACTATGGAAAACGGTATGGAGGTTCCTCAAAACACTAAAAATATAGTTGCCATATGATCCAGCAATCCCACTCCTGGGCATATATCTGGAAAAAACTAGTCAAAAAGATACATGCACCCCTATGTTCATAGCAGCACAATTCACAACAGCCAAGACATGGAAACAATCTAAGTGTCCATCAACAGACAAATGGATAAAGAAGACATGGTACATATGTACAATGGAATATTACTCAGCCATAAAAAAGAATGAAATAATGCCTTTTGCAGCAACATGGATGGACCTAGAGATTATCATACTAAGTGAAGTAAGTCAGAAAGAGAAAGACAAATACCGTATGATATCACTTATATGTGGAATCTAAAATATGACACAAATGAACTTATCTATGAAACAGAAACAGACTCACAGAAATAGAGAATAGACTTGTGGTCGCCAAGGGGGAGGGGAGGGTGGGGAAATGATGGATTGGAAGTTTGGGGTTAGAAGATGCAAACTGTTACATATAGAATGGATAAACATCAAGGTCTTACTGTATAGCAGAGGGAACTATATTCGATATCCTGTGATAAACGATAATGGAAAAGAATGTGAAAAAGAATGTATATGTGTGTATAACTGAATCGCTTTGCTGTACAGCAGAAATTAACACAATACTGTAAATCAACTATACTTTAATAAAATAAATTTAAAAAAAATAAGCCTGGAGCAGGACCAGAAAAGGACAAGATTGATGGTGGAGAGGAGGCCAAAATACTGAGTGGCCAGAATATGGGAAGGATTTTCTATGGGGATATTGACCTATAAGACCTATGACAGGAATTGTGTGGGGGAGAATGACAGTGACCAGAAGCTAACATCTTAAGAGTTGAAGAGTAGTGACTTGGCTTTGGAGGAGTGGGGAAAGTGACTGCAACCTCAAGGGGTAGTGTAGGCACAGTTTCACGATGTGAGAGTCAGAGCTTTAATTTTGTTAATGAGGAAGGAGAGAGAATGATCTTGAAGCATCAATAAAGCAATAAGGAGGGTATGTACCCCAAATCCAGCTCCAGTGCTACAGGAGTGGAAGAGAAGAGCGCCATCATTAGAAATAACTGCAGTGTCCTCAAGGAAGAGCCAGGTTTCAGTTAGAGCATGAAGGTGAAGGGGAATATTACTGAAGAGGCTGAGGATACAGGGGAGTTTGCTGATAAGAGATCTTGAGTTCCAGAGTCATAGTGAAATGATTTCAGAAGGAGAAAGGTAGAAGATGAGTTCAGAAAATGTGATAGAACCAGACAGGCATGAGAATTAGTGGATGAGGGTGAGCTGGGAGTCCTGGGCTTCACAGGGTATCTGACATGAACAAGGATAAGACCATAGTAAAATGATCTTAACAGTCCTAAGGTAGGGGTTGAGAGAGAAGCTGAGTGTTGAAAGGAGGGAAAAATTGATAAAACTGGGTCTTTCAGACTTGACATCCAGTATTTTCCTGGGACCTAGCAGGTTGAGATGGGAATGAATTTTGAGTAATAGCTACTCTGCTGGACTCAGAATTGTGAATAAGACTTTGTTTCTGAGTTAAGTTTTTTTTTTTTGGTGTGTGTGTGTTGGGTTCCTTCCTTCCTTTGCAATGACCTAGAGGGGTGGGATAGGGAGGGTGGGAGGGCGGCTCAAGCGGGAGGGGATATGGGGACATGTGTATGCATATGGATGATTCACTTTGGTGTACAACAGAAACTAACACAGTATTGTGAAGCAATTATACTCCAATAAAGATCCATTAAAATAGAAAAAGATTTTTTCTATAGATTCTCAGCAGCTGTTCTGAAAAGAGACTGTGGTCAGGAGTTCTGCCTGTTTCCCAGATGCACTTGATCCCAGTCTAGATTCAAGATGAAATCACAGCTACCACTGAGTTAAATCATGTTTCTTTTGCCAATCTCTCTGCTACTTACTTACAGAGAGACAATGGAGGATTTTCTTCTATAGAGATGTGCAGTCCCTGGGAGGAGAGGATACAGATGTTGTTGCTAAGCTCTGAGTGTCAGGTTCTTCTAGTTTTGCAAATCACAGTGCCGTGGGGAGGAACCTTCATATCTAATCCCCAAGGAAGACAGTAGAGCTTGAGAACCTTCATAAAATGGGCTTTGGTGCAAGATTTAGATTGAAAACCCTGCCCACTACATCCTGACTGCATAAACTTAGGCAAATAATTTAAACTTTTAAGCCTTTAATTTTTAAAATCTTGATTAAAGGTGTGCAATTTTAAGCTGTTGAATAACAAATAGACCTGTGATTTATGATACAATTTACAAAATTCTCAGCAGCATTGAATAATGTTGACTCCTTCAGACTCTCTCTTCACTTGGCTTCTGTGCTGAATATTTTCTTGGTTTTCTTCCTAGCTTAGAATATTCCTTTTTTACTTTCTTTTGCTGACTTATCCTCCACTACCCAATCATTATTTTGGAATTCCTTAGGGTGTAGTCTAAAGCCACTTAAAAAAAAATATTCTGTATCCTTACCCGACATGATCTCATTCATGCCTTCTACATGGCAATGACTATTAAGTACATATCCATAACCTAGACCTCTCTCTGAACTCTAGAAACATATATCTGCAGAGTATCTCTACTTGGATATCCCAAAGACGTTTTAGTCTCAACTTGGCCACAAAGAAATTCATGTATTATCATTCCCCCAAATTGGGACTTCTTCCAGCGCTCCCGATGTGAGCAACTGGCTCTTCCCAAAACCTGCAAGACATTCCTGATTCTTCCTTTTTCCTTACGCTCCATACCCAATCCATCCTTTAGTCCTGTCAATTCAATTTACTAAATAAATCTCAGAAAATCCTTCACTTTGTGCTATTTCCTCTATTGCTATCCCAAGCCATCATCATCTCTAGCTTGGACCACTGCTATCATTGCAAAACAGTTTCCCGGTATCCATTCTATCTTTTCCTTCTCATCTATTCTCCACATAAATAGCAAGAGCCATCTTGTCAAAACCTCATGTGAACATGTTATCCCACCTTGTCTCATGTTCCTGACAAGTCAACCTTAATCAAATGAAAATCCTCGGTGGCTTTTCATTGATTCCCACCAGGACCCATAGGGCACAACCCCTGCCTACTCAGCCCTCTTCATGCCAGCTTCATCTTACACGACTCTTTCTACCCCCATGCTTTAGCCACGCTCACCTTTTATTTCCTGGCCTGCACCAGGCCCGCTCCCGTTACAGGCACTTGTCACGTGCTGATTCTTCTCTTTAGAGCGTTTTTCCGTATCCATTTGTTAGTTCCTATGCACGTTCCACATCTCAACTCAAAGTTTGCTTTGCTTCCTGATCCTTTCTAGATTAGATATCCCTAGACTAATAAATCTCAGATTCCTTCACTTCGTGCTATTTCCAGTTTTACAAACTTTCGTCTCTGTGTGATTTTATAGCACTTAGAATAATTCACAGCTAATATTTTTGGTGATTATTTCATTATTGCCTATTGCGCCACTAGGCTGTGTACTTTATGGGTACAAATACCATGTCTTTTGTTGTTGTTGTTTAACATTGTATCTCTGGGCTTAGATCAGTGATTGTCTCAAAATAAACCCTCAGGATTACCTATTGAATACGTGAATAATAGCTTCTATTTATTGAACACTTACTATGTGATAGGCATTCCATTAAGCACTTTATAAACCTTTACCCCTTTTGGCAACCGTACAATGTGAATATTATTATTACATCCCATTTAAGGACATAAAGTTAGAATGGTTAATAGACTGGTCCAAGTCCCCTCTAGCTGACTAGAGTACAGATCCATTTGTCTGCAGCTCTGTGACCTAATACCCATGTGATATTGCCTGTCCTGTCCCGCGACAGTTAAAAAGGCTTTGTCCTTTGGTAAGGAACTGGCCATGACCTCTCTACCTTAGACTGGAACCCTCCCACCCCTCGCCTGTGATGGCCCTTCCCTTCTTCCTCCTCCAGTACTAATGATTTCAGTACCTAATTCTAAAGGATTGTTGTGAAGATCCTGTGAACTCATAGATGTAAAAGCTCTAGTCCTGTACACTGCACCATGGTTGTCAGATGCAAAGTTCCTTTTCAAAATTTGAACACTTTTTTTCAAGTAATTAAACCACTTTGATCATTATTTGTTCTTCAGTACTTCAGGCTGCTTGTTACTGGTAACCCCTCTACATCCCATCCTCCATCACTCCCTTCTCCCTTTGCCACAAGTTAACATCGTCCCATTCTTCAAACGTTAGGTCACAGGGTAAAACTCCTCCATGAAGATCCCACGCCAGAGAAAGAAAGGCAGTATTTGGGTCAAAGTCTTGGGCAGAGGGAAAATCAGTTGAGGCTAAAGAGTCATTTGCTGACCTGGACATTCCTAGAGTAGCTCTGTAGACATTCCATCTGAAGATGATGGGATGTTTTCTTGCTTTGTAAGAGACAGCCTTTCCCAAGCCCAGGGCTGCTCTGATGCTGGAGACTGAGGTTGGCAGCCAGCTTTCCCGCTCTGAGGCTCGGCACTCTTGGATTTGCCGATACGGAGTGCTCTGACCATCTACACCTTCTGTGCTTCTGCTTGCCCATTTTGTATACAGTTTAGAGCTGTTCAGTTTTTCTTTTTTTGTCTGGAGGCTTGATGAAAGGGAATAACTACTGTAGGGCCACCTCTTAGGGTCGTGTAGTTGCATCCTGCACGGGTGTGCCCGGCTGAGGGCATGAGTGGTGCTAAAATCCGGCTTGGGTTTTGCTTCCTGAGCTCCGTCTGTGTTTGTTCAGGGGAAGAGGTACTTATTTCTAAGTGCATAAGAGGGCCAGGTAAGGTAGAGCAGGCTCCTCTCCACATTTAGACGTGTGTGTGCGTGCACACGTGCATGTGTATCCTGTCTGTAACATTCCTTTTGAGAGTTCAGATCAGATAACCGGAGGCATTATCCTACCAGCAGTGATATGATTCTTCCAGAATTTCAGATGCAAATTCTCACATGTTCTGTGTTTGGTCTCTTTGTTCTCCCTGGTGTACCCCCTTCCTCCCTCCCTCTCTGGCTTTAAGTTGATGATACATTATCACCATTGAGTGTTCATGACCTTGCTTTCTCTTTCTTTTAAAATTTTATTTATGATTTTAATCCCAATTCTCTACTCTTATTAAGTATGTTTCATAAGCATTTTTTATGTGTATAGTTTTGCAAAATGCAGGTTGTCATTTTGTGTCCAAGGCTTTATACTATAGAAATTGTTTAGTGTTATAAATCTCATTCTTTTTTTTTTCACTCTGCACAATGTTTCTAAGATATAGCTGTTTTTAAATGTTCAATTGTTTTACCCACCTCTCTAATTCTCTTCAGTCTTCTTCTTTACATGGCTTATGAAGGTAAGGTGCAGTTGAAATATTCCCTTCTCTGAGAAGTTTTCCCTCATTCTTCCAATGTTAGGCTCCCTCTTCTGGGCTCCCACAGCATTTTCATTCTTCTCTTCTCATTCTTCTCTTAATAATGATCTCATTTTGCAATTAAAAAATCTGTGTTGAGCTCTCCATGGAAGAGACTGACATATATATATTTATGCAATTCTAGCACCTAAGATAGCTCTTGGAACATATATTCTCAACAAATGTGTGAATGTATGAATAATAATGACAATAGCTAACATATATTAAGCATGAACTATGTGTCAGACACTGTTCTAAGTGTTTCATATCTATTGAATCATGTAGTTCTCAAATACCATTACACAGAGCATTAGGGCTTCAGCATATGAATTTGGAGGGAGAAGGGACACATGAGGTCCATAACATCCAGCTTAACCCAGTAGGACACCGCTCTTTCCAGGGCATAGTGATTGGCTTAGGGATTGGCTTAGGGATGGATGTACAACCCAAGCCTATTCAATCAGGACCATTAAAAAGAGGGAATTTTGGACTATCTGCTTGAGTAACCAGATGAAGAATAATCTTTTCCCATTTGATGTGTAGCAGAGAGAATATAAGCCTGAAGCCTGAAGTGGCTATAACATGGAGATTATACACTGAACTCCTGAATCAATGCCTGAGGCCAACTCTGTCCCTGGACTTTTCATTTTAATAAGCTACTATAACGTGAGCTCTGTGAGGGTAAGGACTTCACTTCTGTGGTAACTTCAAAACAATGTTCACCACTCGGTAGGGTTCAGTAAGTATTTCCTGAATAAATACCAGGTCTAACAATTCTTTCCCCCTCCTTAAGCCAATTGGTATGATGTTTCCCGTTGCTTGCAATCAGAGGAGTCCTAACTGATAAATGCCCATGGCAGACATTATTAATCAGTGATGACAATTTTTGTAGCTGAACTTAGGTACAAAATTTGAATACTTTTCATTATGATGCTCCAGGCAGACATTCTCAATCATTACAATTAGGCAAGATGGCCCTCTAAAATCTATATTAGCTTTCCATCTCCCTTCTGATTTATTGGAAAAGCAACTAACTTGGGACCTTAACTACATCTTTAAATATCCCTTCATTTCTTCCTTTCAACATAACTTAATCACGAGAGTGAGATGCCACCACGTACATGTATCCCTCCCACACTCTTGGGAGAGGGTTGCATAGGGCATGTAACACCAGGGGGTGGGAATCTTGGGAGCCCTTCCTAGAATCCTGCCTCCTACAGAATCCGTGGTCTAGCCCAAATTCTTTGTTGTACAGATGGAAAAACTGAGGCTGGCACAGCTGTAATTAAGACTCTAGGTCTTCAGCTTCCAGCTCTGGTGCTCTTTGAGGTCATTGATTGTAGAGCTATTGTTGAGCCTTTTTTTCAGGTCTGTGCGGACTCTGAACTTGTGGGAAAAACCTCTGTGCTTTGGTCATCTTTGCACCATTCTCTGCTCTCCAACTTGCACTGCACCCAGCAGACAGATATACAATAAATATTTTGTGGAGTTGATTTGACTAAGGATTCACGGGCTAATTTTTAGTAATTTGAAGGCTGAAGTGAACTGATCTAATGTCTGATACCAAACCAGTGAGGGATTCAGACACAGAAGTGAGCCTTATAGGACTTCGGTGAGATATTAATAGAGTCCCTGTCAATGACAATAGTATCTCTTCTTCCAGCAGCAGCTGTGACCTTTATGAGTTAAGAAGCACCCTGGGGACCCTTCCTACAGGGCTGGGCCCCCTGCTTTTCAGCTACCGAAGCCACTCACCAATGATGGTCATGCTGGGGCTTGTGGAAGAACATGATGAATAGCTGAAAAGGATGCTCGAAATGTCAGCTAATGCCCCGAGAGTGATTCACTTGGGAATCTGCTGGGTTCACAAGAAGCTTTCACTTCCCAGCTGCTTCAAGACATTTGAATAGACTTTGTTCTTCTTCTCATAGAGTCCAGGCTTATTAATATGAAATATGTATCTATCTGAACTGATGGGTCAGAAAATAGAATCATGTGAGAAATATAGATATAAAATATTTTATCTATAAAATAGTCCAACTTCCCTGGACTACGTTTTTAACAAGAAAGAATTTTTCTGAGTTTCGGATACCTATACAATTTGTTGGAAAAGAGTCAATTTCATGGGGACCATCAAATTCTGAGCTTAATTCCTTAGACCAACATATTACCTGAAAAAGTGTGGACTTCTGAAGAATAACGAGGCCAACAGTGATTTGTAGAGTGAGGGACAGATACAGGGGAAGAAGGAAAAGTTTTTTCCAAAAATTGTAGGATTCTGGAAGGCACATTTGATTAGTTACTGTATGAGTTTTCTACTGCTGTATGACAAATTAACCCCAAACTTAGTGGCTTAAAATAAGGAACATTTATTATATTGCAGTTTCCATGGGTCAAGAATCCAGATGTGGCTTAGCTGAGAAGCTAAGCTGAGCTTCTGGCTCAGGGTATCTTACAGGCTGCTATCTAGGTGTTAGCCAGGTCTGTGGTCTTATCTCAAGGCTCTGCTGGGGGAATGTCCTCTTCCAAGCTCATTCACATGGCTTTGGCCAGAGACATTAGTTCTTTGCCACATAGGTGTTTCCATAGGGAAACTCACAACATGGCAGCTGGCTGCCCTCCGAGGGAGAGTGGGAGAAAGAGAGAGAGGAAGGGGAGAGAGAGACACACACATAGAGACAGACAGAGATTGAGAGTGGAAGCCAGAGTCTTTTCCTAATCCTAACCTTGCTAATCTCAGCGTCTCATTACTTTCTCAATATTCTGTTCACTATAAGGGAGTCACTATGTCCTACTTATGCTCAAGGGGTCAAGGGGAGGAGATTACACAGGCCGTGCATACCAGGAGGAAGGGATCAGAGGTTGCCTATCACAGGCACAGAAAGGGATGGAAAAGTCCCTTTTGCTGCTGGACCTTATCATAGCCTTCTGTCACTTAGGCAGGCATTAACCAGGCCCAATTCTCAACAAGGTCCAGAATGAGGCTTACCATAATGCCGGAGCCAAGTCTTTTTGTGACCGTGCAGTTTGAGCAGAGATCTCCTTCAGCAGGGCACTTTCTCATCACTGATGTAGTAGAGATGGAGGTAAGGTGCTGTGCAAGTTCAGGGGTGCTCGTATCATTTACAGCAGAGAGATCAGGCAAGACTTCCTATGGGAGACAACATTTATAATGAAATTTGGAAGGAAGAGAGGATAGTGTGGAGAGCAGAGCTGGGATGGCAGGAAAGGACATTCCAAGAGGCGCATCACGTGGACAGAGCCCCAGAGGTGGGGAAGAGCAGGCTGTGTCTTGAGGAAGCCGTGCTGTAGGTCAGTGCTGAAGGTAAGTGGCATATTATTACAGGGACTTGGAATGCAGCTTCCCTCCACATCTCCTCCACTGTTTCTTCGTGCTCTCTCCAAGTCACACCAGATACTTATTCTCTGTGGAAGCACAGCCTCATAATTCACACAGTTCAATGTCTCCATGTTTGTTTCAGGGAAATGACTTTAGCTAACTCAAATCTCCTATGTCAAAGAGGAATTACCAATGTTTGTACAACAAATTCTTTAATATGTTCACTGCCCAATACATTATATGACTATTAAAGTCTGAAACCTTGGCTTCTCCAAGTCTGGTTTTCCTTAATTATTCTAGGGCTAATTGTATGTGAAGGCAGCCATGTTCATGGATAATTTCAGAAAGGACCCACAGTCCACTTGGTTGAAAACAAAATACCTAAATTTCCATCACTCTAATAAATCTGTTGTGTTAAAGCATAAGTTCTAGAAGGCTTTTGTCAAAATGCAAATGACAATCCCACGTCAAAGATTCTTTCATTACTCAGCTGGCAGTTACTCACAGTAGTTACCTGCTGGTTGATCTCAGGGGAGAGGGCAGAATACAGAGAAGGCAGGACCAGCTGAGGCACCACAGTGTAAGGAATGCAGAGGCATCAGGACACCTGAGGGCAGAGGGCAGAGGGCACCAACAGTGGAGGCCACAGCGAGAATCCTATGAGGTCAGAGCTGGAGGAGCCTAAGAGTTTACGATGACCATTTTTATTTTGTAGGTGAGGAATCTCTATGGAGGAGAACTGAGTTGGTGTATCTGGCGTGATAGGCCAGCGGGAGAGCAGGACCTGGAACCCAGGGTTCCTGAAGCTGAAACTGAGTGACCAGCTCCCATTGTGCTCATGTCTAAGTGACCTTCCCAGATCCTTCTCCTCAGAATCAACCCCTCTCTGCCCCTTGCTCTTCGCCTTCTTGCCTACACCTTTACTTGGCCAATCTCAATCTACCCTGTATTAAAATGATGTGCACAGGAATTTATCTTTCCCCGAATAAATGGACATCTATCAGTTGTGGTCCAGTATTCAGTCTCTCTTCTTTTAGTAAGAGGGCCCTAAGTTTCCCCTGGGAAACCATTCTGCTCATTTTATTTTGTGCTTGGGAATGATTGGCTCTATCTGCAGTCCTCCCCTAAGCCATTGTTTCAGAGAGGGGCACACAATCCAAGCAGAGCCGGTGAGCTCTGAGGAGATATCTTCTGGGATTCGTGGAAAGAAAGGCTTTCTGTCCATCACCATATTTGGTCACGTGAGGCTTGGAGCTGCTACAGCCACTTACCATCAGGAAGGAGACCAGCTTGAGGCTGAGGGTGACTCATGACAGAGGCAGAGCTGAGAGATGCAAAGAAACGATGTCTGGATTTTATTATTTGAGCCTTTGGATAAAACTGAAAGAGAATCCATTTCAATCCTCGGAGTGTTTATCTATTTGAGCCAACAACCTAAAGTGATCCCACTCCGGTCTTCCTCTCAAAAACTAGCAAACAATGAGTGAATGCTCACCTAACATGCGCAAAGCTAAATGTACTAAAGAGCTCCTTCCAAAAATAATAGACACTTGCAAAGGCAAATTTTATTTTCAAACCAGATGGTAGAAACTTCCTTATGACTCTAAAATGGTACCTCTTTGAGCTTAAGAAAATCTTAACACAGGGCTTTTAGGAGGGATTATATAAGAAGAATTTTCATAGTGTATTTGACTACATTTTCTCAAAGAATTCTAACAATCATTTTGATAGGTTATTATAAATGAAAACATGACCACCCTGTGAGATTTAGATAGGGGACTGTTGACGAGTGCTCCAGACACCAATGGCCTGGGGCCTATTCCCCAGTGTAGACAGTGGTTTAGGTACATTAGTCAGACTGACTCTGGCTCTCATTATTGTTATGAATAAGATGTTACAAAAATATAGACTCCAGACCTCCTATGTCTGACTCAGTTAAAATTTCACATGTTAAAAAGGGAAGATAAGAATGTTCTCTTAATGAGCTAATCATCACACACTTACTTAACTGTTGCAAACAGAAGGCTAGGTATCCTCTTTATATTATTAGTTTTTATTTTTATTTTTTTTGCGGTATGCGGGCCTCTCACCGTTGTGGCCTCTCCCGTTGCGGAGCACAGGCTCCGGACGCGCAGGCTCAGCGGCCATGGCTCATGGGCCCAGCAGCTCCGCGGCATGTGGGATCTTCCCGGACCAGGGCACGAACCTGTGTCCCCCGCATCGGCAGGCCGACTCTCAACCACTGCGCCACCAGGGAAGCCTTTAGTTACCCTCTTTAAAGCTGGCTGACTTTAGCCTCTTGAATCATCTCTCCAAGCGCCCCAAATCTTCCTAATGAACACTTTCAGGAAGTAAACTGACTTCCTTTTACTTTCCTTGTGAAAGGCCCTTTATCTCACATTTTTGAGTGTGGTTGAACCATATCCTCTTTGATGCAATGACTTTAGCCTCTTCAGCTAAGTTCTGGATCGGCTGTGACACTAATGCTAGATTGTAGGCTCCATGAAGGGAGAAGTCATGTCTGTTTCGCTCATTTTTATGTCCCCACTCAACTCAGAATCAGACACAGAGTGTCCATTCCAGAAACATTTGTTGAAGAAATGAATTTCTGAAAATCGATTAGGGAATGTCAAGTCAGATCGAAAGTTGAGTTGGGATGATTAAGTAAGATTTCTGTAATATAATCATAGACATGAGTTGAAAAGGAATGTTAAAAATCACAGGTGCAACGAGCTGTAGTGGAAAGAAAATAGAATAATACAAAAACCCCTAAACGTCCATCTTTGCTTGAGATTTCCTGACTGAGGGATTTGGAAAGCCGTTTGACTAACCTAAGTATCATTTTCTTCAACAACACAGGGTGAATTCATAGAGTTGCTGTGAGGGTCAGACAAGATGGTGTATGTAAAATCCTTTGCACAGTTTTGGACACTGTACATATCTCTGGTGCAGAAATCAGGGAAAGTAAATGGTAATTCTAATGTGAGTTGAAGGAGAGCATTTGACGTGGAAACTAGCCAAGTAGAGGGCCCTTCCTTGATCAGCCGACTCTAATTTATTGGGAGATCTTAAGGTCTTATCTGGTACATTCACCAGTTGATGTCACAGTGTCTTCTATATTGATGATAAGAGTTTTAAGGGGCATTGGTGGTAGGGGGTGCTTATAAAGAGCTTCTGGAACTATCTGGGTGTGTGGGGGGGAAACGGGCCCTGGAAAAAGAGGAAGCTTACAAATCCCATTTCTGAAGTCTTAGTTTAATCTTAAAAAAGTAATTCTCAAGCTCTGGAGACTAAATAGGGGTGCTGTAAAAGAGTTCAGTGACTCATAAAGGACAGAGGACATGACGGATGTTTCTGGAGTTTTATATAATTTTGAACTTCTGTGACACAGGGATAGATATGGGCTACAGCATAGTTTAGTTGATAAGATCTAAACTTTGGAGTCTAACATACTCCTGTATTAGATTCAAATACAGCTTACATCTCTGTCAGTGCAATCCTAGGTGTCTCTGAAGATCAGTGTTTTCATCTGTAAAATGGGCATGTATATTAGCTTTTGGTTATTAAACACATACCATGTGCCAGGATTTGTGTGAGGCTATTTACATACATATCAGATTTAACTGAAAGTATCAACCTTATACAGTGGTACTGAGATCAAGTAAAACCATGCACATAAAGTACCTATTCCAGGCATGTAGTAACTATTCAGTAAATTGTTGTTGTAATTATTATCATTATTGGTTATTATTACAGAATTTTAGATTTCAGGTTTGGTGTTATTGTAGGTTGTGTTTAAGCTTGAAACTGAACTTTTTATAATAACAATCTCTTACCTTCTTATAATCTTCCTTATGCTTGTCAGACCCCTGAGAATGTATTGGGGCTCAGTTCTCTGAGTCTTCAGTCCGGATTTGTTAATCAGAGCCCACTTCTTTCTGAAGGATGTGGGAGGCATCCTGGCCAGGAGAAGATGCAATTCCAATAATTCTGGAATGTCATGACACATCCAATTGCCACACAGAGACTCATCTACCAAGAAAGGAAGAGGGAATAAAGGATTGATCTGGATTTGCTTTAGACTAGATGTTTATAAGATTCTCAGTGTCCTGAAGAGTTGAGCAGCCTTGCCTCTAGATGATGCTATGGGTTGAATTATGTTCCCCCTCAGACTTCATGTGTTGAAGTCCTAACCCCCAGTACATCAGAATGTGACCTTATTTGGAGATAAGGTGTTCAAAGAGACTTTAATCAAATTAAAATGAGGTCATTAAGGTGGGTCCTAATTCAATATGATTGGTGTTCTTATAAAAAGGGGAGATTTGGAGACAGACCCATACACAGAGAAAACACCATGTGAACATGAGGCCAGCCATATTTGAGGCAAGGAGAGAAGCCTGGGACAGATCTTTCTCTCACAACTTAGAAGGAACCAATCCTGCCAACATCTTGATTTCAGACTCTAGCCTCCAGAACTGTGAGACAATAAATTTCTGTTGTTTAAGCTACTCAGTTTATGATAGTTGTTACAGCAACCCTATCAAACGAATACAGTTAGGAATATATTGGCTCTTTGATGGCCATTGGTAGTATCCTGATGGGGTGAAATGGTCAGGGAAAGGTGATGCATAGGTACGACCAGACATTCTTGAAAAAGAAGTGGATCACACCTGGAATTCACTTCCACTCTTTGGGTAAACATAAGCTGGGGTTCCAGAAAGTGTTTACAAGTTTCACTTCCCTTAGGCGAGGGAGAAAGCTGACTCATATTATGGTAGTAAATAATGACAATAATGCGTGTTTTCAAGGACCAGGAATTCACCAAAATAAGTAGATTCTGTGAAACAGCCAGCCTGAATCATCGGATACTTTTAAAAGAAATAAAGACATTTAGCACCCACAATAACTGGAGCAGGGTAGATAGCATGCTTCCTAGTAGAATCCGTTAAATCACTTGTGTTTTTTTTTTTTTTACATCTTTACTGGAGTATAATTGCTTTACAATGATGTGTTAGTTTCTGCTGAATAACAAAGTGAATCAGCTATACATATAAATATATCCCCATATATCCTCCCTCTTGCATCTCCCTCTCACCCCTCTAGGTAATCACAAAGCACGGAGCTGATCTCCGAGTGCTATGTGGCTGCTTCCCACTAGCTATCTATTTTACATTTGGTAATATATATATATGTCCCTGCCAATCTCTCAATTAGTCCCAGTTTACCCTTCCCGCTCCCCGTGTCCTCAAGTCCATTCTCTACGTCTGTGTCTTTATTCCTGTCCTGCCCCTAGGTTCTTCAGAACCTTTGGGGTTTTTTTTAAGAAAAAAAAAGACAGTAGGCCACATTTGGTTTGCAGGTCACAGTTTGTCAACCCATGCAGTAGAATGTATTTCTTGATTGTTCAAGGTCCAAAAATATCTCTAGAGCAGTAGGCAGGTGTCCTCTGAACGGTGGTGCAGGGACCTAGCCTTCTTCCAAATTGTGGCTTATAATAATGTGATTATTCTCATGTAATTATAACGTAGTGGGAGAAATAATAATTTGCTTTAAGAGATACTGCACTTTTCTGCATTGTCACTGTGCATAACATTTTTTGTTTTGTTTATTTATTTTTCTTTAAGCTTTTGTCAAGTGTATTAAGGGTGCTCTTCACATGTTGAGATACTTGAATAACAACCAAGATATTTCCTGGTTAACAAAATCACAATAGGATTTTGAACTTGGAGTTGAACTATAATGTTAAGTTAGAATTGAAGGGATAAGAAAGAAAACCAAAAGACATTTTAAGCAGAGAAGACATTCTGAGCCAAGGTAAGAATTTGAATGTTCAAGTTTTTATCAGTTAGAAGTAGAGTTTATGCAGGTACCGGTACAGGATAAGATCGGAGGACAAGAGGATCCAAACTGTGTAAAGAATGCAATTAGGTTTAGTGCTGGTTGTTGACCTTGTAATAGAGCTCCATGACAACAGGACAAGTATGTAATAATAAAGAGGTTATGGTTGTAAAAAGTTGTAGACGTTAAGAATGAAATTGATTCAGTTTTAATATTATACTCATGGCATTCAAGTAGGTTCCATTAGTAGCTGATGTAAACAGAAAGAAGTAACTTCCATTTTCATTTTAGTTCAGAAGTGAGCATTATGTTCTTGACAGCATCTCACTGCAGGTAAATCAATGGTTCCCAGTAACTATTAATAATTGTATAGGCACCTGCAATGTGAAGTAATTAACAGTGAGATGTATATATGGGAACTAGAGCATCTAATAAACCAATCAAGGACGTGAAGATTTCTGGAATACAGAAGAAAAACAAAAGGAGACCCTTACCAGTGTTTTCAAATATCTAAAGGCTAAAATGTGAAAGAAACACTGGCCTCATTTCTGTGTCTTCAAGAGAGAAATTTAACTTTAAATGAATTAATTTACAAACCACAGGAAAACCGGTTTCAGAACAACAACAACCAAAAAGGACTTTCTCTCCAGAGTGTCCAGAAACAGAATAGTATGAATGACTCAGAGTCTCTGGGTTGTTTAGTTTCACTAAAAGGATGTAAGAAGGGGCCATAGAGATATAAACTTTAATGTAAATGAAGGGAAGGGGGTGGCTCTTCAGGAAGAATGCAGACAAAAAATAAAACTTCACAATGTCTCTCTGCATTTCCCATATTCTGTGTCTAATTGTTACATTTGTCTAAAGCTTTCACTAGATCACTTTATGTTTGGTGCTCTCAAAATACTCTATTGTTTTTAAATTATATGTACAATTCTCAAAACCCATAATTTATACATATCTAACATGTTGGTTTAACTGCCCATCTAATAAAATACCTATTACAGTAATTAAATAGTATACTCTAAGCATCTTAACGAATAAGGATTCAGTTCAATGCAAGCTTTATGAATCCTTGCCTATAATTGAGGAGACCATTCCTGTAAGCACATGTAAATACAGCATACTTTAAAAAAATAAGAAATTCAATTCAAAATAGCCTCTCAAATCCAGTATTATGCATAAATACATAGTTATAGATAGATACGGGTATTTAGATATAGATACTTCTGAGAATGGAAAGTATGAAGTGTAGCCCATTATTAGGACTCTGGTTTCTAGGATAACTCAGTGTGATTACAGGCAATTTTCTTTATCTTTCTTTGATCTAATCTGGGTCTCCAGTCTGACACATATTTCAGAAGAGATTAAAGAGTTAAGGTAAATATGATAATGAGTCTCTTAAATCTAAGTCCAGTATTATTTCCTATTACGCAAGAAGCAATTTCTTTCTTCTTTTTTCCTTAAGTTTATCCTAGCTTGACATAATGAGAAAGAAATGTTGGTTTTCCCCCAACATTCCCAATCTGACTCTCTATTGTCTATTTTTGATCTCATTCTCAGCAAAAGTACATAGTAATTGGTAGAATTTTTTTCACAGGGTCTAGTAGTATAAAATCCCCCTGCAAATGTAGCAGAGTATGAACTTGTCTTTCCCTTACAAGTGATAAAATAGAATATCCACTAGATGGCAGGGTGATACCATAATTTAAATCAAGGCACGAATAATGTACATTAATTGCTTTAGAGAGAGTAACAGAAACAAACAGAAAACAAGATGTTCATGGTTTAAATACAACCTTGAAAATGTTTTCTTCTGTAAAGGAAAAACGTTACCTGTCATATCAACAAACAAAGGATGCTGAGGCCATCAAGCCATCAGCCACAACGGGCACCCCTACCTCCCACCCGGGACAGGGGAGCTCTGAAGGAACTCAGGCTGGAGACAAACGTTGCACCCTGAGGGGACTCAGGATGGAAAAGTACAGGATACTGGCTCCAGTTAAGGCGCATATCAAAGGAATGATTTCAAGGAGCCCAGACTCTTGCGTCTTCCCATACACAGAAAAGCGCTAAATTCATTAACTTGAGCTATCTGGTTTTCTATAATTAATGGTAATCTTCTGATGCTCCAACTACCTGGTTTTTGTTGCAAAATGCATATATATCCTGGTTTCTCCTTGCCTCTTCAGAGCAGTCTCTTAGAACTATCTGACAGGCTGTCTTCCAGGTTGAAGTCCATAGAATAAAAAATAATTCTCAACTTTTAGGTTGTGCTTTTTTTTTTTTTTTTTTAGTTGACAATTTCATCTCTCAGGAATAAGGAAACACATGCTCAAAGATGGGAAATCCCTCGACCACATTCAAGCATCAACTCACCTGTGATTTTTATCTTTGTTTTTCCAATTTTCAGTTCTGAACTAGGAGTGATGTGTTGGCTTTCGGTCACTTATACAATCACACAGTTCGAGTAATAAATAGTATTAGCAGTTCATTTCAATTCATTTTATAATAAGTAAAAACACAAATAAAAAGGTGATTAATAACATGTACAGATATTAGTATAATTATTAAAATCCTTACAGAAATGCAAACCTTCCTAAAAGTAAAGAGCAAACAAAATGGTGAAAAGATATTTATCTATTAATACACACACACATATATACATATGTATGAATGTATATGATGTAAAATATCATGTATATGACATAAAATATTACAGAACTGAACCAGAACATATTGATTATATTCATATGACAAAGTTAAACCCAACACTATCCTATATACATGAGAAACTCACAAACAAAGAGATTCAGTAAAATTAAAACTAAAGAATGAGTTAGCAATTCCTGAATTAATTTCATTTTCGTGAACAGAAACTATTCTGAATGATTTGAGTCCTTTGAATTTGCTGTGGCTTGCTTTATGATCCAGCAAATAATCAAATGTGGTCTATTTCTAATGTGCAGTGAAAAGCACATGTATGCTACGTTTGTTGGTAGTCATATTCTATCAACATTAACTAGGTCAAATATGTTAATTATGTCATTTAAAACTTCTACAACCTTGGACATTGTATTGCTTGTTTACTCATCAATTGAAAACATAGGTTACATACAGTCTCCTATGATGATACAGGACTTGTCTATTTCTTTTGTATCTCTGGAATTTTTCCTTACGTATTCTGAAGATCCAAATGTGCATTGACATTTGAATTGTAACCTCTTCTTAGAAGGTGAACAGGTATGTCATTATGAAACTATCTTCAGTAATTTTATTTGATTTTAAACCTATAATGTCTCATATTGTGATTCACGGGCTTTCATTAGAAAGACTTTGCTTTGTAATGTATTTTTATTTTTACAATGTCTAAAGTAGATGAGCACATGCCTAACTTACTACTGAGAAATTTTACCCAGGTCTATACCTCACAGAAACATTTATTTATGTTCACCAAAATATAACAAGAGTCTTCAAAATGCCGCTATTCATAATTTTTACTGAAAAGTAAAAAAATAAATAAACAAAACCAAAAAGAAACTTAGAAAACCATCAATATTTTATGTATAAAATTTGGGGTATATTGATACAGTGAAACTATACAGCAAAGAAATTTGCAAGCAACAAGATGAATAAATGATATACATATGATGATCAAAAGAAGCCAGATACCAAAAAAATGTTATGTATAGTTTTATTTATATAAAGTTACAAACAGGTAAAACATTAGTATTACAAGTTTAAATAGTGTCAACAAAAAATTAATCAGTGGATCTAAGAATTAGAAAATTTTATGTGAGCCAAATTTGAGGATTATAACCCAGGAAGAGCATCTCAGAAAGCTCTGAGAACTGTTCCACCAGTTAGAAATCAAGGCACAGTTATGTAAGTTTTTAAAGACAAGATTGCTGTACATCAGATAATGTATTATTGACAATTTATGTAATCTAGATCTAAGCGTCATCATGGTGGGTCATGTGACCCCTTACAAGCTCAAGAAAGAATGCTGTCTTTTAAGGAGTTGTTTTGCTGATGCTGGGAGAACGTTTCTCTTTATGGTTGAGCATGTATTCCTGCTGATAGGGGGAGGTTTAATCGATGCATAATGTAGATACACAATGCACAGTGGGGAAGAGAGAAGGCCAAAGGCCAGAGAAGGATTTTCTTATGTTTAAATTTTTCTTGTCTTGCCATAAGATATGAACTTCATTTCATAATAGTAATCTCTTGGTCTCCAAGCTCATTAAAAGGTGTGCTTACTTTGTGAAAACTTCTGGTGCTGTTCATGCACTTTCCCGTATGCATATTAAAACATATATATAGTTTGCATATTAAATCATATATACATATATGTAAAGATACATATATACCTTTATCATATATATGCCAAAATCATGACATGTTATAAAGGAGAATGAAGACCATAGAACTTTAAATGTATTAAAAGAAACAAATACTATATTACAAAAAAACAGGAATCCATAATGAAGTTATAACAGTTATTAATATGCATATATCCAATGACAAAGCAACAATATCCATAAACCATATACTATAGGAGATGAGAGGAGAAAAAACAAACACTCTCAATTCAAAGTAAAAAGCAACAACAACAAACATTTAGTAATTAAAGCTGTAATCCCAAATATCACAATCGCATGTATCCCAGAATCCTAGTAGTAAGGAATAGAATTTGTTTCAATTGTTCCTAAGCAGTTTTTAAAATTGACTATACATATATTTTTTTTTTTTCTTTTTTTACGCGTGCCTCTCACTGTTGTGGCCTCTCCCGTTGCGGAGCACAGGGTCCGGACGCGCAGGCCCAGCGGCCATGGCTCACGGGCCCAGCCGCTCCACGGCATGTGGGATCTTCCCAGACCGGGGCCCGAACCCGTGTGCCCTGCATCGGCAGGCAGACTCTCAACCACTGCGCCACCAGGGAAGCCCAAAAATTGACTATATTTTAACCCCTGAGTAAAACACAACAAATTTATCAATAATAAAAATAATAAAAATGTAAATATCATTTATTGGTCACTAATAAATATAAGTATAAATAAGGCAGTCCATTTAAAAATGTAAAAGCATGCCATTAAAATATTACAAAGGAATAACATAGCCCACAATAGCAGAATTACTATATGAGATATACTCTAGGTGATTGTCAAAATAAATTATATGGTATTGCATATTGATATCAATAAAATGAAAATAGATAAAACATTCCACTTGAAAGATCTAGAAAAAGGCCTTTATATAGTGATAGCACCTAAAATTTAATCTTCCCACCCAACCTCCCTGAAACTTTTCAGACCAGGGAAATCAAATGACTAGCCCACACTTTTTGCATCGCTGTGAAAAAGACAACCCCTTGAAGCGAAATTTGCCTGTAAGTAGATAAATATTCATCAGAAGGAAAAAGGACTATCTCTGGGCCTCAAATTACCATAATTCTATGTGTGTATAGTGAAGAAATCTGAAGAAACAGTTTAGAAAAGAGAAAAGAAATTGGAGATCTTATTAGTGGGATAACACAGGTAAAATCAATCATAAAGTTCCACTTACATAACCAATAATTGAAAACAGGTCAAAAGTCTGATAAGAAACAGCATTGGCTACAGTAAAAAGGCTAGTAATTGTATAAGATTTGAGGTGAACACTTTGGGGAAAATTCTTTCTAAGAGAAAGGAGAAAAGGAAAAAGATGACAGTACCCTTTAGAGTTGTAAATTTAAAGAGAAAGAAGATAAGTAAATTATGTGAAGGATCTTCCAGAAACAAGATGAAACATACACACACACAAAGGATCATCAAGACCTCTCAGCAGCCACGCATTTTACGTATAGAGGGATTCATATATCGATATAGGTGTATGCACACATATATGTGTAAGTATGTGTGAGTATACGTATGTGTGTATGTGTATACACACACACTTCATTTCACTATACTACAGAAGAAAACAACCTTAAGTAGAATTCTTGTAAGCCACCCAAACCCCACAACTTAGTCCCCTAAGTTATCAAAAAAAATCTGTATCCATATAATTCTACTATAAGGGGAAAGGGGGAAAAACATAAAATGTGTCAAAACATTCCAAACAATGAAAATGTCCCCAAAATAATACCACGTGCACACAGACACACACACACACAGCAGAAGAAAACTAGAATACTCTACATTGAACTAAATCTCCTTAAAAAACTCATTTGGAAATACTAAAAATATGTCATAAATATAAAATAAAACATGAATAGAAAAAAGAGATTATGCCAAAAAGAGTTGATTGGACTCAAGAAAGAAATCAAAGAAAAATCAAGATTTTTTGAGAAACCAAGATTAAATTACAAGATAAAAAAGGATGGGAGAAACAAATATTGTATGATTCTGTAACAGGGAAGAGCCAAATGTGACTCCATGTTGGATCTGTTTCTTTTACTTTAACCTTCGCTTTCTGCTGCTTCTGTTCACTGAAAGGATACTGTCTGTACACAATGGCCTGCCTCCGGGAACCCTGCCCCTCTGCCTGAATGTTAAACCGAAGTGCCTTTGCTCAGGGAAGCATCCTGACCCTGTCCACCTGTGGGTGGCTGCAAGAAAGAAGAAATTAACACATTCCCTCCCCGAGGCTGGCCATTCCAGGGGATATTTGCAAAACTTATGGTCTTTTTACTTTACTTCCTCATCTCCTCCCCCTCTCTGTTCTATAAAAGAAACTGGCTTCCAAACCCTGATAAGATGGTTTTTCAGTGACTCTAGTCTGCCATCTTCTCCGTCTGCCAGCTTTCCGAATAAAGTCGCTATTCCTTGCCTCGACACCTCGTCTCCTATTTATTGGCCTGTCGTGCAACGGGCAGAACGAGCTTGAACTCGGTAACAATTCCACTTACATGAAATATAATAGGCAAATACATAGAGACAGAGTAGATTAAAGGATATCGGATATCAGTGGCAGAGGGAAAGGGGATGAGGAGTTATTACTTAATGGGTGCATAGTTTCTGTTTGGGGTGATGAAAATGTTTTGGAAATATAGAGTAGTGATGGTTGCACAACATTGTAAATGTAATTAAGGCCACTGAGTTATGCACCTAAAGTGCCATTTTTTTTAAATGTAAACACATTTGAGGAATGTTTTCTGTGGAGCTTGAATAAAATGCTGTCAGAGAAGAGAAAATACTGTCTCAGAACGTTACCAAGAAATAAGATAAACAAGTAATCACAAAAAGACTTGGTATTATCTTCCATTACAGGGATGAGGTATGTAAGGAGATTGTTTGGATGAATTGTTGACAGAAAAATCAATAGCCAAGGACATTGAGAGAGGAAGGACAACAGACTGTGGTAGCTTTTTAAAGAGTTTTTATTAGACTATAGGAGATGTGTGCTGGGAGCTTCAGCGTCCTCCACAAACTGAATTGAGGCAACATTAATGTTTTCCTTTTACCTGCAACTCAGTTTTCTTCTCTATCTACTTCTCTTCTTTCTGAGGTGTGAGTGTTATGAACTTTCTTTCCAGGTCATTAGAGTTTTCTCATAATCGTCCCCATATTAAAACAGAAACTGATCGGTACTTGGTTTCAGAGGAAAAATATGACTTGATTGATATAATTATTTTTAGGTCTTTGAATAATATTTAAAAAAAGTTCAACTTCACTTTGGTGAAGTTATCCCAATGGGAATTTCCAAACTCACAGAGATACTGCCATAAATGTCTGCAAGTTACATATCTCCCAGGTAAAATTGTTTACAAATCAGACAGGAACCATGTGTTGTCTTTGTTTTCACTTTCACCGTAGAATATAATAAAAGTGCTATGTAAAAGAAATAAAGAATAGTTGCCAACATAAATGCTGAAGGTACCATTTTATTCTCTTAAATACTAAAATAAAACTGGGGAAAGACTCTTGAATTTGCTTAAGAAAAAACCTGCACACCTTACCTTAGAGAGCAGGTAAGTTCTATTTTCAGGATTCTTCAGAATTATTTGCACAGTGAGACTTATTACTACATATTCATTGAATTTACTGGTTAATTCTAAGTATGGTACAGTGAAACATTACATGTACCTTAGATTTAAGCCAAATATCTGGTGAGTTGGACACGAGTTTTCTTTAATCAACCCACAATTAATCACTGTCCTTAGGTCAATAAGAAATATATTTTTATAATTTATTATTAAAATATTAATTTAATGACCATTTCCCCCTTGGCTAATGTTTGTTAGAAAACTTTAACCATATTTTATATACAGTCAGCATTTGAAACTATCTACTTGGTAATATAGAGCATCTTTTGTGGCTACATATGTTTTATAGAATTCATATATGATAACTTACACTTTCTATGCCAATTGTATAAAATAATTAAAAACATGACAATGATAAATATTTTTCATAACTTGGGGAATGTTAAGGGGAAACAAAGCAGAAAGTTAGTGATTTATATTCAGTGAAGGATATAGAAAATCTGAAAAGGAAAAACTCAAGAAGTACAGAGTATGTTAAATCACTCTATTCCTACTTCCTATCAATTGTCTGAATGTGTCATATTTATAGTTTGAGTTTCTCATTCCTGTATTTAAACATCACTTATTCTATTACAATTCAACCAAAATTGAGCTATTTATTAAAATAGGAAGTTAATGAAGATGATCTAAATAATCCCTCAGAATGAGTGAAAGGGTGGAGAATAAAGCATGGTCAGGTTTAGTTCTGTACATCTTGGAGACCATCCAGGTTGGAGACCACCACGGTTTTAGGGAAAGTGACTGAGTTTTAACATAAAAGCCTGCTCTCAAGAGTCTAGTCTCCAAGTACACCAGGGGAGTAAGAAATGCGGGAAGGTTACAGGGATGGGTTTATGTGACCTCCAAATGATTTTTGCTAACAGAATACTAGTCAAAATTAGAAGAACCATTCTAAGTGGATCTTTCTGTGTCTCTATCATTCTGAAGTAAATTTGATTATAAACATCTCAAATACATGACAAAACAATTATAATGATAACGACATATAATTAAAATGAATTTCCATTTCATTCTATCAAATATTTAAATTACATTTATTCATTAATTTGGCAAATACATACTGAATACTTAAAACAATCAACGTATAAGGTGGGGATATAATGAGGAAAGGAATAGAATTAATAATTTAATTCTTGATGAGACAAAGTGCCATCTGATTGATTAAATTATGAATGCATTATCTAATTCATTGACTCTTTCATAATTCATCATTTCATTATCCAGTCACAATCTTACTATGGGAGAACTCGGTAACTATCTCACTAAATGAGAATTTCAGTAAAGCCTACCTTGGTAATTTTAGTCTTTCTCCCACCTAGCACAATTTCTGGCACATAGTAATTAATAATTTAGAACTTTCCCCACATCAACAGGAGATGAGTTTTATTTTCCTTTCTTTAAAGATTAAACAAGTGAGGTGGCTTAGAAAGTTCACATAATCTGTCCCAGAGTCAGGCATCCACTATTCTACATAGATTTGAATGGCATAAATTTTAATTTTTTTTTTTTCATTATGTCCAGGTCAGGGAGAAAATGAGGCACTGGCCCTAACTCTCACCAAGATAAGATTTCCTTAGAGAGATAAGCTAAAGCATTTAACAGTATCTGGCAATAATTAGAAAAAAAATATGAAGCAAGGTAGATAGTTCTAAGAACCAAAAGACTTAGAATATTTGAGTATTCATTGCATGGTGGGCTATAGTGAAATCTACCTGGAAGTAGTAGGAGTTTAATACACTCTGATAGGATTGAACAAGGATTGATTGGAAACAAGTCCAGCTCCACTGCTGCAGGGAATCATTAGGAATTCCAGGAAAGGATATGTAAGTTTGAACTACAGATGCTGGAGATTTCTATATACCTGGACTGCATAAAGGGAATTTAAAATAGCAGGCTATAAACGATCCAAAGAAAGGGATAGCTCCAGGAGTTTCTGCTTCTTTCTGGGGAAAAGACCAACTTTGCTGTGATTCTGAGACTGGATCAGTTAATCTTAAGGGAGATAACAGAGACAATAACCCGAAGGTGAGTTGTAAATTTATTTTGACGTGTTTAGAAAATAAGTAGTTATCAACACCCAGCTGCTGACACCTCCTAATTTTTGTCAGAACCATGGACAGTTCAGGTCCAGAGGCGGTCCTTAAAGATCTAGTTTAACTCCCACAGCTTACTTATGGTTAAACTGAAGTATAAAAAAGGGATGCAGCATGTTATAAATCGAAGTTAGGAAATAGTACAACAAGATGAAGGAGACAATATTTGTTTCATTTTCCAAATAGTCCAGTATTTTAAAGAATATCTTCTAAGTTGATATTATTTATTTTTTAAAATATGAAAATATAAAATGATTCTTATAGATATATTAGTCATACTTTCTTATTTTCTATAGAAATAATTAAAAATAGGGAAAATACTTTCAAGTTATTCAGAAATATAGATTATAGTTTTTGAGTCATGCATTATATAGATTTTGTATTTTAAAAAGTAAATTAATTGATAGGTCTTTTTTCACATTTCCCCCTCTTTCTAATATACTAGACTGAGTGCATTTACATGATTACAATTTTTAAAAGAGTTTTGTGTTTTGTATGAAATATCCAAATATTGATAAACAAAATAATCTGCATTTTAAAATCCTTTGTTTATTTTCTTGACAATTCATAATCATTTCATTGATTTTCCACTTTCAGCCTGCAAACACACTTTTCTCAAAATGGCATTTACATTGTCTTTTTCAAATATAATTTGACCTGTTATCTGATAAAGAATCTCACAGAGGCAGGATTTTGGAAAACCTGTGAGGGAAAGAAAAGGCTGAGAAAAGTTAATTGATCAGTTCATGCAGGAAGTGTGAAATAAAGAATAAACTGTGGCTGAATATTTAATTTCCAGTGTTTCCCACCAAATCGGAAGAATATAATTTAAGGGAGGAGTTAGAGTAGAGCGCTGCATTCTTTTAAATGATTGGGAATAATTTTAAAAGCCTAAAATGTAATTGTTAGTTGAATGAGATGGCTTGTTTGACCACTACAAATATCCCCTCTTCATTATTCAGTATGAAGCATATCAAAATGTCATTTTGTGGTCATTGATGATAACTCTCATACACTAGATTGATTTATGTTTTATCCTCTTCAAAATCCTACTTTATGTATACAAAGTTGAATGGTAATTACACTGAAAGGGAATAAAGGAGGGGAGTGTTACAGCTTTGAAAATAAATTGTGACTATATTGGCTCTGAAGTTAGGAGTAAACAAAATAAAATATTTTAAATACTAAGGTCCAGTGTTTTACATAGCTGAAGTAGAGAATTTATGGTGTGATTTAGTGGAATGATTGTCTCTCAGTAGTTCTCCCTTAGCCTATGATTCTTGAACTTCTACCAGTAGAAAGATTTTGATTATCCTAAGGTGTAATAGTTATTAACACATGATTAGAGCTGGTCTTACTTTACAGCAATGTGTGGAGGAGGAGAAGGTAGAAATAACAGGAATGAAAGTAAGAAAAGCCAGCCTGAAATACTAAGATGGATGATGTAGGGACAGAAAGGAGCATGCATTTTCAGGATGGCTGATTATTAAGACGAGTTGAAGAGTTTGTGTACATCAATTGGAAAGAAGCCAATTTATGCAAGTGAGTAAGCCATCGTATGAGACTAAAATTCAAGCAAAACTTTTTATTATCCTTGAATGCCTTGCTGAATGTCAAAGACAAATATTTTAAAAGTCTGAGATGATAAATGTTTTCAAAAATAGAGATCATTATACTTTGCTTGTTATCCTTTTGGTTGACTATAAAATATAATATTTTATTTGTAAATTAAGCATATTTGTAAATTAATTATATTTATAAATTAAGCACAAGAGAAATATAGCCGATTTTGGCCATGTGTATATGTCTCATGATTCCAAATTTGCTGGTTTTTTTCTATCTATCCCCTTTCCACCTAGGAGAGACGGCAGGAAATTTCTCACATATAATGTTATCCACATATTATACTTCATATATTTGCACTATTTGTATTTTCACTCGATATTTCATTTCTGTGTGTATTTTCTAATAATAAACAGTGAGAACAGGAAAGAGAGATCTGATTTTTTTTTCTACAGTACCATTTCTTGAATTCTACCAGGGCATAATATCCAGTTATGTTTGCTAATACATGCCAATAGAATGGTTACGTAAATATACTGCATTCTACAACGTCAGCCTTCATCTCAGATACCTAAGATTTTAACCAGTAATTAACGTCTTCAAGAAAGGGAAAAAAAGAACTCCAGGAAAGACTTCCTAAATAAAAATCAAATCATTTTCTTCAACTTTTGGACCCTTTCCATTATGATCTGCCCCATGATGAGGAATGATATGCAACACTATATTTAAATATTTATAAGAATTGATAATTATCTAATTATCTAATTTCAGCTGGCTACAAACTGCTCTGAGTCATGGAAAATAATAATAACATCACGGAATTTATTCTCTTAGGACTTTCTCAGAAAAAGGAAATTGAAGTCGTCTGTTTTTTACTGTTCTTGCTTTGTTACATTGCAATTTTGATCGGAAAACTACTTGTCATGATTTCTATCACCTGCAGTCAACTTATTAACCAGCCTCTGTATTTCTTCCTGAGTTACCTCTCTCTCTCAGACCTTTGCTATACCTCCACTGTGACCCCCAAGTTGATCACTGACTTGCTGGCAGTAAAGAAGACCATTTCCTACAATGGCTGCCTGACACAGCTCTTTACCATGCACTTCTTCGCGGGGATCGAGGTCTTCACCCTCACAGGGATGGCCTATGACCGCTATGTGGCCATCTGCAAGCCCCTGCATTACACTGTCATCGTGACCAGACAGAAGTGTGGTGCCATGATCGCTGCTTCCTGTGCTGGGGGATTCCTGCATTCCTTTGGTCAGTTTCTCCTGGCCATCTTTTTACCCTACTGTGGCCCCAATGAAATAGATCATTACTTCTGTGATGTGTATCCTTTGCTGAAACTGGCCTGCACTGACACCAGCAGAATCGGTCTCCTGGTCATTGCCAATTCGGGCCTGATGAGCCTGGTGATTTTTGTGGTCTTGTTGATATCTTACGCTATGATCTTATATACTGTCAGGTCCTACTCTGTAAAGAATCGCCGCAAAGCTCTCTCCACCTGCAGTTCCCACATCACTGTGGTGGCCCTCTTTTTTGCTCCTTTATTCTTTATTTATATTTGACCAGCAACTATTTTACCAGAAGACAAAGTGTTCACTCTTTTTTATACTATCATTGCTTCCATGCTCAACCCTCTAATCTACACACTGAGAAACATGGAGATGAAGAAAGCCATAAAGAAACTATGGTGCCATATTACAGGAAGAAAGGAAATGAACTGAAAGATATCCCTGATTTTTCACCACTGAGCTTGTTGAATATAAGACTTCTCTACTCTGAAAACTTTAAAATGCATAATGTTTGTCTATGTATTTGTGTCTAGCAACATGTATAGGCTCAAATATGAGCGAAATTTACAATTCCGAGGATTTGTCCAGGCACTCTGCTATGTCTCTTCTAGCTTTATTATTTATATCTCTTTTGCCCCATTGATTGTTTGGCTGTGTAACCAGTTTGCATATTTAGCAGCAGACTATCAAAGCCACCATGCAATACAGATCAACACTGAGAGCCCATATAGCTCGTTCTTATATGTGACCGTATTCAAGGAAGCTAATTCCAGCCGCCAAACCATGATTTAAAAGATAATTCCAATCTTTCACTTGCATCACTTAGAGACTACTATAAAAGATCAAATTTATGACCTGCCACAATATTTCTTAAAAATTTCATCTTCTACTCTGATCATTTGTAGCCAGTGGCGACCTGGAACTTCTCACATGCCTAAGCCCCACGTCAAACTCTTTTCTTTTGTTCTAATGAGCTTTATCTATCAGCTCTGTTCATGTACAAGCGAACTGCAACTCTCTGATTCTAGCACCTTATAGTGTATTTGTTAAGGGCATGAGTTCTGGAGCCAGAATTGCTTACTAATTATGAGGAGTGGGACATATAGCCAACAAAGCCTCTATTAATGATAATAATAGCCCAACAGTCACAGTCTTGTGAGGATATGTGAAGGGCTGCAACACTGCCTGTCACACAGTAAGCGCTCAATAAGCATGAGCTATTTTTATTGCCCAACCCCGTTATGCACCAGAAAAGTAACCATTCTGACAATAAGTTTCCTCCGGAGCAGTGGGAGTATAAGCATGGGAAAAAGTTAAGGAACACATATTAACATCAGGTTCCTGTTACCGGTGAAATTAAATTTCTCTTAGAGTGGGCAAGTAGAAAATATCAGTTAAAATCAATGGGTACATCTTTTGGGCACTGTACAAGTTAAAGGAGGGGTCTTCCTTGGTGGCGCGGTGGTTGCGACCCCCCCTGCCGATTCAGGGGACGCGGGCTCGTGCCCTGGTCCGGGAAGTTCCCACGTGCCGCAGAGCGGCTGGGCCCGTGAGCCATGGCCGCGGAGCCTGCGCGTCAAGAGCCTGTGCTCCGCAGCGGGAGAGGCCACAGTAGGGAGAGGCCCACGTACCGAAAAAAAAAAAAAAAAAAGAAATCATCA
>NW_020173674.1:12139562-12160308 GCF_003031525.2 Neophocaena asiaeorientalis asiaeorientalis
CTTTATTTATATTTGACCAGCAACTATTTTACCAGAAGACAAAGTGTTCACTCTTTTTTATACTATCATTGCTTCCATGCTCAACCCTCTAATCTACACACTGAGAAACATGGAGATGAAGAAAGCCATAAAGAAACTATGGTGCCATATTACAGGAAGAAAGGAAATGAACTGAAAGATATCCCTGATTTTTCACCACTGAGCTTGTTGAATATAAGACTTCTCTACTCTGAAAACTTTAAAATGCATAATGTTTGTCTATGTATTTGTGTCTAGCAACATGTATAGTCTCAAATATGAGCGAAATTTACAATTCCGAGGATTTGTCCAGGCACTCTGCTATGTCTCTTCTAGCTTTATTATTTATATCTCTTTTGCCCCATTGATTGTTTGGCTGTGTAACCAGTTTGCATATTTAGCAGCAGACTATCAAAGCCACCATGCAATACAGATCAACACTGAGAGCCCATATAGCTCGTTCTTATATGTGACCGTATTCAAGGAAGCTAATTCCAGCCGCCAAACCATGATTTAAAAGATAATTCCAATCTTTCACTTGCATCACTTAGAGACTACTATAAAAGATCAAATTTATGACCTGCCACAATATTTCTTAAAAATTTCATCTTCTACTCTGATCATTTGTAGCCAGTGGCGACCTGGAACTTCTCACATGCCTAAGCCCCACGTCAAACTCTTTTCTTTTGTTCTAATGAGCTTTATCTATCAGCTCTGTTCATGTACAAGCGAACTGCAACTCTCTGATTCTAGCACCTTATAGTGTATTTGTTAAGGGCATGAGTTCTGGAGCCAGAATTGCTTACTAATTATGAGGAGTGGGACATATAGCCAACAAAGCCTCTATTAATGATAATAATAGCCCAACAGTCACAGTCTTGTGAGGATATGTGAAGGGCTGCAACACTGCCTGTCACACAGTAAGCGCTCAATAAGCATGAGCTATTTTTATTGCCCAACCCCGTTATGCACCAGAAAAGTAACCATTCTGACAATAAGTTTCCTCCGGAGCAGTGGGAGTATAAGCATGGGAAAAAGTTAAGGAACACATATTAACATCAGGTTCCTGTTACCGGTGAAATTAAATTTCTCTTAGAGTGGGCAAGTAGAAAATATCAGTTAAAATCAATGGGTACATAAAAAAAAAGTTAAAGGCAGCTTTTTCAGCAGGAATTGAAAGTCACCCAACATCAGAAATGGCTAGGAGCAAAATTAGGCCAGTGGACAATTGGTTGGGGAATGGGGAGAATCTCAGAGGTCTTTAAAAACTTCACTGACATAACATACTTGCATGAGAATCTGTTTTCAAATTGTATAGATAGCCATACTAAATAAAAATGAGTTACTGTTGGGCTTCCCTGGTGGCGCAGCGGTTGAGAGTCCGCCTGCCGATTCAGGGGACGCGGGCTCGTGCCCTGGTCCGGGAAGTTCCCACGTGCCGCAGAGCGGCTGGGCCCGTGAGCCATGGCCGCGGAGCCTGCGCGTCAAGAGCCTGTGCTCCGCAGCGGGAGAGGCCACAACAGTGAGAGGCCCACGTACCGAAAAAAAAAAAAAAAAGAGTTATTGTTGTTAAGGGTTCCTAAAATGGGTGCATAATATAAAGAGAAAAATAGCGTAGTTGTGTTACTCAGTTTAAAATGCCCAGCAAATAAACCTGAAAATATTATGTGCTAGAAATTCTACAGAAATATCCTAACATACTTCTGGTTGTTGTTGCTTTAAATCTAAGTCTTGACAGCTATCCCAAAACTCCTGAGTAGGGCTCACACAGTATACATGTCAGAGAATATATCAGAGCTGGAAAATGAAAGATCACTTTCTGGTGTGAAATAAGCAGGGTCTTTCATAAAAAGACCCACCAAGCCTCGAAGTTCCCCTCTGTTTCAGAAGCCCTATCCTCCAGCCAACCAGACTTGTATTACTGAAAAGTAAAACTTCAGAAATTAATACAAATGTTTCTGTTTTATTTTTTTCCTTGGAATAAAAGTTTTGAATAGGGATAATTAAAGCACTTGGAGTTTGCAGCAACATGGATGGACTGAGAGATTATCATACTAAGTGATGTAAGTCAGAAAGAGAAAGACATATACCATATGCTATCACTTACTTGTGGAATCTTAAAAAAAATGATACAAAGGACTTATTTACAAAACATATATATATATATTATATATATATACACATATACATATATGAACTGAGAGTCACATGGCTGTGTAACAGGGAAGAGCTAAATTGGACTCCATGTTCAATCTGTTTCTTTGACTTTAAAACCTTTGCTTTTCATTGCTTTTGTTATTATAATCACACATAATGGCCTGCCTCAGGGAACCCTGCCCCTCTGCTTGAATGTTAAACTAAAATGCCTCTGTTCAGCTCACAGGGAGATATCTGACCCTGTCCACATGTGGATGGCTGCAAGAAAGAAGAAATTAACACATCTTCTCACCAAGGCTGGCCATTCCAGCGGATATTTGCAAAACTTATGGCCTTCTTATTTTACTTCCTCATCTCCTTTCCCCCTCTCTGTGCTATAAAAGAAACTGGCATCCAAACCCCGATAAGATGGTTTTTCAGAGACCCTAGTCTGCCATCTTCTCGGTCTGCCAGCTTTCTGAATAAGGTCGTACTCCCTGCCTCAACACCTCGTCTCCGAGTCATTGGCCTGTCATGCGGCGAGCAGAACGAGCTTGGGCTCTGTAAGAGCTGTACACCTGAAACTAACACATTGTAAATAAACTATACTTCAACAAATAAATAAATAAACAAACAAATACTTGGAGCAAAAAGACTTTGGTAATACCAATCATTAAGCAGGGAATTCTAATTTAACTCCTTCACTTTTGCCCTTTGATCTCCCTTCTCAGCTTCTCAAGAACATCACTTCATTGATTCTCCCACCTTTCTCTGCATCAGCCATTTTTCTCTCTCCAACTGGATCATTAATATCGCATATAACTATAGGGAAAGCATGATGAGATTCTTTGCAATTTAGTGAGTGACCTTACTAGCTCTTGCATTCAGTTCATCCACCTTTCATTACCTTTGGCTAAGGTATTTTACAACTCAAAAATATAGAAGTTGACTCATAGAAAATAATAGCAATGCCAACAACTCCTGGCCATAGAAATACAAATTTGTTCGGTGAAATGCAATTGATTATAGCCCTGTGGATACTGGGCGAGTTTTGCATCCACTTATAAATTCATTTCAGCACTCCTTCCTGACTATAAATGTGTGGTACACTGTTTTTGTCTGAAACAATGGTAACACCTTACTGGTTTCTGCATTAAATTCTAAGTTAAATAAAATCTTTGACATGTTCATTCATTATTTGTATAAAAACCACTTTTACATCCTCTTTTAAAATTTATCCTTTGACAATGATAAACTTTAAAATATTGCTGAAATTAGAAAGAAGCTATAAAAATAGATCCATTCACAGATACCCGCTGTTTAAAATAATTCGGTGATAAATGAAAGATCTGACAAGCTTTCAGGCAAACAATAAAGACAAAGTAAAATTTTTAAAAGATGAATTCAATCATGTGATTTCAGCTTTTGAACAAATATAATAGAGACTACATTTTCAGGTACAAAAAGGATGAGAAAATACAATTGTCCTACAGAATTATGTAAAGTAAAATTCAGGAGACAACCAAGTAATAAATATCTGTATAACATAAAAATGTCAAAGATTTACAATTGAGTAAAGCTTCTGTAAGTTAAAAAGACTAACAGCTTCCTATTCTTTTCTTTAAAAAACACTATTGTAGTTATATATTTGTTTGTTTTCTTGTTTGTTTCATTGTCTGTCTTCTCCTTTGGTCTCCAGCCTCACTGAGGGCAAAGACTTCCTGGTTTGTCTGTCACTACAGCTATATGCATTCTCTATCCTGAGTTGGATCCAACTTAGACTTTTTAGAGATAGGTGACAGTAAATATTTTTATACGGATGAATTTATGAGACCATTTTGTTTTTTGCTATAGTTCTCTATACTTTTTTAGATTTTCTACAATATACATATACGAAATTCAGTCAGAAAAAAGCATGTATTTTTAGAAAGGGGTTTGCCATACAGAGATAAATCAAGAAGCTATCTGAGAACCTGGCAAGAGAACTCATGGGGGCATGTGGGGTTCCCAAAAGGACTGTTTTAAAGAATAGGAGTCTTTTCTAGGAATGAACTAGAAATTCCAATGCCTTAACAAGACTTTTTCTTTTTCCTCAGAAAAAATAAATCACAAATCCTGGGTCTACTTGCTGTACTTTTAATTCTGGCCATAGTGTTCTCATGTATTTCCCATTGCAGCTCACCTCAGCCTCCCTCAGCTATCTAATTCTGCCCTGTCCTGAAAAATGAGCATTATATACACATTTCTTCATAGTCCCTGTGTCCCATGTCTAACCTCAGTGCTTTGGATCCTGATGCAATAGGAAAATATAATTATGAACTTTGGCATAACTATTTATTAGGGAGAAATTGGAGCTATGGTTTATATCTATGGCAAAGTATACTGATGGGAAATTTCTAAACCCTCAGAGATATTGAGACCTAGTCTACATATGTGATGTGAAGTTTAGCTATAATGTTTGAAACCAAACTTTTCTCATGGCATTTTTCATTTCTGAATTCCTCAGTGTATAGATTAAGGGATTGAACATAGGAGCGATGATGGTGTAAGATCGTGCAAATATTTTATCCTCAGGGAAAGTGGTGGGTGGTCTAAGATAGGTAAATATTGAAGGACCAAAAAATAAAACTATATCACAGTGACATGAGACCCACAAGTAGAGAGGGCTTTGCGTTTTCCTTCAGCTGAGTGATTTCTTAAAGTGAATAATATAGTTACATAAGAAAAAAATAAAATCACGAATGTCCTTAAGGTCACCATTCTTGAATTGACAAGCATAATGACACCGGTGATGTAGGTATCAGTACAGGCAACTTTTAGCAAAGGAAAAATATCACAAAAATAGCGATCAATTTTATTAGCACCACAGAAGGGTAACTGGATTATCACAGAAAACTGAGGAAAGGAGTGAACTGCCCCACAAGCCCAAGCAGCTAAGACTAGGAGATTGTACCTTGTCCTGTTCGTGATAATCACGTAGTGGAGAGGCTTTCGGATGGCAACATAGCGATCAAAGGCCATGACTGTAAGAATTAAGACTTCAGTCATTCCAAACAAGTGCTTGGAAAAGACCTGTAACATGCAATTACCATAGGAAATGTTTTTTCTTTCCACTAGCAGGTCACCAATTATTTGGGGGTAATGCTGGAGGTATAGCAGATGTCCATGGAGGATAAGTGGCTGACGAAATAGTACGTTGGTTGGTGAAAAAGAGAACTGCACCGAATGGAGATTAGGATCAGAAGGCTTCCTACCAACAAGGCAATATAACAGAATAAGAAGAGCACAAAGCAAAATGTTTTTATGTTCTGGTCATAAGAAAGTCTCAAAAGAATGAATTCTGAGACGTTGCTCTGGATCTCCATATACTTCAGATTGACATATATTATAAACAGATGGTTCAAATATCTGACAAGAAAAATCATGCATCTGTATTTTAAAATAGCAGCATAATAATATTAAATTTACCAAAAAATGACATCCAATGAATAACAATATTAATTATTACTTATAGATAGGTCACACCACAAGTTGTCAGGTGAAGCTACTTTCCAGGACCTTCTTGAACAGATAAGCAGAAATTATTGTATTTAGTTACAGAGAGTGAGGCGTTCAAGGAGAAGAGATTATATTGGAGCTTTCGAGGGATAAAGAATCTCAGAACAACCTATTTACCTGTGATGTATTAGTTTTTATTCCTGGATTTGATTTACTAACGTTTTTTTAAAGATTTTTATGCTTATGTTCATGAGACATAAGCCTTTAGTTTTCATTTCTTGCAGTACTTTTGTCTGATTTTTGTATTGGGGTAATGCTGACCTCATAAAATGGGTTGGGAAATGTTCCTTTTACAATTAAAGAAAATGTATAGAATTAGCATTATTTTAAAATTATTTATTTATTTTTGCCTGCGTCAGATCTTAGTTGCAGCACACAGGATCTTCGTTGAGGGACACGGGATCTTTCGCTGTGGTGCATTGCAGCGTGCAGGCTTCTCTCTAGTTGTGGCACATGGGCTCCAGGGAGCATGGTCTCTGTAGTTTGTGTCACGCAGCCTCTCTAGTTGAGGTGTGTGAGCTCAGTATTTGTGGTGCGCAGGCTTATTTGCCCCGCAGCATGTGGGGTCTTATTTCCCTGACCAGGGATCGAACCAGCCTCCCCTGCATTGTAAGTCAGATTCTTTACCACTGGACCACCAGGGAAGTCCCAGAATTAGTATTATTGTTTGCTTAAGTGTTTGGTAGAATTCAGCAGTGAAACTATCTGGCCAGGAGTTTTCTTTTTCACACAGTTTTAAATACAAATTCAATTTATTTGTTGGATATAAAGCTATTAGATTATACATTTCTTTTGTGAGTTCGGCACTATGTGTATTTCAAGGAATTTGTCTTTTATGGCATGAAGTTGTTTACAGTATCCCCTTATTATCCTTTTATGTCTTCAGGATGAGGGGTGACGTCCCCTCTCATTTGTGATGCTGGCAAAATGTGTCTTCTCTCTTTTATTCTTGGTTAGCCTGGATAGAGACTTATCGATTTTATTGTTCTTTTCAAAGAACCAGCTTTTAATTTTTTTTTTTTGATATTTTGTATTGCTTTTCTATTTACAGTTTACTTGATTTCCCTTCTATTGTTTTTCTTCCTTTACCTTGATTTGGGTTTCATTTGTTCTTCTTGCTCTAACTTCCTAAGATGGAAATGGAAATTATTGATTTTAGATTTTTTAATGTATATCTTCAGTACTTTAAATTTCCTAGAAGCATGGATTTAACTTACTCTCACTAATTTTAGTGTGATGTATTTTTCTTTACTTCTAATTTTTAAAATTTCCTACAGACTTCCACTTTTACCCATGAGTTACTTATAAATTTATTGTTTAAATATAGAGATTTTCCATAAAACTTTCTGTTGTTGATTTCTACTTTAATCCTAGTATGGTCCAAGAAAGTGCATTGTATAACTTCCATTAATTTAAATTTGTTAAGTAAGGATTGTTTTATGTCCCAGAATATAGTATATTTTGGTGAATGTTCCACGTACACTTAAGAAAAATGCATGTTCTGCTTTTTTTGGATGAAATGGTTTTTTTTGTTTGTTTGTTTTTGCGGTACGCGGGCCTCTCACTGTTGTGGCCTCTCGCGCTGCGGAGCACAGGCTCCGGACGTGCAGGCTCAGCGGCCATGGCTCACGGACCCAGCCGCTCCGCGGCATGTGGGATCTTGCCGCACCAGGGCACGAACCCACGTCCCCTGCATTGGCAGGCGGACTCTCAACCACTGCACCACCAGGGAAGCCCTAAAATGTTTTTGTGGATGTCAATTAGGTCAAATTGTTTAATAGTGCTGTTTTCAAGGACTCTCTAGCCTTAGTGATTTCCTGCCTACTTTCTAACAATTACTGAGGGAAGTGTGGTGAAATCTCCAACTGTAATTGTGTATTTCTCTACTGTTCTATAAGATCTATCAGTTTTGAAACTCTGTTTTTAGAAGAATACACGGTAGAATGGTTCTGTCTTCTCAGAAATTGGATCCCTTTATCAGTAAGTAATGTTCCCCTTTACCCCTGCTTCTTTCCTTTCCGGAAGTCTACTTTATCTGAAATTAGTATCTTTTTCAGCTTTCTTTGAATTCGTGCTTTCACTGTGTATCGTTCTCCACCCTTTAATGTTTTCTATATCTGTCTTTTAACTAACATTTTTATATCACTCTCTCATAAAATAACTTTTGATATATTTGAATTAAAGTCTACCATCTTGCTAGCTCTATTTGATGTATTTCTTCTTTGCCCCTTGTTTTCTCTTAACATGGTTTTTCTGGCTTTCACTGAGTACTTGTTTATAATTACTTTTTATTTTCCTTATTGAATAATTATACCTCTTCTGAAAACTTAGTGGTTTACATAGAGTTTACAATATACTTTTAAGTTATATAACTTAAGATCTATCCCTACATCTTCAAATAATGTAATTTAGCTTCCAGTGTAGTAAAAGAACTTTTTAACAGAATATTCCCAGTTTCTCCCTCTAGTTGCTGTGTCCCTATGGTCATACCTTTTAGGTTTCCATACACTATAAACAGCTAATGCTTTATTGCTGTTATTGTTTCAGTCAGTTATCTTTACAGCAATTAAAAAATTTTTTAATGTTTGGATAGTGTGTGGTAAAAATGATGGCTAGAAAGAACCCTGTGGTACCAGTTTTGACACAGAGATACACACAGATTTTAGTTTAAATTAATTTTTTAGCTTAATACACACACATACACAGGTGGATAGTACAGACCAATTGTAGATATATGTGCACGAAAAGCTAATAGACATGCCAACATTACCTAGTTTTGCCTGCTGGGAGGCACAGACATAATGACATCCCAGGTGCAATAAGCATACCCAGCAAATCCACTGCCAGTGTCTTGGTTTCTAAATATTATTCTCTAATAAAAAGGAAACAGGACTCAGGAAAAATGGCTGATTCTAGGTTTGAGGCAGAGAAAATAGAAGATAACTCTTGAGTATCTTTCAATGCTATGAAGTCAATAACTGTTCAAAGAAACAACAGAATGTGGTCATGTCAAGGAGAAACATGGACAAAAATGAAAGTGCCCCCCAAGTGCAAAGGTGGAATAAAGTGAACAAAATAAATAATGCAGCAGTGGATTAAAATCTAAAGTATAAAACAAATATAGATAAAGTGGCATCAATCAATAAATGAATAAATAAATGCAAGAGTAGAAATAAATCTTTTTTACATAAAAAACTCCACATATGTGGAAATACTAACACCTTAGGAGGTGAACCTTTATTTCCTCACGTCTCCCTTGAGGGCAAACTAGATTTAGTATCTCACTTCCAAAGAATAGATTAGGAGAGGAAAAGATAGCAGTTTTACTATGGAGAAACATGGCAAACACTACCTTAAGCAAGTACTTCACAATTGACACATAGGAAATACTTAGTCAATATTTCTGGATATTCAGTTTAAAATAGGATAATAAAATAATATGCTGAATATTTCAAAATCATGTTTAAAGTTTTAATTGTATAGTGAGGATTCAAGTTATACATTTGTTTCCAAATTATACAGTCTGTTCTAATAGAATTTTAATAGCAACAACAAAATAAATTACTAAGATAATATTCATAGTTTTGATTATTTTATGATGGCAAAGTAACATGCGGTTTAAAGGATTTAGTTTTACATTTTTCTTGAACTAAACTTATAATTGTGCTTCACCATCTAAACAATTTAATTTTTGTGCTTTGAATGTCAAAAACATTGCAAGGGGGAATGATTATTTTCATGAGTGTATGTGTGTGGTATGTGGGCATGTGAATGGTAACAGGAAGATGGCAGAAAGAAGCAACAGAGCAACAGTGTCAAAACTAATTATATATACATCTAAGCACTCAAAAGAAGAAGAAGCAATTTTTATGTGAGATGCCAAATGTCCAGGATGATTTGATGTATACCACCACAGACGTTGAAGCCAGAAAACGTGAACTTGAATACAAGATGTGACTTTGGGAAAGATACTTATCTCACTGAGATTCAGATTCTTCACTTATAAATACGATAAGAATATATATTTATTTTATTATACATAAGTGATATGTATTTTCTATTATTGTTATTAGTATTATTGCTATTTTATTTTTATTATTAGAAACTTCTGATGCAATTTCCAAAGAAATTAGTATAGGGAACTGGGAAATATTTAAAAGACAAAACATTCGGCTCACAATCTTAAGGCTGAAGAAAATGATATATAAAGAGGAAACATGACAATAGCTCACTATGAAAAACTATGTGAAATTGAAATTTCAGTTCTCTGCTTGAGGCAGAGAATGAGATTTACACGCTCATGCCTGGAGACAATTGGTATAATGGAATTGATTATATAAGATTCGATGACAGGGACTTCCCTGGAGGCCCAGTGGAACATAAAATTTCCTGCCCTAGCTCCTGGGACTCTGAATACGATAATATATCACATCTATGTTAAATTACATGTCGTAAGGGATTTCAAAAATTTAATTGAGTGTATTAATCAGTTGACTTTGAGTTCTATTTGAACTCTACGTAATCCCATAAGCTGTTTAAAAGCAAAGAATTTTTCCTGGCTGGTAACAGAAGAGGAAGTTACAGAAATTCAGAGTACTCTCAGGAAGAATTAAATGCACCATTGCTGGCTTTGAAGACAGGCCACATGTAAGAAATTCTAGGAGCTCAGAGTGACCCCCAGCTGACAGCAAGCAAGGAAATCAGGGCCTCAGTCCTCCAATCAGAGGAACTGAATTCTGCCAACCATCTGAATGAGCCTGGAAGCAATTCTTCCCCAGAACCTCCAGAAAAGAGCCCAGCCCAGTAGATCCTTGATGGTAACCTTATCAATGACAGAAACCAGCTTATTCAAACTCCTGACAAGAAGAACTGAGAGAGTAAATGGGTGTTGCTATCGCTTTTGTGGTAGCTTGTTACACGGCAATAGAAATATAAAACAATCAGAACAATAGCTTAATTTCTAGCTTTATTACCTAGAAGTTCAGCTTAGTTTATTATCTAAATTTAGTTTAAACTTAGCGTCAAGAATTGTTACCAATATACCTTAACTGTAGCATAGAATCCTAGGTTAAAGGTGATAGAAATTCCATTACGGTTTTCTTTAAAATAGCTGAAGGCTTTTAGAAGAAAAAAGATTTGTTTTTACTATACAGTCTACACACAAACATACACACATAGATAAGCCAAGTATCAATATAATATGCTGGTAAAAATATGATAAGTTCAACATTGAGCCTTGAATAAGCAACTTACATGTGTAAAAGACACAGCTGATAGTACTAAAATACAAAGCAAAACAGTGAGTCAAATGATGTAACAATAACAAGAAAAATTGTCAGTGACATTTATCAATAAGTTAAAACGTTATTTGATAAGACATTGTCAGAATGGCAAGTAAATGTAGATTTGAAGATATACAAAGAGTGGATCAGAGACTATTAGAATTCTTGAAATGCCAGGACAGTTCTCTATATAAACTAGTGTGGTTACATAACAAAATTCGGTTGTTTTATGTGTATTTCCTTCCCTCTCTTTTCTATCACTGGTAACTTGAATACTTTTTCCCCCTCTTTCAGCTCTTGCAAAAGAAAAAAAATACTTTAAAGAAACTAACCTACATATCAGAGTATGATTCCCTGATGTCAGATTTTCCTTTCCTCCAGCTTAAATGAGACTGGGTCTATGGGAAAGGGAGACAGAGGGCTTAATGGAAGATGAAGAAGAAACATTATTGTAACAGGTGTGATAGAGGAGATCACTTGAAGTGAGAGCTTCTTAAACACTAGCACTAAGGAATGACACAGAAGACAACTGAGGTGACACAGTCTCTTTTTATGCAGACTAGCCTGCCTCCATTAACCTATCACATTTACTGAAATTTAACAGTTCTAAAATAGTGTAAGCCTTCCTATAGGAAGGGTTAAAAGAGACAAGTGTTTGTGAGAGATGTGGAGAAAAGGGAAGCCTTTTGCACTGTTGGTGGGAATGTAAATCAATGTAGCCACTATGGAAAACAGTATGGAGGTTCTTCAAAAAATTACAAATAGAACTACCATATGATTCAGCAATCCCACTTCTGGGTATATATCCAAGGAAAAGAAAACACTATCTTAAAAAGATATTTTTACCCCCATATGCATTACAGCATTGTTCACAACAGACAAATATGGATACGACCTAAGTGCCTGTCAAAGGAAAAATGGATAAAGAAGATGTGGTGTTTATATGCAATGGAATATTATTTAAATGAAGGAAACTGTACCTTCTGCAACAGCACGGCTGGAACTCGAGGGCATTATGCTAAGTGAAATAAGTCAGACAGCAAAAGACAAGCTGCATGTTCTCACTTATATGCAGAATCTGAAAGAGCTGAATTCATAGAAATAGTAGAATAGTGGTTTCCAGGGGCTGGGGTATAGGGGAAATGGGGAGGTATTAGTCAAAGAAAACAAACTCTCACCTGAAAAATGAATAAGTTCTGGGGATCTAATGTGTAACATGGTGACCGTAGTTAACATACTGTATGATATACTGAAAAGTTATTAAAAGGGTAGATCTTAACTATTATCACCAGACATACACACACACATACACACACACAAAGTAATTATATTAGGGATGGAGACATTAACTACGCTTATTGTGGTACCCATTTCCCAATATACACTTGTATAGAATCATCACAAATCTTACATATGTTATATGTAAATAGTCTCTCAACAAAACTAGGGGAAAAAAACCAAAAAGAAAATAAGTGAAATTTACCTAAAATGTCTGGGTAAATTTTTGATTAGATACTATAATATTTTGCTCATTTTTCTCATCGTGCTTGGCTAACAGTCCATACTATACAAATGTGATAAGTTGCCACATTTTTTTTCTCCCATTACCCTTTTCCCTCCTATCTCTAAATCATAGCAGATTGTACCAGGGATGACACCTGACTTGGGGAGTTACTCCATGGATTGGCCAGTGACCTGAGTTTAGTTTATTCAACTCAACTACAAAAATAAGTTTACTCAGATTTCCTCTCTGGAATTCTGAATAGGGAACCTGAAAGGCTGGAGGGAAATGGGAGGCTATTGTAAGATACATGGAGAGAGAATTTGTGTCTGAAAATATAGACCTAGAACTCCTGCTTGATCTTACCATAAGTAGAGAGAGACTGATAGAAAATAGAGAGAGCACAAAAGAAAGCCAAGACATCAAACAGAAGAGACCTATTCTTATAATGTTTTCAACTGTAGAATTCATCCATTTCTAAACAATTTTACCTTCTCTTATTTTATTTATTTTATATTATTGCTTTCTTACACTTATGTAAATAATAAAATGAATCCTAGTAAACTTACTACCATCTCAAGAACTAAAATATTAACAATAATTAAATTTTTTTAACCTCCTCCCTTTTCTGTCCCTTTCCTCACCCTAAAAGTAACCAATATTTTAATTTTATCCTAAAAATAGGGACTTCCCTGGCCGTCCAGTTGTTAAGACTCTGCATTCCAAATGCAGCAGGCACAGGTTCAATCCCTGGTCAGGGAACTAAGATCCCTCCTGCTGCACAGCGTGGCCAAGAAAAACAAAACAAACAAAAAGAACAGTACTATCCTAAAATATAAAATATTTTTATCTATATGTATTTTTTTCCTGGCTTTGAATTTTAGAGAACTTAGCATCCTATATGCAGACTTCTAAGAATTTCTTTTATTTTTTCATCCAACACTACCTAGTTTTATGTTGGTTGTTGAATGTAGTTGTAGACTCATTTTCACTGCTATATCACACTCCATTGTGTGATCATTTTAACATGTGTTTATTCATTTTCCAGCCAATGAATAGACTACTATGAACAGTAACTATGAACATTTTTAAATATGTCTCCTAGGAGTATAATCGATAGGTTGCAGGATGTGGCGATATTCAGCTTTACAAAATAATATCATAAATTTCCACAAGGGATGAGGAGATGCATTCTAGCTATGTGCCAAAAAAGAAGAAAAGAACTAGAATATTTGTGAACAGATCTAGTAACTTTCACGTGATTAGCAAAGGATTACTTAGAAGAATGTTCTATTTTGTGGTTGTTGTTTTAAGTAAGAACATGGATAACATTATCATCCTCAAAACAACCTGGGTTCATATTTTTCAACGTCACTTTAAAAATGTCAATTCTTAGCCACTTTTCTTGTCACTTGTAATACAGTTCTTTGAATAGTAAGATAAGCCAGTGTCCTGTGAAGGGAAGAGTGTTTCTTTGAGACAGAAAGACTTGCCTTTATTTATTACATATTGTTAAAATATGTGATCTATAAAGTTACAATTGAGGTGTATGTTTATACTTTTATTAATGAGAGGCATATTTATTTTAAAAATTCCACCTACTCTTACATACCTACATTAATTAAAGAAGACATGCAGAGTTTAGGGGAGGTATCATAATGAAGGCTCTTAGTGTACTGCATGATATCACTGTTCCCTGTCCCCTAGAATATTGCCTGGATTCAAAAGCCTAGCCAAGTAGAATAATATCTTCTGTTGGTAAAATGATAATGAAAAGTATCAACTTTGCGCTCTCATTGACTTGTTAAAGAGCTCTATAAATAGATGAACTTCCAGGACCTTGAGTCCTAAGTAAACCTGGTACCTTCTAATGGCAAGCATATTCTGCAAGTACTTTAACCTATGACAAATTCATTATATTGAGTGAAGAACTCAAAAAGATGGCCTAATTAAAGATAGATGTACCTTTATCTTATCTCATAATTTAAAAATTCAGTATGGGGCTTCCCTGGTGGCGCAGGGGTTGAGAGTCCGCCTGCCGATGCAGGGGACACGGGTTCGTGCCCCGGTCTGGGAAGCTACAAAATGCCACGGAGCGGCTGGGCCCGTGAGCCATGGCCGCTGGGCCTGCGCATCCGGAGCAAAAATTCAGTATGAATTGGTAGGAGGGAGATGAATAGGTGAAGTACAGAGGATTTTTAGGGCAGTGAAAACACTCTGTATGGTACTGTAATGATAGATGCATGCCATTATACATTTCTCCAAATTCATGGAATGTACAACATCAGGAGAGAACCCGAAGGTAGACTATGCACTTTGGGTTATTATGTGCCAATATAAGTTCATCAACTGGAAAAAATGTATAGCTCTGGTAGGGGAGGCTGATAATGCAGGAGGCTCTGCATGTGTAGGGGGCAGGGGTATGTGGGGCATCTCTGTACCTTCCTCTCAGTTTTACTGTGAACCTAAAGTTGCTCTTAAAAATTAAAGTCTTTAATAGAAATGAATCCAATGTATTTACTTGCTGATGTATAGACTTCTACATGTAAATGCCAAGTGTTTCTCTAGGGTGTAATGTCTTGGGTAATGTGGTACATTGAGGCAATGATTATGATGTATATTTTAGATCGGTCTTACTTAGAGATGGCTTGGAAGCCCGGTCCCTGCCTTGGGTTCATGACGCAGGGAAGGAAAAAGTGCATTCCCTGAGGTATATGGCAAACTTCAGTCACTGTCTCCTTCCAGTGCGGTCTCTCGGTCTCCAAGGATGACGCAATGCTTTAATTATTCAGAACGTTTGGTGCCAAAACTACTTCCACGCTAACAGGCACTTTTGTTTATCAAATCCCCAGCGATAACTTATTTTTGCAACCAATGGTTTCTTGGCAAGAAGCTTTGGAGCAGAATAATACTATTAAGGTACTGAAAATGGCTCTTACTCGCAGGCCCCAATTCCCCCAGCATAATAAAAGATTCTCTGAAGACATTACAACTGCCACTTTGAATGGTGCCTCTGTCTCCAACGCCCTGCCCAGTAAAGAACAGAGACGAAGGCCCCTTTCCTTTCTCCCCATCCGTGAATTCATGCCAACTCTCTGCTTTTACCTGGAACATCTTCCTAACATCACTCTTCTCCCCCTTCCTGTCACTCAGGGCATGGGCACAGTGCCATATTCACATTCAAGGCTGTGTGTCCCTTTGAAGTTTCAGTTGTTTATATACATGACACCTATGCATACCTTTTTAATGTGTAGCCAGTTGTTTCTCAAATGTGAGTCTCTTGCAGAAGATTTTTAAACAGGTAAGCTCTGAAGTTCAGCTTCAGACTTGGCCTTCAGCCAAAATCATTTATCAGCTTAGACTTCAGCATTTGAAAGGCTGAAGAGCTAAATGTCTACATCAGTGTCATTTGTGACCTCTCTGCCCTTCAGGGATATGACTGCATAGGTTACTGCCGTATACAATCTCCATGATTGTGCTATCACAAATCAGTCACAGATTTACTGTTAATATATACATATTTACTCTCAAATATTGGTGAACATTCAAGGTGTGACTCGGAGAGAATATCTCCTTATTTGTCTCATTTGTTTTTCACTTTGGTTTTCTTTTGGATATGAAACAGTAAGCAAATTGACATTCTTTTTTAAATTTTTATTGGAGTATAGTTGCTTTACAATGTTGTGTTAGTTTCTACTGTACAGCAAAGTGAATCAACCATACGTATACATATATCCCCTCTTTTTTGGAGTTCCTTCCCATTTAGGTCACCATAGAGCACTGAATAGAGTTCCCTGTGCTGTACAGTAGGTTCTCATTAGTTATCTAGTCTATACATAGTATCAATAGTGTATATATGTCAATCCCAATCTTCCCACATTCCTATAGTATCATTGATTATAATACTAACCTCTTTTCCAAAACGTGAACACAGACATCACAGCCACAGCTGCAACTGTTAGTAAATCACCTCAGGAACAAGCACAAATAAGATCACAAAGCAAAATGAAATTGTATAACTTTTTTCTTCCTTCATTTTTTTTAACCTAACACCTCATTGATAAAGAATGGAATCCTAGGGACTTCCCTGGTGGTGCAGTGGATAAGACTCTGCACTCCCAATGCAGGGGGCCCGGGTTCGATCCCTGTTCAGGGAACTAGATCCCACATGCATGCCACAACTAAGGAGCCCCCATGCTGCAAATAAGGAGCTGGTGAGCTGCCAACTACGGAGCCTGCCTGCTGCAACTAAGACCCGGCACAACTAAATAAATAGTAAAAAAATTTTTTAAATAAATAAAATTAAAAAAAAAATAAAGAGCATTAGTTAAAAAAAAAAAAGAATGGAATCCTATTTTTTTCTTGCTGCAAATTAATTAATAAAATTACCTGATAGGACTTTCACAGTTCTGTAATATTTAATTGGGTATATGTGCATGTACACACACACACACAATCCCTTAAAATACAGTATATGAAATTTACTTTTATAAACTTTTATATAAACTTTTAAAAATTTACTTTTTTGGTTTGGAGATTTTTATGGAATATTGACCACTGAAAGGTGTCTCAGTGAATTCCTTTAGTGAGATGTTGAAAAAAGTTACCAGAATATGGCAGGAAGGGGGAAGAGGAGAAAGAAAAGTTAAGATGCAGGATGGTTCAGGTTAAAAATTCACAGTCTTTAGAGGGAAGGAAAATAAGCTCTTCAAGGAACTAACTGAGGATACTGGATGCTCTAGGTACCACTTCTGGTACCCACAAATATTTCCAGAATGATCTCTCTGCATTGTTTCCCAGCAGGGCATTCTATAACAGAAATTGACCTCGGTTTCCCAGCTATTGGAATATGACTGAAGAACTAACAATTGCCAAGATTTCTATTCTTGGTGTGTGGTGTCAGAGAAGGATGTTAGCACATCTGAGTACGTAGCTGTAATATCAGTGGTATGTGGTAAAACTAACTCATCGGTGGTGTGTGGTGAAGCTAACTCATCATGGGTGATTGTTTGAACCAGCTCCATGCGGAACATTTTGTGGGGACTTAGGCTTCTGGGAACATGGGATCAGAGCCCCCTCCCCCAATTAGGCCGTAGGAATCCCTAATGAAATGTGCTATCAGATTGGAGTGGCCTTGGATTAGATTTGAAGTCTTCATTAGTTTGCTCTTGGTCATTTGGTGTTGGCTTTGGCAAACTCTAACCTCAGGGCCTACAGGTTCTTGGAATGGAAGCAACTGCTATTCACAACATATTTTGGCACTGCTGTTCCCATCCCGGTTGCCAAAGCCTGGCTGGATGTGAACTTTATCAATGACTTCAGCTATCTTATTTTTTATAACATTTTTTCTTAATACTCTTTGTATTATTTATCAACTTAACTTGTTAAAACCATGATTTACTATGTATGTTATTGTACATTTGGGGAATTTTCCTCCTGATGATATTTTTTTTTTTTTTTTTGCGGAGCACAGGCTTCAGACGCGCAGACCCAGCCGCTCCGCGGCATGTGGGATCCTCCCAGACCGGGGCACGAACCCGCGTCCCCCGCATCGGCAGGTGCACTCTCAACCACTGCGCCACCAGGGAAGCCCCTGATGATATTTTGAGCTGGCACAGAAGACACTCTGGTTTTTTGACTGTTCATTGGTTTGTTTTTTGAATTTACCACTATCCAGTGTGAAGAATTTCCAGAGTGCTTTTTCTTAAAGGATCCCTGACCTAAATGAATTAAATATTTTTAAATGAATTAAAGTTCTTAAAAGTTACTTTTGTTGCTGTTATAAGTACTAAGAATCAAACTCTCACATGAAGATTAGAATTCTGACATACTCTAACCATGAATATTCTTCCTGATTTCAAAGTGACTTAGATTTTTGAAAACTTTTCTTGGCTCAGAAAGGCTATAACATTCTTCCCAATATTGTATGTAGCCAACATACTCTCTTAATATTCACATTAGCTATCAATCTATTTTCCTATTTATGTAATTACTTAAGATCCCGTAATTGTCTTTGAGCTATTTAAAACTCACAGTTTCATGACTGTCACTCATCTTGGAGAATTTTACACTTGCAAAGATAAATACATATGTAAACCTCAACTTGCATATAGAATGTCAACACATAGAATGCCAACAACACGGAGGCTCAGATTCCCAGAACTTCCCCAACTGCTACCTTTCTCTGCCTCCTGAATGTAACAAACTTATCGGAAAACCAGCCCAGAGCAGCGGCTATCACAAATGCCCCCTTCTCCAATCACCCCACCCCATAACCCTAGAGTCCTAGATTATTCATGTCTTTCCCCAAATACTCATATGACTAGAAGAGGTTCCCAAGATAGAAAGCACAGGTCTTTCTCTTCACTGTAATTTTAAGAAAATTACCACTTTTACCATCCTTCTTTCCTTCTCACTTGTTCTCAGTCCTTAAATTTTCCACTTTCCGAATCTTGACATGCAACCCTCTCACTTCCAACTGCCCTTGCATCATTATTAGAAAAGCCTTCTCTACTGCAAAGTCAAAAAACAATTTTGCCATAATTTCCTCTACTATATTGACAGATATTTTCCGGTTACATTTTTATCTATTTTTTTCTCCATGGTAAAAGGAATATGTTTCCTGATAGCTACACATTGTCTCAGCAACTTTTTTGAATAATTTATATTTGTCCAGTAATTTGAGATACCACCTTAACCTTATTCCCAAATCTCTTATCCTTTATGTTCTATTTCGGGGATTTGTGTTCAGTTTAAATGATATGCTTATTCTATAGCTAATACCACATTTTTATAATTATTGGAGCTATTTGCTATATTTTAATGTCTGCTAGGCCTTTCCCTCAATTTTTGTCCAAAGTTACCTGCCCATGTTTTGGATATTTATATTTCAATATGAACAAATTTGTCTGGTTAAAAAGTGTATTATTAACGATTTTACTGGAGAACTCCTTAATGTGTAGGTAACCTTGTGGAGAGTTGAGATCTTTAGGATGTTGTGTCTTTAGGATATCAGGCAGGATTAGTGATATTAGAGGCAATGGTCCTAGGAACTCACACAGCACCTGTAATAGTTTGGGTTTCCAACCCATCAGAATAGAAAACTGCATAATTCACCAGGCACCAGGTACAGTATTCAGAAATGCATTGTCTCAGTAGTGAGGGAAAATTAACCATAATCTAATCATAAACTAAATGCTGCTCTACTCCCACTAACAAAACTCAAGAATAATTATAAGAATGTAGAGGATTTGAGGAAGATGGCGGAAGAGTGAGACGCGGAGATCACCTTCCTCCCCACAGATAAACACGGCTAGCCGGTGGGGGAGTCCGGGAAAAGGTCTGGACCTGCCGAAGAGGCAAGAGACTTTTTCTTCCCTCTTTGTTTCCTGGTGCGCGAGGAGAGGGGATTCAGAGCACCGCTTAAATGAGCTCCAGAGACGGGCGCGAGCCGCGGCGAAGCGCGGACCCCAGAGACGGGAATGGGACGCTAAGGCTGCTGCTGCCGCCACCAAGAAGCCTGTGTGCAAGCACAGGTCACTCTCCACACCCCCCTCCCGGGAGCCTGTGCAGCCCGCCACTGCCAGGTTCCCGGGATCCAGGGACAACTTTCCCGGGAGAACACACGGCGCGCCTCAGGCTGGTGCAATGTCCCGCCGGCCTCTGCCGCCGCAGGCCCACCCCGCACTCCGTGCCCCTCCCTCCCCCCGGCCTGGGTGCGCCAGAGCCCCCGAATCAGCGGCTCCTTTAACCCCGTCCTGTCTGAGCGAAGCACAGATGCCCTCAGGCGACCTACACGCAGAGGCGGGTCCAAATCCAAAGGTGAACCCCGAGAGCTGTGCGAACAAAGAAGAAAAAGGGAAATTTCTCCCAGCAGCTTCGGCAGGAGCGGATTAAAGCTCCACAATCAACTTGATGTACCCTGCATCGGTGGAATGCCTGAATAGACAACGAATCCTCCCAAATTGAGGAGGTGGACTTTGGGAGCAAGATATATTATTTTTTCCCCGTTTCCTCTGTTTGTGAGTGTGTATGTGTATGCTTCTGGGTGACATTTTGTCTGTATAGCTTTGCTTTCACCATTTGTCCTAGGGTTCTGTCCGTCCGTGGTTTTTTTGTTTTTACTTTTTAAAAAAATTTTTTTTCTTAATAATTATTTTTTATTTTAATAACCTTATTTTATTTTATCTTACTTTATTTTATTTTATCCTCTTTCTTTCTATTTTTTCTCCCTTTTACTCTGAGCCGTGTG
>NW_020173674.1:12160408-12171721 GCF_003031525.2 Neophocaena asiaeorientalis asiaeorientalis
TTTTTTTTTTTTTTTTTTTAGTACAAAAATAACCCTAACCTCAAGATAGTCAGAAGAGCTGGTTAGTGAGAGACGAGATGTAATAGTAGTCAACCACAGACCTATCAGGGTACTTGGCACAGGAGCAATCTTGCTCTGATCCAGAACAATAGCTACAAGTTTGCAGAAATAAACACTGAAGTGCTATAGACCTGCGTATCCAATGTGGTAGCCGCCAGCCACATGTAGCAATTTACAATTAAGTTAGTTAAAATCAAATAAAATTAAAAATTCAGTTCTTCCATTGTGCTAAGCATATTTCAAATGCTAATTAGCCACATGGCTAGGCACTACCATGTATTAGCATAGATTTAGAACATTTCCATCATCACCGATAGTTCTCATGGCAACACTGATCTAGACCACAGCTGCTTCAGAAAACAGAATGTCTTCCGAGAATATATGTGTAACCAAGTGCCTGAGAATAAGTCCCAATCCTTATATCTATTCTCTTCTTCCTCTTTGAGAACAGAACAGAACCCTGATTTTAGTTAAAAACAATTCTACACAGAATAAAAGGTTATAGGGACTTCCCTGGTGGTACAGTGGTTAAGAATCCACCTGCCAATGCAGGGGACACAGGTTGAAGCCCTGGTCCGGGCAGATCCCACATGCCGCGGAGCACCTAAGCCCGTGCGCCACAGCTACTGAGCCTGTGCTCTAGAGCCCGCGTGCCACAACTACTGAAGCCCGCGTGCCTAGAGTCCGTGCTCCACAACAAGAGAAGCCACCTCCATGAGAAGCCCGTGCACCACAATGAAGAGTAGCCCCACTCACCTCAACTAGAGAAAGCCAGCGCGTGGCAACGAAGACCCAACACAGACAAAATAAATTAAATTAAAAACAAATAATAAAAATAAGATTATAGTTTCCAGACTCCCTTGCAATTAAGGATTGCCATGTGATTAATTTCAATAAACTAAGATGAAAGCAAAATTGCTGTGTGGCACTTTTGGAAAATCTCCTAAAAAAGAAAATGATCCGTTTATTCTACCCCACCCACTGCCCCCACCTCCGTCATCCTTTTACTGCCTCTTGGAATATAGAGGAAATGCTAGAGTGGTATTGTCCAATATGACATGCACTAGTCATATGTAGTATTTAAATTTAAACTTATTTAAATAAAATTTAAAATTCAGTTCCTTGGTCTCACTAGGTACATTTCCACTGCTCATTAGCAGTTAGATTATATTATCTAACTATCATATCAGATAGCACAGACAGAGGACATCTCCAGCATAGCATGAGTCCTACTGGGCAGCACAGGTCTGGAGTATTAGCAGTCCCTTGAGGTCATACATAGGTTGAAGCTACATGCTGAAGATGTCAGAGTCTCAATTTCTGATAATACTGTTGGACTTCCACTATCATGCTGGATTTTCTCCCTCTGTACTCCTGTGGTTCTATCTCTTAAGTTGCCCTTATTTTCTGTTGTACGTAGTCAAACCTATACCAAAAAGAATACAAATAATAAATGGGGGGGGGGGCAATTGTATATGCAAGGTAGTTTGCATCATGCTACCAAATTTCTTTTAGTGAGATTATTTTATATTTATTTTCTAAAAAATACATTTTTTAATGCTGTGACTGAATCAACAACTGAGAACTAACTACATGACCTTCGACAATAAGTGATATAATTAGACTGTTGCATCTGTGAATTTAGTAGGCATTCGTAAGCTTTACAACACTCTCTGTCTCTTAAAACAATGGAAAAAATGCTTTCCTTTGCTTCCTGTGTTTTTCCAGTTAGACCAGAACAAAGCGAGTCATTAGTTCTCAATAGACTCACCAAGTCTCGACTCTCAGTAGATGAGGTAATCCCTGAGAATTATGACAATTCATTTGGAGTAGATATTATCTGCCCATGCAGTATTCAATGACTCAGAGTTCACTGACGATGTTCTTTCTGTAGCTCTCGGTGTGGAAACTAAAGATGCACGTGAGTAAGAGGTTCCTGTCACAGCCTGCATCTTACAGTCCTAGCAACACATCAAGACAAAGAGAGGGTAAATCCACTAAGTTTAGTTCTGGATCAAACGCTTTCAAATATACATTAACGAAATATAGGAGCATTCAGCATAAAAGATAAATGGGGAGGCCATGTGACAGTCAACATCCACTTAACAAATATTTATTGAGCACATATGATGTGCCAGGTACTGTGCTAGGCACTCTAAAGCAATTAATTTTATATATACAATAGATAACTAATAAGGACCTACTGTATAGCACAGGGAACTCTACTCAGTGCCTTGTAATGACCTATATGGGAAAAGAATCTTAAAAAAAGAGTGAACATATGTATATGTATAACTGATACACTTTGCTGTTCAGCAGAAAGTAACACAACAATGTAAATTAACTATACTCCAATAAATTTTTTTTTTTTTGGGTCGCGTCAGTTATTGGTTGAGGCAGGCAAGAGCTTCGTTGAGGCATGCGGCCTCTTCGTTGTGGAGCAAGGGCTTCTCTCTAGTTGTGGCGTGCGGGTTTCCTCTCTCTAGTTGTGGTGCGTGGGCTCCAGGGCGCACGGGCTCTGTAGTTGTGGCATGCAGGCTTAGTTGTCCCATGCCATGTGGGATCTTAGTTCTTGGACCAGGGATCGAAACCATGTCCCTGGATTGGAAGGTAGATTCTTTACCACTGGACCACCAGGGAAGTCCCCAAAATTTTTTTTAAAAATTAAAAAAAAAAGCAATTAAGCAACAGAGAATGTTTATCCCAAAGAAGCTTCAAAACAAAAGGATTGAACTGTCTCCAAATGCTTGAAAGCTTTTTGGGGTGCAATCAAGGCTTATTCCAAGTAGCTCCTCAAGAAAGAAGGAAGACCCATATGAGAAGAGGCAGAATAATGATGATGGTGGCTAATATTTATTGGTCCATGGTACAGCTCTATATCATGTTCTTTTCTAAAAGCTTTATGTGTACATTATCTTATATAATATTCAGAATAACCTTATGAAGTTCATACCATTGATAACCTTATTGTATTTGTGCAAAAACAGGTGTTCAGAGAAGTTGGGTAGCTTGGGTCTTGGACTGTGGCTAAGAGGAAATTGGAACAGCCTGATGAATTTCAGAGCCTGAGCTCTTCAGAGTTTAACAGGAAGAGAAGTGCTCCTCACCATGAAAGTGTTCAGAAGGAATTAGCAAGAATTGATGTAGAGAGGATTTTACGTGGGTCTAAAAGTTTCTATATTCAACAAGCACGTATAAACTACCAATTACATGCACAATATTTAGAGCCACAAAGAAGAAGAAGGGGTAGTGGGTAGCCCTGCCCTTGAGAGCTCACAGTTTAAAAGAGAGAAAAGTATATAAAATAATATAATCAAAGTCATAAGGGCAATGATAAATGCATGTAAAAATAAACATGGACAGGAGACACAAATTCAGCCCAAGGTGGAGGGAGGTCAGAGAAGGCCTCGTAAGGGAGATGACTTTAACCTAGGTCTTAAAGGATGCATAGGAGTTTGCCATATGGAAAAGGGCAGTAAAGTCATTCCAGACAAAAGAAGTGGCATTTTCTCAGAGATTATTAATGGTCATCCATGGCCATGCTTAGTGGAGACAACAAGGGAAGTGGGGAAGATTTCCTGGTGCCTTTAAAACCACTATTCACCTACATGTTCAATCAGCACCTGAGGAGAAAGGGAAAAGCCCTTATGGTCTGTAGCATACTATGCTGCTCCACGGCTCTGCAAGGAAGCTGCCTGCATTATTTCCCCTGATCCTCAAGGAGAGCTGGAAGGATGGAGGGCAAATGCAAAGCCAGTCTGTGTAATCCTAAAGCCAACAGGGGCAAATTTCATGATATTCTCTAAATTGTCCACATTGATAAGAGTCAGTTGGGTGAAAGGAGTTTCTGAGAGATGAAACAATAATGTCAACACAGTCTGTCTCATCCTACTTCACCAAGAAACACTAATAGGCATGACAAGAAATGGACCTGGCCTGATCAGTTAGAATAAAGTACAGAGTATGGCATGGAAACATACTTGGACATTACTTACCACCCATTCATTCTTCAAGTTATGCCTAACAAGAATTTCCTACATTCTATATTTATTTCCTATAGATAAGGCTTTGTTAAAATGTTTGACTTGACCTTTCCTTATTGATAGCTAGAATCTGTGACCTTTTGTTTTTTTTAATTTATTGATGGTAGACATTGTGAGAGAAGATTTAAGGACTATCTTTTGTGCCAACATGTCACAAGAACTGAAATTGCTCCAGGGACTTTTCTGGTACTTGTGATCAGATGGTCTATGGTACAAGATGCCCAAACAACCAGAAGAAGAGAAAAATCCCTGGATGCAATTTTCAAAGACACACTTACCCATGTCGAAAGAGTAGATCAGATTGTTACCCTCCTCCCCAAATATCCCATGATAATTCCTCGATTTTGTTTCCTTTTTTAATGAAATGTTGGTTGTTATTGCTAGGGAGGTTGAACGAAGAGGGGAGCATGAAGAAGGAAGGAGGAAAAAAAAGTAAGGAAAGAAAGAAGGGAGGCAGGGAGGGATGAAGAAAAGGAGGAAGGAAGGAGGTCATAAGAATAAGTGATTTAACCTCTAAAACACTTGTCAAAATGTTCTCTTTGCATTTTCACTTAGCTTAAATCTTAATATTTCCTAATCTCATGATATTGTTGGATATCATGAAACCGATCTGATCTCTGTCCTTTGATCATTGCACTGGATTAGTGGGGAGTCTTTGGTTACTAGGGAGAATCACATTAGCAGTAACATTAAGTCTTTACATTTGTTTCTGCCATTCTTGAATGTCCCACTAAAATTAAAATCCATTTCAAGAACAGAGAATAATCAGACACACTTTTTTAAATCACTTTCCCATTTTCACTCCACCCCTGAGTTCTCCTTTTTGCCCCACAACCTCCTCATAGCGATTTTCACCTCTGCATTTCTGAGTATGTAGATGACGGGGTTTGGCATGGGGGTGACCACTGTGTAGAACACAGCCACCAGTTTTTCTTCAGTGAAGGTGGAGGAGGGTCGCATGTAGAAGAAGATGGCAGGTCCAAAGAACAACATGACCACCATGATGTGAGAAGCACAGGTGGAGAGGGCTTTGTGTCTTCCCTCTGCTGAATGGTTCCTCAAGTTGACCAGAATGACAATGTAGGAGGTCACCAAGATGAGGAAGGAGCACAGAGCAATTAAGTGACTATTGACCAACACAATAACCCCCTCCACAGAGGTGCAGTGCAGGCAATCTTGAATAATGGCTGGAGATCACAGAAGTAGTGGTCAATCACATTGGGACCACAGAAGTGCAATTGGATGGTGATGAGAATCTGAATTACAGAATGAAAGAAGCCCCCAAGCCAGGAACAAGCCACTAATACATGACACAGTTGACGATTCATAATGTTAATATAATGAAGGGGTTTGCAGATGGCCACAGAGCGATCATAAGCCATCACCACAAGCAAGAGGATCTCAGTGACCCCAAAGAAGTGAAAGAAGAATATCTGAGCCAGACAACCCTCCAGTGAGATGGTTTTAATCTTGGTAAGTAAGTCCGTGAGGAATTTAGGGACAATAGTAGAGGAATAGCTGATTTCCACCAGGGACAGGTAGCTAAGGAAGAAGTACATGGGGGAATGCAGACTCTTACTGGCTTTGACCGTCAGAACAATGAGGCCGTTGCCTACCACCGTGGCCAAGTACACGGGAATAAACACCACAAAGCACACTCTCTGCACCTCTGGATCCTCGAAAAGACCAGTGAAAATGAACTCGGTTACATTATTTTTACTCACCATGGATTCCACTCAAAGAAGATGGATCTAAGAGAAGAGACCTGTGACAAAACAAACACAATCATAACACCAGTCCTTCATGTTTACTTAGCACTTGCCTGTTGATAGAACTCTTTCACACATAATATCTGACTGGTTTGTTTATTTATTGATTTGTTTGCTAATATAGTAAATGTTTATTCATTCAGTGCTCAGTATCCCACTCTGTGATTCAATCTACCTCACAAAAATTCTATGATCCCCATACTACAAGTGAGAAAACAAGCTCAGAGAGGTTGTGAATTAGCGAAGCCATCCAGTAAGAAATGGATTCAGAACAAGAACTAGATCATTTTATTCCAGCTAGTATGTTGTTTCAAGGAAACCACACTGAAAAAATAATTACCATCTTCAGCATTAATAACCATCTATAGATATTAATGACTAAGCATTATCCCATTCTCACTATGCCTTTACGTTAGAAATTCTCAAGTGAACTTGTGCTCCTGAATCTCGTTTTCTCCTTTTATTCCCCAGAAATGCCAGTCCCATTGATATTTCTCCCTTTCCAAGGAATGTCATCGATATTATCTTGTCTGAACTAGACAATCTTCTGAATTATTTCAGGCCTTATGGTTCCACTCAATCCCACAGCTTCATGAATTTTTACACACATTTTTTGAAATTTCTGACATCTGAGACCAAAGTGAAAATCTGGAAGCTGTTGAGAATACAGCTCACTATCAAACGTAGTTCAAATATAATATCTGGGGATACACAAGCTTGCTTGTTTCTGTCTTCCAGTTTTCCTGCCATTGGCAAACATTTTTGTCAGAAGGAGGTAAGGGTTTATTTTAATTCAATGCTTTGACCAAATGTTTCATTAACCTACCATGTGCCTAGGCAATTCAGGACATATGAAAGAAGAAAGATGGCTCTCACTCTCAAGAAGCTTGCAATTTCAAACAATTAAATGACACATTTATAAAACGAGGCAGAGCAAACTCTCAAGATTTTCTCTGCTTTTAAAACTACTACGAAAGATCTCTTATTCCTCTTATTATTCCTTCTTCCTCTCGTGCATCCATGCTGAAATAGATTAATTACTTCCTTCCCCCCAGTTTTTCTCTTAATGAGAATTTGAAGACATACACAAGGTGAAAATATGCTGAGAGAATCCTCAGTAAGTTGTCTGGCTAAAACTGGAGAAGAAACGGGGCATTGAAAGGCATTTAAAAAAAGGGGCGACCTCCTCCCAGGACGGGCTCAGCAGCTGCCATCTTGCGAGCTCAGCTTGCTTTCTCCATTTGAGAAAATCTTGGAGCTCGATTCCTGTCAGCTCCACCTCCAAAAGTATCTGGCTGTCCACAACTCTGCTGCTGAAATTTTTTCTTGCTAGTATTTTTCAACTTTTATGTTCCGGAGGACCTTCAAGGTGGCAGAGGAGTAAGACATGGAGATCACCTTCATCCCCAGAGATACGTCAGAAATACATCTGTATGTGGAACAACTCCTACAGAACACCTACTGAAAGCCGGCAGAAGATCTCAGACTTCCCATAAAAGCAAGAAACTTCCCACATAACTGGGTTGGGCAAAAGAAAAAACAGAGACAAAAGAATAGGGATGGGACCTGCACCAGTGGGAGGGAGCTGTGAAGGAGGAAAGATTTACACAGACTAGAACCCCTTTCCTGGGTGGAGACTGCGGGTGGCGGAGGGGGAAGCTTCGGTGCCGCGGAAGAGAGCGCAGCCACAGGGGTGCGGAGGGCAAAGCAGGGAGATTCCCGCACAGAGGATCAGTGCCGACCGGCACTCACCAGCCCGAGAGGCTTCTCTGCTCACGCACCGGGGCGGGCGGGGCTGGGAGCTGAAGCTTGGGCTTCGGAGGTCGGATCCCAGGGAGAGGACTGGCGGCATGAACACAGCCTGAAGGGGGCTAGTGTGCCACAGCTAGCTGGGAGTGAGTCTGGGAAAAAGTCTGGACCTACCTAAGAGGCAAGAGAGACCATTGTTTCCGGGGGCGCGAGGAGAGGAGATTCAGAGCACCGCCCAAACGAGCTTCAGAGACAGGCATGAGCCGCAGCTATCAGGTCAGACACCAGAGACGGGCATGAAACACTAATGCTGTTGCTGCAGCCACCAAGAAGCCTGTGTACGAGCACAGGTCACTCTCCACACCTCCCCTCCCGGGAGCCTGTGCAGCATTCTGCATCCAGCCACAGGAGCTGTGGATTAAATCCCCACAATTAACTTGATGTACGCTACATCTCTGGAATACCTGAATAAGCAACAAATCATCCCAAAATTGAGGCGGTGGACTTTGGGAGCAACTGTTAACTTGGGGTTTCCTGTATGTGACTAACCAGTTTCCAATTTTTATATTTACCTTAGTTTAGTTTTTAGTGCTTGTTATCATTGGTGGATTTGTTTGTTGATTTGGTTGCTCTCTTCTTTTTTTATATAATTACTTTTTAAAGTTTTTTATTTTAATAATATTTTTTAATTTTAATAACTTTATTTTTTTATTCTATTTTTTTCCTTTCTTTCCTTATTTTTCTCCCTTTTCTTCTAAGCCATATGGCTGACAGGGTCTTGGTGTTCTGGCCAGGTATCACGCCCAAGCCTCTGAGGTGAGAGAGCCAAGTTCAGGACATTAGACCACCAGAGACCTCCCGGCCCTGTGTAATATAAATTGGTGAGAGTTCTCGCAGATATCTTCGTCTCAATGCTAAGACCCAGCTCCACTCAACAACCAGCAAGCTCCAGTGCTGGACACTCCATGACAAACAACTAGGAAGACAGGAACACAACCCCACCCATTAGTGGACAGGTTGCCTAAAATCATACTAAGTTCATAGACACCCCAAAACACAATGCGGTCCTGCCCACCAGAAAGACAAGATCCAGCTTTATCCAACAGAACACAAGAAGCTGTTGCCTCCACCAGGAAGCCTACACAACCCATAAACCAACCACACCCACTGGGGGTAGACCCCAAAAACAACAGGAATTATGAACCTGCAGTCTGCGAAAAGGAGTCCCCAAACACAGTAAGAAAAATAAGAAGACAGAGAAATGCACAACAGATAAAGGAGCAAAGTAAAGGCCCACCAGACCCAACAAATGAAGAGGAAATAGGCACTCTACCTGAAAAAGAACTCAGAGTAATGATCGTAAAGATGATCCAAAATCTTAGAAATAGAATGGAGAAAATACAAGAAACGTTTAACAAGGACCTAGAAGAACTAAAGCACAAACAAACAGTGATGAACAGCATAATAAATGAAAATAAAAATTCTCTAGAAGTAAATCAATAGCAAAATAACCGAGGCAGAAGAACGGTTAAGTGACATAGAAGATAAAATAGTGGAAATAACTACTGCAGAGCAGAATAAAGAAAAAAAGAATTGAAGACAGTCTCAGAGACCTCTGGGACAACACTAAACACACCAAGATTCGAACTCTAGGGGTCCCAGAAGAAGAAGAGGAAAAGAAAGGGACTGAGAAAATATTTGAAGAGATTATAGTTGAAAACTTCCCTATTATGGGAAAGGAAAGAGTCAATCAAGTCCAAGAAGCACAAAGGGTCCCATACAGGATAAATCCAAGGAGAAACACACCAAGACATATATTAATCAAACTATCAAAAATTAAATAAAAAGAAAAAATATTGAAAGCAGCAAGGGAAAAACAACAAATAACATACAAGGGAATCCCCATAAGGTTAACAGCTGAACTTTCAGCAGAAACTCTGCAAGCCAGAAAGAGGTAGAAGGACATATTGAAAGGGATGAAAGGGGAAAACCTACAACCAAGATTACTCTACCCAGCAAGGATCTCATTCAGATTTGACAGAGAAATTAAAACCGTTACAGACAAGCAAAAGCTAAGAGAATTCAGCACCACCAAACCAGCTTTACAACAAATGCTAAAGGAACTTCTCTAGGCAGGAAACACAAAAGAAGGAAAAGACCTACAATAACAAACCCAAAACAATTAAGAAAATGGTAATAAGAACATACATATTGATAATTACCTTAAATGTAAAAGGATTAAATGCTCCAACCAAAAGACATAGACTGGCTGAATGGATACAGAAACAAGACCTGTATATATGCTGTCTACAAGGACATATACAGACTGAAAGTGAGGGGATGGAAAAAGATATTCCATGCAAATGGAAATCAAAAGAAAGCTGAATTAGCAATTCTCATATCAGACAAAGTAGACTTGAAAATAAAGACTATTACAAGAGACAAAGAAGGACACTACATAATGATCAATAGTTCAATCCAAGAAGAAGATATAATAATTGTAAATATTTATGCACCCAACATAGGAGCACCTCAATACATAAGGCAAATGCTAACAGCCACAACAGGGGAAATCGACAGTAACACAATCATAGTAGGGGACTTTAACACCCTACTTTCACCAATGGAAAGATCATCCAAATTGGAAGTAAATAAGGAAACACAAACATTAAATGATACATTAAACAAGATGGACTTAACTGATATTTATACAACATTCCATCCAAAAACAACAGAATACACTTTCTTCTCAAGTGCACATGGAACATTCTCCAACACAGATCATATCCTGGGCCACAAATCAAGCCTTGCTAAATATAAGAAAATTGAAGTCATATCAAGTATCTTTTCCAACCACAACGCTATGAGACTAGATATCAATTACAGGAAAAAAAACTGTAAAATATAGAAACACATGGAGGCTAAACACTATGCTACTAAATAACCAAGAGATCAATGAAGAAATCAAAGAGGAAATCAAAAAATACCTAGAAACAAATGACAATGAAAACACGACAACCCAAAACCTATGGGATGCAGCAAAAGTAGTTCTAAGAGGGAAGTTTATAATAATACAATCCTACCTCAAGAAACAAGAAACATCTCAAATAAACAACCTAATCTTACACCTAAGGCAATTACAGAAAGAAGAACAAAAAACTCCCAAAGTTCGCAGAAGGGAAGAAATCATAAAGATCAGATCAGAAATAAATTAAAAAAGAAATGAAGGAAACGATAGCAAAGATCAATAAAACTAAAAGCTGGTTCTTTGAGAAGATAAACACAATTGATAAACCATTAGCCAGACTCATCAAGAAAAAAAGGGAGAAGACTCAGATCAATAGAATTAGAAATGAAAAAGGAGAAGTAACAACTGCAGAAATACAAAGGATCATGAGAGATTACTACAAGCAACTCTATGCCAATAAAATGGACAACGTGGAAGAAATGGATAAATTCTTAAAAAGGCACAATCTACTGAGCCTGAGCCAGGAAGAAATAGAAAATATAAACAGACGAATCAGAAGCACTGAAATTGAAACCGTGATTAAAAATCTTCCAACAAACAAAGCCCAGAACCAGATGGCTTCACAGGTGAATTCTTTCAAACATTTAGAGAAGAGCTTACACCTATCCTTCTCAAACTCTTCCAAAATATAGCAGAGGGAGGAACACTCCCAAACTCATTCTAC
>NW_020173674.1:12171941-12183164 GCF_003031525.2 Neophocaena asiaeorientalis asiaeorientalis
CTTCAATATATGTAAATCAATCAATGTGATACACCACATTAACAAATTGAAGGAGAAAAACCATATGATTATCTCAATAGATGCAGAAAAAGCTTTCGACAAAATTCAAAACCCATTTATGATAAAAACCTTCCAGAAAGTAGGCATAGAGGGAACTTACCTCAACATAATAACATATATGACATATGACATATATGACAAACCCACAGCCAACATCATTCTCAGTGGTGAAAAGCTGAAATCATTTCCACTAAGATCAGGAGCAAGACAAGCTTGCCCACTCTCACCACTATTATCAACATACTTTTGGAAGTTTTAGCCACAACAATCAGAGAAGAAAAAGAAATAAAAGGAATCCAAATCAGAAAAGAAGTAAAGCTGTCACTGTTTGCAGATGACATGATATATACATAAAGAATCCTAAAGACGCTACCAGAAAACTACTAGAGCTAATCAATTAATTGGTAAAGTAGCAGGATACAAAATTAATGCACAGAAATCTCTGGCATTCCTATACACTAATGATGAAAAATCTGAAAGAGAAATTAAGGAAATGCTCCCATTTACCATTGCAACAAAAAGAATAAAATACCTAGGAATAAACCTACGTAAGGAGAAAAATGACCTGTATACAGAAAATTATAAGACATTGATGAAAGAAATTAAAGATGATACAAACAGATGGAGATATATACCATGTTCTTGGATTGGAAGAATCAACATTGTGAAAATGACTATACTACCCAAAACAATCCACAGATTCAATGCAATCCCTATCAAACTACCAATGGCATTTTTCACAGAACTAGAACAATAAATCTCACAATTTGTATGGAAACACAAAAGACTCTGAACAGTCAAAGCAATCTTGAGAAAGAAAAACAGAGCTGGAGGAATCAGGCTCCCTGACTTCAGACTATACTACAAAGCTATAGTAATCAAGACAGCATGATACTGGCACAAAAACAGAAATATAGATAAATGGAACAGCATAGAAAGCCCAGAGATAAACCCACGCACATGGACACCTTATCTTTGAAAAAGGAGGCAAGAATATACAGTGAAGAAAAGACAGCCTCTTCAATAATTGGTCCTGGGAAAATTGGACAGCTACATGTAAAAGAACGAAATTAGAACACTCCCTAACACCATACACAAAAATAAACTCAAATGGATTAAAGACCTAAATGTAAGGCCAGACACTATCAAACTCTTAGAGGAACACATAGGCAGAACACGCTATGACATAAATCACAGCAAGATCCTTTTTGACCCACCTCTTAGAGAAATGGAAAAAAAAACCCAAAAATAAATGAATGGGACCTAATGAAACTTAAAAGTTTTTGCACAACCAAGGAAACCATAAACAAGATGAAAAGACAACCCTCAGAATGGGAGAAAATATTTGCAAATGAAGCAACTGACAAAGGATTAATCTCCAAAATTTACAAGCAGCTTATGCAGCTCAGTATCAAAAAAAACAAATAACCCAATCCGAAAATGGGCAGAAGACCTCAATAGACATTTCTCCCAAGAAGATATACAGATTGCGAACAAACACATGAAAGGATGCTCAACATCACTAATCATTAGAGAAATGCAAATCGAAACTACAGTGAGGTATCACCTCACACCAGTCAGAATGGCCATCATCAAAAAATCTACAAACAGGGCTTCCCTGGTGGCGCAGTGGTTGAGAGTCCGCCTGCCGACCATAAAAAGAAACGAAATTGAGTTATTGTAGTGAGGTGGATGGACCTAGAGTCTGTCATACAGAGTGAAGTAAGTCAGAAAGAGAAAAAAAAATACCGTGTGCTAACACACATATATGGAAACTAAAGAAAAAAATAGGTTCTGAAGAAACTAGGGGCAAGAGAGGAGTAAAGACACAGACGTAGAGAATGGACTTAAGGACACAGGGAGGGGGAAGGGTAATTGGGACCAAGTGAGAGAGTGGCATTGACATATATACACTACCAAATGTATAATAGATAGCTAGTGGGAAGCAGCTGCATAGCACAGGGAGATCAGCTCGGTGCTTTGTGACCACCTAGAGGGGTGGGATAGAGAGGGTGGGAGGCAGAAGCAAGAGGGAGGGGATATGGAAATATAAGTATACCTATAGCTGATTCACTTTGTTATACAGCAGCAGCTAACACAACAGTGTAAAGCAATTATACTCCAATAAAGATGTTAAAAAAATTTTTTTTATGTTTGTTAGAGCCTCCAAGTTTGGGGCAGGATGAGATGTGAAGATGTCAGAAAATTCAAGAAAACTTCTATTTTGTAAGACTCAAAAGGATTTGATAAGAATATGAATTGTCAGTTTTGCTCATCTCTCAGTTCTAAAAATCTATACTCCAAAGCTTTCATGTCTGTCTTATCCCTCACTAGCATCAAACATAATAAAATCAAAATAAACTTCTGATAAAAATCAGATTTCAAAATTTTTATAAAAGGGGGGTGGTGTGTACACTGGAAGAACAACTGAGCAGGAGAGATGAAGCAAGATGGGGATCCCTTACTGGTGCAGGGAAATGGAAACAAGGAAGGCATCGAAAACAACCCAAAGAGGCTGGTGGCCTAAAAGAAACTGAGGCATGTGGTTACCTGATGTTCACTGTCAACCCGACAACCAAAACAGCAGATACTGCTGTGCTGTATTCAGCTTCCTCTGTGTGCTGGACTACAGTAAACATGTTATAGTCCTCTCCTTATTTAATTCTTCCTGTCACACTTTGAGGTAGTGAACTGATAGATGAGGAAACTGTGCTCAGAGAGGTTAAGTTACTTACCCAAAGAAACACAATTTGTGAGTGGTTGAGTCAAGACTGAAACTCAGGCCAATCTAGAAAGGGAGGAAGAGCCTCCCTCAACATGAGTATGGGATGAACCTGAGAAAGGAGAGCAAATAAGGAAAGAGCATAATACGTGAATGACATTTTTCTAGTGAAGATCAAAGTACTACAGTACCCGCCCTCATGTGGCTCAAGAAAAATCTAGCCTTAGCTATTGGTTCAGTGTCTCATGCCACAATATACTTATGAGTGCCTGATCCTTGGGTGAAGAAGTATGTCTATATTCCTTACAGTCCAGAACAGACATCAGAGTCTTGGTGTAGTGAACACTAAAACAGGACAAAGATAGTCCAAAAAGGCATGGGTCTATTCCACTCCATTTTCTTCTGGTATTCAACAAAGTTGGAGGAAGAGATAGGAAGGCAATATTAACTCCTCAGGGGGAATTCCTGGAGCCTCTTATTCGTGGGCAATGGAGTAAATAGTAAAGTAAGTAACATCAAATGTCTTAATTGCCCCCAGAGGTAAAAAGGAACACCCAGGTTTCATACAAAGTGATGCAGTCCCATGTGCCTTGTATGTCTATTTAACCGAGTCCAAGCTACCACTATCTCATGGCTGGATTACTACAATATGTTCTTAACTGTTCTCCCTGCTCCCACTTTCTCTCCTCAAGTTTATTCTCCAGATAGCAGTCAGCAAGATCCTCTTAAAAGATCAGTCAGATTGTGTCTCACACTCACATCCTCAAAAAAGGAGAAAAAAAAAAGAATCCCTACCAATGTCTTTCCTGGCTCCCATAGAAAAAAATAAAAAGCTGCAGAGTCCCTCCCATGGTCTATGTGATGTGGCCCTCGCTCTTTCCCTGGCCACTTATCCCACCTCTCTTCCATTGTCTTGGTGTTTCTCAACTGCAGAATGTAGGACACTGTAGGGACCGTCAGGAATCATTCTAGGGTCCTGACCAACATGTAATGTCTCGGCATAGGATAGAACTGTCAATAAACTACAGCTAAAAGTGATCAACTTCTTGTTAAAATGTTTGGCTTGATATGTCCATATTGATATGGACATAGAATCTATGCCATTATGATCTTTTACTGAAGGAAATAGTTTCAGGTTCATGGACCTCTGAAGAACTGAGGAAAACAAAATACTGTAAGGACACCTAGTTGAGCTGACTCACTTTCCTCCCAGATGGGTCTGGGTTAGTGGTTATAAAAGCGAGCAGTGCAGTTAGCAGCCAGTTCTTAGCTCTGTCACTACATAGCATATGTCCTTGGGAACAGGTTTTCTTATTTTCTTAGAATGGGGTAACAATTCATATTTGGCATTGTTGCAACAATTAGATACAAGATAAAATATATAAAGCACTTAACAGGGTTGCCTGGCAAATAGGAAGCTCTCAAAAGATAGGAGCTAATATTATTAGCTCAGAATTCCTGGTATTTATTTACATTTCTCTGCTTTCTCTTTCCCTCTTGCTCAAGAGAAAGACAGGTAGTTGGTGACCTCTTCTTCCCTCTAGCACCTCTCCAAATAAAACCCTTACCATGGGATCAAGGATTACAAGATAATCCATGGGTTGCATGTAAAACTCTAGACAGGTAAATGATGGTCTAGACCCTAACTAGGTAGAATTTTCTCCTCTAACATAAAGCACCAATGAGAGAAATCTAACAAGGACATGAGAGTAAAATGATAGAGAGCCTGGAAGATATTACTATGAGCTCAAATCACAACACAAGGGCCTCCTTCCCACGATTCGCTTTGGACCCCCAACTGGTACTTCATGGAATCCCTGAATGTGAATGCCAAAAAAAAAAAAACTGTAGGAAACATCCTCTTTAGTTCTCTCCTTTTTTTTTTTTTTTTTTGCTGTACGCGGGCCTCTCACTGCTGTGGCCTCTCCCCTCTCCCGCCACGGAGCACAGGTTCCGGATGCACAGGCTCAGCGGCCATGGCTTATGGGCCCAACCGCCCCGCGATACGTGGGATCTTCCCAGACCGGGGCACGAACCCGTGTCCCCTGCATCGGCAGGCGGACTCTCAACCACTGCGCCACCAGGGAAGCCCTAGTCCTCTCCTTTTTATAGAGGGAGAAACTGAGGCTCAGGGAGGAAGAGTGACTCACGCTAGATTACACAGTGATTTGGAGCCTCTCACTCACATTCGGTCAACCTGTGAAAGTCTTTGGGTATGGCATTACCTACCTTGTTTGGGTATTGTTCAGTCTCAGAGCTTGAGCTTGAAGGTTTTTCTCCTCAGGCACCGGAAATATTTCTCCTTCTGTTGCAAGAACTCTTCGCTCACACGGATGTCCTGGGCTGAGGAGACCAAAGGGGTGTATGCTGGAACGCAGAAGGTTCTCTTCACAACAAAACTCTTCCACTGGGCTTCTTCCTCTGCATCAGAGGCCCCCAGTGAGCTAAACCACTTAATCTCAGCTAAGGTACCAGGTGAAACCAAAGAAACTTTAGAGCTGAAAAGAAATTTGTAGATGATTAATCCAATCTCCTTAGTTTACCTGTGAAGCAACTGAGGGCCAGAGAGTTTAGCTGACTTCTCAGTCACGCAGCTGCTTATTGGTCAGGTTGCTGAGGCACTATTTCCGGGATTGTTTCTAGTGATTTTGATTTTGTGATTGTTGTTGTCAATTAACAGTGTCAATTTTGCGACCATAACAACAAAACCCCATTGATCTTGTGATCTTTTAGAAGATGAACAGCCTATGTTGATGTGGATAAATTAGAAAGAGAGAGATTCAGGAAATCAGTCCATGGCCAACCTTTAGATCAACTATTCAGAAACAGAAAAATAGCTACAGAAAACAGCTAACCAGTAAGTTTTAGGTTCTGCTATTGGTTTAGGAGAGCTACTTGCTCTCTAGAAAACCAAAGGTTGTTTTTCAATATTGAGATGCCTGAACTATTTAAAATAAATTGAACCCCATGCTGTGATCAAGGGACCAAATTCCTCATGGTGTTTTGTCTCTAGGCTGAAACTTTTCCAAGAAACAGACTTAGGAAAAAGTTCAAAATGTGTGCCAATTAATTTAGAGAACTTCTAGAAGTTAACAAACATCCAGTAATTATGCTCTGAAAGAGGGAAGCTAAAAACATGACATTAAGAGAGTTTTTCACCCCAATTTTCTGAGTTACCGTGAGAGTATGGGTCCAAAAGGAGAAGAGAAAAAGGACTGGCCCAGGGGAAGGGGCTGCAAACTGGATGACTTTAGGCAAGTTCCTTCATCTCTATGGTTTGCAGTTCTACAGACATGAGATGACCGAAGTGGACTAGATTATCTTTCACGTCCCTTCTCACTCTAACAGTCTGTGCTTCAAGGTCACTTAGACTTAAGCACCACACAAGCCATGATGGTGATCGTGATCACAATAATGATAATTGCCATTTATTAAGTACCTACCATGCGCCAGGCACGATACCAGGCACTTTGTAGCCATTGTCTCTAATAGTCGCAACAATCCTACAGGGCAAATTTTCTTTTTGAGCCTTTTTTGTTTCCTCCCCAGCATCTATTTTCCTCTAGCCATGTCAAAACTACCCAGATTTTGCTTTGGAGAAACCACACCACCCCAATCCCAGCCATGTAATTTCGATGATGTTGATGACCTAGAGGCAGGTTTTGATTGATTTAAGCAGATGTACATAAACCACCCCTTGACTACAATATTAGTTCGGGGGTGGAGGGGGGGTCACAGGAAAGAAGTGTACTCTATCTTGGGCAGAACATATCAGAAGAGACAGAAACATTTGCTTTAAATAGTTTTGAGTGGGTGTGTCTGTGAGGTCTAGAACTACAGCAGCAACTGGGTGGTGGTAATATCTGAGCCACGGTATCAAGTCTCACTTGGAGCCTCACTTGCCTCTGGATGTCTTCAGTTACATGAGATAATGAATTCCATTACTTTTTTAAATACATGGAATAGGATTTTCTGTCGGTTGAATCATAAAGTGTTATAACTGGTACAATAGTATTATTTTCCTCTTACTGTTGGAATTCTGAGTCTGAGAGAAGCCTACTACTTATGCAAGGTTACCCAATGCTATCCTCCCAATGCAAGTCCCCCCAGAAAATGTTGTGACAAAACTGAGACCAGGGAAATGAAAATACCAAAGTCCAAAAGTGAAGATGTATTTAAACTCAATTAATATACTCATATTCATATTCATGTTTATCTCTGCGAATTGTGTTATGTGTGTTTAGAATTCTTTATTCTTGGTAGCTTCCAAGTGTTTCTGAAATATCTATATTTATATGAACAAATCTTTTTTAAAAATAAATTATTCCTAAGATTCAGGAAACTCTTCTACAAAATCAAATAAAAACGGCTTTGGGAAAAAGGAAACAGAGAAATTTGTGACTCCCAGAGACATCGTAAATATAAACTCCAGATTTGAAGACTATACTATGCAAACTCAGGAAGGAAACAGGTTAAAATCTCATAGGATTCTTCATTATAAGTTCACACGATTGACAGTTTCCTACTACCCATACCTGTTTCTGGTAATTGCAGACTGGTAATAATATCAACCCCAATAGTCTCATGAATTCTCTGAGCTGCATCATTCTCTAACTTTAATTACACATTGAAAAGTAGGTGCCAGTTCTTGGAGGAATATTGCAGGTGCCATATGGGATGACTTCCGTACCCATGAGGAAAGGAAACTTCTGGAAAAAATTAATAGCACTGAGACACTATATTGCCATGACTAAAAATAAGCTTCAAAACATGTTGAGTTTTAAAAGAAAACACAGCATAAGAAAAATTAAAAATAAAAGAAAACATAGAATAATGGAGAGACTGCATCAGGAAAAAATAATGGTTTCAGATTCTATTTCTACCACTTAGTAGCCTTGTAAATTTAGACAACTTAGTTAACAGCTTTTTGTCTCAGTTTCTCATCTGTTGAATGGAGATAATAATACATACCTTCAAGATTGTTAGAATGTGGAATGGAATAACCTGTGTTAAAATGTTTATCTAGGGGCTTCCCTGGTGGTGCAGTGGTTGAGAGTCCACCTGCCGATGCAGGGAACACGGGTTCATGCCCCAGTCTGGGAGGATGTCACATGCCACGGAGCGGCTGGGCCCGTGAGCCATGGCCAATGGGCCTGCGTGTCTGGAGCTTGTGCTCCACAGCGGGAGAGGCCACAGCAGTGAGAGGCCCATGTACCGCAAAAAAAAAAAAAGTTTATCTAACACAATGCTTGATACATGGTAAGTGTCCCATAAATATTAATTAGGATTTTTGAATTATGTAGTAGGACTATTACTCAGTTTAATGTATAGGTCTTTGCATCAAATTTTATAGGGGGAGTAACACTAAATTAAAAATCAAATCATATGATCACTTATATGTGGAATCTAAAAAAAAATGGTAGAAATGAACTGATTTACAAGAGATAAAAATAGAGTCACAGATGTAGAAAACAAACTTATGGTTACCAGGGGGAAAAGGGAGGAGGGATAAATTGGGAGATTGGGATTGACATATACACACTACTCTATATAAAATAGATAACTAATAAGGACCTACTGTATAGCACAGGGAACTCTACTCAGTACTTTGTAATGACCTATATGGGAAAAGAATCTAAAAAAGAGTGGATATTTGTATATGTATAACTGATTCACTTTGCTGTACACCTGAAACTAACACGACATTGTAAATCAACTCTACTCCAATAAAAATTATTTTAAAAAATCAAATCAGTAGCACCAAAAATAATTACAAATATTTCTTTTATGAAACAAAGTGATAAAAACATTTCTTCCTCCTTTTTGGTGACAGATACTCCTAATACTTTATTTCCTTTACTCCTTTCTAATCCTGCCCAGAGGAAAATAGTCACTTTCCCAGACTCCCTTGCAGCTAGACGTGGCCATATGATCCAAGTCTGGTCAATAAAATGTAAGCAAAGGTAACTTTTGGAAATTTCTTTAAAGAGCTCAAACTTAATTGGTGAGCCCAATTAGCACCTCGCTCATCACCCTTTACTCTTCTCCCTTCCTTCTTTCTGCCTACAGTGTAAACATGCAACTAGAAGAGCAGGAGCTATAACACTCTTGCAATCAACCCATGTCCACAGAATTCATAGGAATAGAAGAAAAAAGCTATATCTAAACAAAAGTACCATAAGAAATCTGAAAATGTGAATCAAAGTACTTCTGCTGATGAAAATGCCAAAAATTCTCCATTAAAAGTGCAACCCCAAAGTGAAAGATATCTGCAACATAGTACTCAAAGCCAAACTAAATATACTCAAACAGTTATGGGTATGAAAATAAAACACTGAGTCAGAAATACAAAAACTAAGACCAGAAAAAGATTTTTTAAGTGAGTGGGTGAAATGAGAGTTGATTAAACTCAGGAAAAAAATAAAAGGACAAAATCTTGTCAGTAATGAAAATTAAAGTACAAAAAGTAAAATATTCAAATGAAAATAGAATAAAAGGCATGAGAGTAAATCAGATAATCAACTAAAGGAAAAAAAAACAAGATTTAAAGAAGAAGAAAAAGTGTCAGAGAGGAGGTAGAAATAAAAGTTAGACCAAGAAAGAGGTAGAAATGGAAGTTAGACCAAGGAAGCCCAACATATATTCTTGATGTCCCTAAATAAATAAGATTAAAACAATGGAATAGAAACAATATTTAAAACTATAATCCAGGGAATTCCCTGGTGGCCCAGTGATTAGGACTGCCGAGGTCCCCAGTTCAATCCCTGGCTGGGGAACTAAGATCCCACAAGCCATGTGGCATGGCCAAAAAAACCCCTATAATCCAAAAATACTCCATAAGGGCTTAAGGTGGTTAAGAATCCGCCTGCCAATGCAGGGCACACAGGTTCGAGCCCTGGTCCAGAAAGGTCCCACATGCCACGGAGCAACTAAGCCCGTGTGCCACAACTCCTGAGCCCACGTGCCACAATTACTGAAGCCCATGCGGCTAGAGCCCGTGCTCCGCAACAAGAGAAGCCACCGCACTGAGAAGCCCGTGCACTGCAACGAAGTGTAACCCCCGCTCACCACAACTAGAGAAAGCCTGTGGGCAGCAACAAAGACCCAACACAGCCAAAATTAATTAATTAATTAATTAAATACAAAAAAAAAAATACTCCATAAGTTCTTAAAATATGTGAATGTACACATTAAAAGGATACACTGGATACCAGGAAAAAATGACATAGAACAATCAACCCCAAGGCATACTCTAGTAAATCTATGAGATATTAAAGATAAAGAAAGAAATCTTCAAGAATTCTAGGCAAAATGATGAAATAACTTACAAAAGCAGGAGAATTCCAGGGGTGCTCAACTCCCCAAAAACAGCATGCAGAGCGAGGCAACGGTGTAGCAACATTTTAAAGAAAATCAAAAAAGTATAAACCAGAATCTTACACCCAGCCAAGTAGTTCTTCAATAAACAAAACTATAAAAACAGTTTTAATCATGCAATAACTCAGTAAATACTGTACATAAGTATCCTTTACGAGGAATCTACTACATGATAAGCTTCATCCAAACAAAAGATGACTGCACCAGGATGATGACAAGCCCCCGCAAGATCTGTTTTTTTGGTTTGTTTTTTGCAGTACGCGGGCCTCTCACTGCCGTGGCCTCTCCCGTTGCGGAGCACAGGCTCCGGATGCGCAGGCTCAGCGGCCATGGCTCACGGGCCCAGCCGCTCCGCTGCATGTGGGATCTTCCCGGACCGGGGCATGAACCCGTGTCCCCTGCATCGGCAGGCAGACTCTCAACCACTATGCCACCAGAGAAGCCCAAGATGTGGTTTTGAAGCCCAGTGGGGATTAATTTCAGGAGAGCCAGAGGGCTATAGGAAACAGAGACTTCACTTCTTAAAGAGTGAACACAAAATCTCACATGACCCAAGACCCAGGGCATAAGCAGTAATTTGGAAGGAGCCTGGATCAAAGGCACCTGCTGATCTTGGAGAACCTCCCAGAGAGGCAGAGGGAACTGGAGCTCACCCTGGGGAGACAGGCACTAGCAGCAGCCATGTCAGGGAGCCTGTTCTACCATGAGGACACTGGTGCTGGCAAGTGCCATTTTGGAATCCTTCCTCTAGCCTGCGGAGCAACTAAACCCATGTGCCACAACTACTGAGCCTGCTCTCTAGAGCCTGTGCACCAGAACTACTGAACCCGTGTGCCACAACTACTGAAGCCCACGCCCCTAGAGCCCATGCTCCACAACAAGAGAAACCACCACAGTGAGAAGCCCATGCACCACAACAAAGAGTAGCCCCTGCTCACCGCACCTAGAGAAAGTCTGAGCGCAGCAATGGAGACCCAACACAGCCAGAAATAAATAAATAAATAAATAAACTTTTTTTTTTTTTTTTTTTTTTTTTTTTTTTTTTTTTTTTTTTTTTGTTGGGT
>NW_020173674.1:12183500-12269249 GCF_003031525.2 Neophocaena asiaeorientalis asiaeorientalis
TTTTTTGCGGTATGCGGGCCTCTCACCGCTGCGGCCTCTCCCGTTGCGGGGCACAGGCTCCGGACGCGCAGGCCCAGCGGCCACGGCTCACGGGCCCAGCCGCTCCGCGGCACGTGGGATCCTCCCAGTCCGGGGCACGAACCCGCGTCCCCTGCATCGGCAGGCGGACTCCCAACCACTGCGCCACCAGGGAAGCCCTAAATAAACTTTTTTACTTATTTATTTTAAAGGCAGCAAGAGAAAAACAACTTCTTATGTACAAGGGAACCCCAATAAGACTATCAGCAGATTTTTCAGCAGAAACTTTGCAGGCCTAAAGGAAGCGACATGATATATTCAAAGTGCCAAAGGAAAAAAAATGCCGCCTAAGAATATTCTACCTAGCAAAGTTGTCTTACACAACAGATGGAGAGATGAAGAATTTTCCAGACAAGCAAAAGTTGAAGGAATTGATCACCACTAGACCAGCCCTATAAGAAATGTTAAAGGGAATTCTTCAAGCTCAAGTGAAAGGACTCTAATTAGTACCAGCAAAGCATATGAAAATATAAATCTCACTGATAAAGGCAGATATATAGTTAAATTCAGAATACTCCAATGTTGTAAGAGTAGTGAGTAAATCATTTATAACTCTAGTATGATGGCTCGAAAATAAAAGTATTAAAAATAACTATAACTACAATAATTTGTTAACAGACACACATGGTAAAAAGATGTAAATTGTGATATCAAAAACATAAATGGAGGGGAGTAGTAAAAATGTAGAGCTTTAGTATGCATTTGAACTTAAGTTGTTATCAGCTTAAAATAGACTATTATATATATGTTTTATGTATGCCTCAAGGTAAACACAAAGCAAAAAGCTATAGTAGATATACAAAAGATAAAAAAGAATGGAATCTAGGCATACCACTACAGAAAATCATCAAATCACAAAGGAAGAGAGCAAGAGAAGAAGAAAGAAACAAAGGAATTATAAACAGCCAGAAAATAATTACCAAAATGGCAATAGTAAGTCCATACCAATTAATAATTACTTTAAATGTGAATGAACGAAATTCTCCAATCAAAGGACATAGAGTGGCTCAGTGAATTAAGAAAACAAGCCCCAGCTATATGCAACCTGTATTCTTCAAGTTTAAGGCATAGACTGAAAGTGAAGGGATGGAAATAGATATTCCAGGCAAATGGAAACCAAAAGAGGAAAAGGGGTTGCTATTCTTATATCAGAAAAAAATAGACTTTAAGTCAAAGAATGTAACAAGAGAAAAAACACATCATGATATAGGAATAAAGAGGTTAATATGTGGAATCTAAAATAAAAGGTCAGACTCAGAAACAGTGTAGAAAAGCTGTTTCCAGGCATTGGGGGTGGGGAGGGGAATAGGGAGAGGTTGGTAAAAGGGTACAAACTTTCAGCTATACGATGAATAAGGTCTGAGGATTTAATGTATAGCATGGTGATTATTGTTGACAACATCGTAGTGTATAATTGACATTCACTAAGAGAGTAGGACTTAAATGTTCTCACCAAAAAGAAAAAGAAAAAGATAAATATGTGAGTTTGCAAGGGGATGGATGTGTCAATTAACTAGATGGGGGAATCCTTTTATAATGTATATGTATGTCAAATCACCACCATGTACACTTTAATTACCTTACAATTTCATTTGTCAATCATATCTCAGTAAAGCTGAAATAAAAAATAGAAAATAAAGGGCTTCCCTGGTGGCACAGTGGTTGAGAGTCTGCCTGCCGATGCAGGGGACACGGGTTCGTGCCCCCGTCTGGGAAGATCCCACATGCCGTGGAGCGGCTGTGCCCGTGAGTCATGGCCTCTGAGCCTGCGCATCTGGAGCCTGTGCTCCGTAACGGGAGAGGCCACAACGGTGAGAGGCCCGCGTACAGAAAGAAAAAGAAAGAAAAAAGAATGGTGCTATGGACTGAATTTTGTCTGCCAAAATTTCATATGTTGAAGCCCTAATCCCTAATGTAATGGTATTTTGAGATGGAGCTTTTGGGAAGTAATTAGAGTTAGAGGAGGTCATGAGGGTAGAATCCTCATGATGGGATTAGCAGCTTTACAAGAAGAAGAATAGCTCTCTCTCTCTGTCTCTCTCTCTCTGTCTCTCTCTCTCCCTCTCCCTCTCTCTGTCTCTCTGTCTCTCTCTCTGTCTCTCTCTGTCTCTGTCTCTGTCTCTCTCTCTCCCATATCAGGACACAGCCAGAAGGCAACCTCTGAAAGCCAGGAAGAGTGACCTCACCAGGGAACCAAATCCACCAGCACCTTGATCTTGGCCTTCTAGCCTCCAGAACTATGAGAAATAAATTCTTGTTGTTTAAGCCACCCACTCTGATATTTTGCTATGGCAACCAGACCTAACAGAGATGAGTACATCTACCTACACTGATGCTGAAAGAGCTCCAAAATATTTAATTTTTTAAAAAAGTTGAAAAACAGTATGTGTAATATAATAGCATAGATGTAAAAAAAAAAAGTGTTGATCAAATTCATGTATTCTCAACTCTTTCCACTAACGCTCCACAACTCCTATGCTGGCCTCTTCACATTTAATAGGAAAAGTTCTCTGCTGCCACAATAATCATCAAAGGAAGAAAAAGAGACAATTATTTTTCTGTTCTGTGAGTTGGATGATCAGTCAGTCCTCCAGTTTCTGGAGGCCACGCTCCGGCTTTATGGCACGATGATACCGCAGGTGTCGGGAGCTGAGGCAAAGAGTTAGGAAAAGTTTGCAAAGCAGCAAATTAGTGTCATCCCTTGGGGGTTCTTCAGAGCTAAGAATTTCTTTCACCTCGATTCCCCAGAAGCTTCAGGTAAGTAATTAAAGGCATGACTGGATGCTACAAGAACACATCCCCACTCAATGTGCAAGTCGCTAATGAGCTCACAGTTCCCAACTCCTGTAACCATACTGTGGACCAAACCCAGGACACAGCATCTCCTGGTATCCCTGTTAGGTCCACAAAACCATACATTTTAGAAGCAGCTGGGTCACCATGCCAATGCAGGAGGACAGAAGCCATTTCTTTCCCGTCTACCCCTTCCCCCGACAGGTGGCTCTGGAAGGAAGGAGGAGACCATCATTTATGGAATACCTACTAGGTGCCAGGCACTGGGCTGAGCACTTTATCCAATGGTCAGACCGATGTGGCACCGAACGCCAGCGCTCACCAAGATCCACAGCTCTCTTCTGCCAGGGTACATGGCCAAATGCTATTCCCCCACCAACGGAAGGTGGGTGAAAGTGATATATGTCACTTACAAACCTGGCCTGTAGAAACCTCCCACCCACTGTCTTCCACTTTCTCTTCTTCATCTGCTACCTGGATGGTGGCACTCTGGATGACCTTGACAGGTTTGGGTTAAAGGTGGTGAAGCCTGTGCTAGCCTAGGTCCTTGAATGGTGCCAGCCACATTAAACTGTGTCATAGGTATTAAACCACTGAGATCTGAGAGTTGTTTGTTACAAGACCAGTTAGCTTACCCAACTCAGCCAATCTATTTCGCCATCTGGAAAATACAAATTAAATCACACCTTTTATTTTACCCAACGAATGGCTCGAGGCTACCTCTGCCTTGATAGCAGAAGTCCTTCATCTCTCACATGATGCAGGACCCCATCTCAAACCAAAGTGTCCAAGGACATTCAGGGCAAAGGACTCCTGCTTCCAAGGGCCATGCAGGGAGGAAGAACTAAAGCTCTGACCCGGCGTTGTCTTTGGTAATAGCCATGGAACTGGTCCTGCATGATCTGATGGGTGTGTGCTGACTGCTGCATTGCGGCTGCAGGTCTGGAGCCCTGCCGTGCCATAGCGTGGCTCCATCCTTCAGCTCCAAGGTCATAGTTATCTTTGCCCACTGCCACACGCTCAGCTAGTACTCCCCAAAACACAATGGACTAGAATGGCTGGACCGAGAGGGGCTTCCAGCCCCAGGCACGTGCTGCGCAAAACCAAGCCTGCTACCCAAAGCCCAGTGCTGAACCTGCTTCACCAACACAGGTCCCCCTTCCCCTCATGGTGGGCTCCCTCTCCGTGCTTTTAATATTCTTTTATGCTTATGGATTATGGTCAATGTCTGCCAATGTCTGCCAAATGGATTTGGCCAATGTCTGCTATGGATTATGGTCAATGTCTGCCAAAACCCCGAACCACCAAAACAGGTTTCCTTAATTGCAAACCTCAGAGACCAAAAGTTGGGGGAGGGGCCAACCCTTTCCTTCCCAGAAATCCCCTTGAACGATTTGTATGAAAATTGTGCAAACCAAGGGGAGAAGCAGGTTTTGCTTTCCCTCAGGAAAAACGTAATAATAAGAAGTGCCTATACACACTACATCTGCGTACTTAATCAGGGCACTCAATTAACTTAGAACAAAGACATCTACTCCAAGGAAACCTTCTGCCTCTACCTACATAAAGAAGCAGCGTCTTGAATTTTGCACACATTATGTTACTTGAAGCTGTGAGTAAATACTACTCTTCTCATTTTACAGATGAAGAGGTTCAAAGATGTGGAGTGGCTTGTCTGCAGTATCACAACTAGTAGGTGGCCAGCTAGGACACAAATCAGGCCCGTCCGACTCCAAAGCCTAAAACAGTGTCTCAGGATCAGGAAGCTGGGAGTGGCTTAGCTGGGTAGCTCTGGCTCAAGGTCTCCCAGGAGATTGCAGACAAGCTGTTGGCTTGGGGCTGCAGTCATCTGAGGATTGACTGTGGTTGGAGACTCTGCTTCCAAGATCACTTGGCTGCTGGCAGGAGGTTCAGTTCCTCACCACGTGGGCCTCTTGTAGGGTTGGTTGTTCATGAGAGACAGAGACAGACAGACAGACAGACAGAAAAGCTGCAGAGTCTTTTACAAGCTAATCTTGGAAGTAACATACCATCACTTCTGCCGAATTCTATTGCTCACACAGACCACAATGTGGGAGAGGAAAATGGTGGGTTGGATACCAAGTGGCATTGGGGGCCATCTTGTTGGTGGGAAGACCACATGGGATTTTTTTTTTTCCTTCTTTTTCATATCTAAATTTTTTTAACCATAAACATATATGCTAAATTATAAGGAAAAAAGCTACTGGCTGCTGGAAAGGGCACTTCCTTAGCCCTGCTGTTGATTTTTAAGCATCTCCTATCAACCTCTGAGTTCCTTTTCTTTTTTTTTATCATCATCATCAGTAACTTTTATTTGTTTTTAAATTATGTCAGTTGACAAACTACATATTGGGGAAATCTACCTTTGGTCATGACTGAAAGATAAAGACCAAAAGATACTAGGAAATATCCAGTTAAACTATATCTTCTTTCCACCAAATCTCCTCTTTGACATTGCCAAAATGACCTTTTCAACCAACTTTGTCACCAATTTCACAAGGATATATTAACAATAATTACAAGACTGTAAAGAAAGACCACCTGGAGCCGCGGGATAGGGACGGTGGGAGGGAGGGAGATGCAAGAGGGAAGAGATATGGGAACATATGTATATGTATAACTGATTCACTTTGTTATAAAGCAGAAACTAACACACCATTGTAAAGCAATTATACTCCAATAAAGATGTAAAAATAAATAAATAAATAAAAATAAATAAATTTTAAAAAAGAAAGATTGATACGGAGTTAGGTATGGGAGGTGATCAGGTCGGGACCCATGCCTTAGCAGGGGGACACAGAAGAGGAGGGGGATATCACAGTCTTGCAGACCCTCCCTGGGGAGTGAGGGTTCTACCCACATATTGGGCACAGAAGATGAGTGCCCTTAGCTGGTTTTTTTTTTAACGTCTTTATTGGAGTATAATTGCTTTACAATGGTGTGTTAGTTTCTGCTGTATAGCAAAGTGAATCAGTTATACATATACATATGTTCCCATATCTCTTCCCTCTTTCTTTTTTTTTTTAATTTTATTTATTTATTTATTTTTGGCTGTGTTGGGTCTTCGTTTCTGTGCGAGGGCTTTCTCTAGTTGTGTTGAGCGGGGGCCACTCTTCATCGCAGTGCGCGGGCCTCTCACTATCGTGGCCTCTCTTGTTGCGGAGCACAGGCTCCAGACGCGCAGGCTCAGTAGTTGTGGCTCACGGGGCTAATTGCTCCGCGGCATGTGGGAACTTCCCAGACCAGGGCTCGAACCCGTGTCCCCTGCATTAGCAGGCAGATTCTCAACCACTCCGCCACCAGGGAAGCCCTCTCTTCCCTCTTGCATCTCCCTCCCTCCCACCCTCCCTATCCCACCCCCTAGGTGGTCACAAAGCACTGAGCTGATCTCCCTGTGCTATGCGGCTGCTTCCCACTAGCTATCTGTTTTACGTTTGGTAGTGTCCATGCCACTCTCTCACTTTGTCCCAACTTACCCTTCCCCCTCCCCATATCCTCAAGTCCATTCTCTAGTGGGTCTGAGTGTTTATTCCCGTCTTACCCCTAGGTTCTTCATGACATTTTTTTTTTCTTAGATTCCATATATATGTGTTAGGTGATTTTAAAACCAGTGGGACTTACAGGAGGGCTGTAGGAAACCGAGACTTCATTCGTAAAGAGCGTGCACAGGTGCTTGCTTACTCCTGGGAACAGCACAGAGAAAGCAGACTGAAAACTGCCTGGGACTCTGGCTGGTCTCTCACGGCTGCTCCAGTATGCAGCCCAACATGCACTAGGAGGCCACTGTAGCCACTCTCACTCCACGTGCTGTTTTTCACTAGGGTGGAAGTGCCATGGCCAAGGAGTGTGCACTCACTTGGAATGGAACCAGGTCAGACCTGATCCTCAGGGTTTCTGCTCCAACACCTTGGTCCCTACCTGCACCCCCGATAGCGTGCGACTGCCAGTGAGCACCCGAGAACTCCTGCCTCACACCTGGCTCTGACTCTAGCTCCTCCACCTCCAGCCCAGCTTCCCACCAAGGTGGTAGCTGCTAGCACACCCTCGGGGACAACATGACCTACGCTCGCTTCAGATCCAGCTCTCTGATTTCCTTTTCTAATCTTTTCCTCCGTTGCCCTCTCACAGCCTGACCAAGAGTTGCTTTCTCAGCACAGTCCTCTGGCGCCATCTATTGGTGGCATCCAGAATCACTGCTGTCAGCTGACAGCTGCGAACGCGTGAGTCCAAAGGTCTCAGCTGCCTGCGGGAAAGCGAGATAGATAGGATATAACCATCGTTTTCGGGGGTAAAGCCTAGGGTCTCGTGTTTTTCTTCAGAGGGCCCAGGGATCCTCCACATTCATCCGCGAAGGGAGCTGTGGGATCCCAGAAGGGACGGAAGGGCTGTAAGAACTTTGAGGACCAGGGCTAATCCTCTTTTCTCCCTGCTTCCTCCTTCTGTTTCCCCAGATGCCGACCAGGCCTTCCACCCTGGCAGAGCCACGCTCAGCCAGGAGCAACAAGGTGGGCCCCTGTTTCCTCCAGCTGAACGGCTCAGAATCTAATATCCAGAAACTTAACTTTCACTTTTAACAAACTGCAGCTGAAAGGCACTCCAAAAAGCCTTGTGCTCATTTTAAAGAACTTTGTAAAGCTGGACAAATATATTTTGAAATATGTTGCAGCTTATTTTTTTGAGTCAAGAAGAAAAATGCTGAAGTTTTAATTAGTCTCAACAAGTACTCCATACTCATTGGGGAAAATTAGAAAGTTTAGGAAAGTGAAAATAAAAGCCACTCAGGACCCCACGGTTACATTATTCTGGAGTTGTCTTTCTTGTCTTCTTACGTGCTTACCTAATTGTTTACTAGAATTATTTTCTTATAGATCTATAAATTGTTTTTCTCACTTCAGCTTTACATGTTATAGCAGCCCAGGTGATCACTTGATTTTTATTTCCCATTGTAGCTGAGTGGGACCCTATGGAGTCTTCCTAGGTCAGACCTCCCCAACTCCCCCCACACCCACCCATGTCCTCTGCCTGCCTCTTGTCTGTAGAAAAACTTTACCCAAAGAATAAATTTAATCAGAAAAGTGAGAAAAGGCAGAAGCAAAGAACAACAGCCAAACAAGACAAAATAATGATAGTTTAGCCATGAAACAAAGTCAAGGACATTTAGCTCCTCCTCAAGGGATGTAGAGAATATTCTGAGCCATATTCTTTGAGTTGTTTTGCAGATATTAAAACCCCCACCTGGTAAACGAAGTTAACTACTTGATGCCCGGACTGTAGCCATGACATAAGAGCTCCATCTGCACAACTCCGAGAACTGGCCTCAAGGAAATGGGAACAAGCCAGCCCTGGAACTGAAGATTGACTGTATTTAAAACAATCAAGACGCCATTGATCAAAAACTGCCATATGACCAACGTCAAGATGATTGTCAGAGCTGACTGTGCTGTTCTGCACGTCGGCCCCCCATCCCCTGCCTATACACCCTGGAAACTCCCCCTTAAAAGCTCTTGCCCCCAGTTGGCAACAGGGAGTTGGTTCTTTGGGACATGAGTCCACCTTCTACCCAGCATTGCCAGCTTCCTCAATAAAACTGTCTTTCCTTTTACCCAGCACCTATTTCTCAGTATTGGATTCTTGAGGGATGAGCAGCTGAACCTGAGTTCAGCAACACCATGACACCGCAGATTCTAGGCTACACCTGGGTGTTCTTTATCACATTAAGTGCTAGAAGAAGGCAACACTTGAATGTTGGCCCGTTTTGCAGTTTGGCCTGGTTTTTTAACAGTATCCAGTTAACAACAGGCCACTGAGAGAATGTGAAGGTTGCTCGTACCTTCCTGCCTGGACCAAACCAACAGTATATGCATAAAGTTCTGGGACAAGGTTGGCCTGAATTAAAGCATGAAGAACGTGGATTTGTTCCCCCAGCCCAGAAAGAAGCCTAGCAGAGGGCCTTCCCTGGTGGTACAGTGGTTAAGACTCCACGCTGCCACTGCAGGGGGCACGGGTTTCATCCCTGGTCAGGGAACTAAGATCCTACGTGCCACGTGGTGTGGCCAAAAAAAAAAAAAGCCCAGCGTAACTAACTATAACATAATCTTTAGTGAAGGCCTCTAGGATAGAGATGTAGGCAGATCCTTACTGTTTTCTCTCACATGTCAGATACCTCCAGGTTCTGTTCCTAATTGCCTGTGCTAAGAAACTGACTACATTTTAAACGAAATCATCTACTGTTGAAAGAGATGACTAAGAACCAAACTTTGGAGTTGATTCAAATTCCAGTTCTGCCTATTACTAGTTATGGGGCTGTGTTTTAGTTAGTAATTGCCACAAAAATGCCACATAACAAATGACCCCAAAGTCATAGATTCTCATGGAATAAATTATCCTCATGGATCACTTAGGAGCCAGCTGACCTAGACGGGGCTAGGCCATGTAGCTCTGCTCCAAGGTAGAGTCTTGGCGGGCTTGGCTGGGCAGCTCTATTCATTCTGGGGCCCAGGCTCTTGGAGCAGCTGCCCAGGGGAGGTTATTTTCATGGCAATGAAGAGAGAGAACAAAATCAAGCAAAATCTCATATGGACTAGATTTGGAATGAGTACTTCTGTTCACATCTATGGGCCAAAGCAAATTGCAGGGCGGCCTTGTCTTAAGTCCAAAACAAAGGAGAGGGAATGCATCAGGCCACCATCATCACATGTCTCAGATCTACCCATCTCTCCAAATTCACTGCCACTTCCCTCACAAGTGACCATCAACTATTTCCAAAACCATCCCTAAGGCAGAGCCTCTAACAGGCTCCCCTGCTTCCAGGCTCCCCTCCTACAACCCATTCTCCATGCAGTGACCGGCACATCAGCACACTCTGTTGTGGAAACTCTGATGGCCTCCCACGGCTTGTAGGCTAACTTCCCACCTCCCGACGCGGCTCACGCAGCCCGACTCACTCCCGACTGTCTCCGGCTTCATATTGTGCCCTTAGCTTCCTCACCAGCGAGGCCCTAAAGACCACAGCCTTCTCACTGCTATTCAGAAGTGCCAGCTTCATTCCTGCCTCAGGGTCTTGGCACGCTGCCCCTCCTGCCCACTCCCTCCGCGGCTGGCCTCTCACTCCAGCTGCACTGTGACGATAGAATACGGGTTCGATTCCTTCTTAATTTCCTGTCTCTCCCATAGGCCCTTAAATTCCACAAGGACAGGGATCATGCCTGTTTTGTTCACAAATGTACACACCGAGGGCCCACTGCCAGCCTGTAGGACATGATCAATACAAATTTAAGTCGATAAATAAATAGCTACACTTACTGAGTGTTTAATATATCCCAGGCAGTACGCTGAGTGTCTCAGCATGTTACAGCATCAAAAGTATAACCACACTCCTACCTGCCATCTTCTTTCTTCCTGAACTTACCCTCAAGGCCCCTCTCTGCTGGGACATGAAGATGGGCCCTTCCCAGTTGAACTTGTAATGGTCAGATGACCATTCAAAACACTTGTGGGAAGATGGCCTCTTAGGGAACTGAGTGTCTAAACTTCCTCAGCTTTAACAAGAAGACATCCACCAGCACCCAACTCCTCTCAGGCACTCAGGGCTGTGTATTCAACAAGCCACAGATGCTGCATTCCAGACACCTCGGGCAAACTTCAGCTCTCTGTCATCTACTGCTTATCATCTTTTTCGTTTTGTTTTTTTAAGAGAACGAACATATGGTGACCAGGGGGGAAGCGCGGGGGGTGGGGGAAGATAGTTAGGGAGTTTGGGATTGACATGTACACACTGCTATATTTTAAATGCATAACCAACAAGGACCTATTGTATAGCACAGGGAACTCTGCTCAATCCCTAAATGGGAAAAGAATTTGAAAAAGAATAGATACTTGTATATGTAAAACTGAATCCCTTTGCTGTACACCTGAAACTAACACAACATTGTTAATCAACTATACTCCAATATAAAATAAAAAGTTTGTTTTTTAAAGATGCTTATCAAAAGTAGAAAAGTTCTGTGATTTCCACTCAGTCAGTTTGGGCAGGGGGAGAACTAAAGCTCAGGCCTCCAAGCTTCTGGACCCGCACCATCCTTCCTACCACCATATATCTGGAAGCATCTCTTTAAAAGCAAAATATTTTCTATCCTCAATGAGGCAAGTAATCATGTCTGGAATAATTCCATTGTCATATGCTCCAGATCTGTGCTTTTTGCCTAATCAGGAAAGTAATTACAGCAAGGGATCTCGGGCAGACCTGGACATACTATGGGAATCCATGCCTGGAAAACTGACCTGATTTCGCCCAGTATTTCAAATAAACAATTCAGGAATGTGCTGGAATTGTCAGTAGTTATTTTGACTTGGCAAGCAGGCCAGCATTTAGCTGTAGTCTCCAGATGGTTGGGACAGGCAAGGAGGATGAGAAATGAGAAAGAAAGGGAAGAGGTGGGGAAAGAGAGAAAGGGATTGAGAGGGTGCGATCAGCAAAAAGGGAAATGAAAGATCTGACAGGATCCCGCGTGCTCTGCCCGATGGCAATGACCACTGAGAACCTAGGGGGACCTGGAGCCCCGGGCAAACGTGTCTCCCGCTGAACGTGCCACAGTGTGGCCTATTCTGTGCAAGAAAGTATAGCCTTTACTCCCACTAACCAGTCAAGGGTCTGGTGGTGCCCTTCCTCCCATCCTATTATGGTCACTCACCCTTGTGACCACCGTGCAGTTTCCATGCAAAGAAAATAGAGAGGGCAAAACTGTGTGTGTATATGTCTGTGTGTAAGTTTACTTACGTACACCCCCCTCCCCCTCCCACACGTCTTAAAGGTGAGACGGTTTTAATCAACCAGGCTTACAATCCTAGGGCTCTTCCCTGCCAGGGTCATCAGGTACAACCTCAGCTCACCTCACCTCACCCCTCCCTGCATGCCCTCATCCTGAAGCCCTCACCATCCTCCAACAGGGCACATTCACCCCTGCCTCCCCCCTTATATCCTCCAACTAAAATCCTGCTTAAGACCTGCCTCACATGCCACCCCCACTTACGCTCCTGGGACCCCTGTCACCTGTTCCTTTATCGCCGCCAGTATTTCGTGGGGTTTGTTGTGTTTGCATCACACGTGCCCCTGGCCACTCCCTCTAGACTGTCCACTTCTTACGGGCAGGACTTGTGCTGCGTTCACCCTTTGTGTCCCTGATGGACCCGAGGAGTGGGCACTGCCGCCGTCCAAACAGTAAATAAGTCAGCGGTCGAGTGGAGAGCGTGTTGCGACACTTTCTCCTTGACACGATGTAGCTGCACTGCCTTGTGTGTGAAAGCCAGTTGGTGCATCTGGGTGTGAAATGCTATTTTTCTCCTTATTTTCATCATCTAACAAACTAAAGATTTTATTTATGTATGTTGTTTGTCTGCTTCCTCTTATCAGGATGTAAGTTCCATGAGGGCAGAGATTTCTGTCCATTTTGTTCACAGTAGAACCCTCAGCCACCAAGGTGTGTATAGCGGCTGGTGTATAGCAGGTAATCAGTACATCACTGTTGAATGGATTAATTTGTTTCGGGCAAGAGGAATAAGAGAGATCTTAGAATCATCTCCGTCTACTTAGAGTTTGCATCAGGCATAAGGGAGCGAGATGAAAGAAAACGTACCCAAACTACCACAGTCTCCCAGCAATTCTGAGATTCCCCAAATCCATCAACCAGAAAACCCTCTAAAAATTCTGGAGGCTTGCCTAAGGCACAGGTGTCTGTCCACCTGCAGACCCACGTCCGACCCTCTGTGAGCGCAGGCAGCCACACCTTAGCTGCACACTCACTTCCCCCAGGTCTCCACTTCACCACCCTCCATGTGTGTTTTGGGCTGAATTATGTGCCCCCAAAGTTCATATGTTAAAGTCCTAATGCCCAGTGCCTCTGAATGCAACTGTATTTGGAGACAGACTCTTTCAAGAGGTAAGTAAGGTAAAATGAGGTCATTAGAGTGCGCTGTAATCCACTGTGACTGCTGTCCTTATAAGAAGCGATTAGGACACACAGAGGGACGACCATGTGAAGACAAAGGGGGAGATGGTCGTCCACCAGCCAAGGAGAGAGGCCTCGCAGGAAACTAACCCGATGACACCTTGATCTCAGACTTCTAACCTCCAGAACTGCGAGATGATATATTTCTGTTGTTTAAGCCCCCCAGTCTGTTGTACTTTGTTACAGCAGCCCTGGCAAACCAAAACGATGTGGGAAAATCCCAAGGGAAACGTGTTTTTGTTAAGGATACCCCAGCTGAATGCAGGAGACTAAACGGCTCCATAAGTGAAATGATGTGGACGTAAAGCAAGGAGGGGGAGAGTCAAACAGAGGCATGATGTGTTGACATTTTTTGTATTTGGTATTTATGTCTTTTAAAAAAATTTATTTTCAGGCCATTTTTTTCCTTAAAAAACAAACCAAAGAAAAGCAACCAACAGCAATACTCTGTACAAGTATAACAAACATTAGAAATATGCATCATTCCAAAATTGTTACAAGAAAATTACAGCTTTAGAGTCCACATCAACATATCCTATTCATAGGTGTCCCCAAGGGAAAAAAAGCTACAGTATGTTAAATACTCGACTGCTACACATAGTCTGAAAACTCAGAACTTGGACTTTGGAGGCAAATCGACATCAGTCACCGAGACTTGTTAGCTCAGCGAGTGCAATCAAGCATTTCAAAAGAAAACCAGGCTTTTTCATCCCAGATGAAAAGCAAACATGAATCGTCTGCATAGTTGGCCCCAAACCCAGGAGCCTATGACCTGGTGACGCCCAAATCCAGCGGAGTCAATTATGCCAAAATCTAATGGCTGTTACATGGCCACAGGGAACAGACCCAAATGTCACTTCCTACTGGTGCCAATCATCATGAGATTTAACTTTGCAGACAAAACGTCCTTGCTCTTGGGAGAAGATATCAATGGCCCAGATCCCCCAAACTAACTCATCCCATCCTGGCTGGTTTTCTGTATGCAACTGTCAAATACTAAGCAAGGGCGATCACACCATCCCCACGATTCCACTGGACTCCTCAAAGTTTGGTTCATTGTTCACTGTTCCATTGCTCCTGGAAGGGCTGGGGGCAGGAACTCAAAAGCACTTTCTCTTTTCTGGGACCAACCCCCAGCCCGGGTGTCCTTTATATTTACACATTAATCTTCCCTTTTCACTGTGCTATAAATACCCTCACCAGCACACCCCCCACCCTTGGCCCACCGCCAGGTCTCTTCAGGATGCAGAGAAGCATCGTGACCTTCGTGTGACCCGCCCATTTGGAATCCAGGCCTCTCCACCACAAGCCTTCCTCCCAGGATTGGGAATGACGTCTGAGAGTGGCTGCTGCCCATTTCCCAAGATCATCCCAGGCGGAAGGGAGGAAGATTTCTGGGTTTTGCATTTTGACACAATATGTTTATGATTATTGTTGCTTTCATCTTTTAAAGGAATTTTTCGAGTTAAGTCCTTCCCTCCGACTTCTCCACGGCAGCGGCAGTGATGTGGGCAGGGCGTACATCTACATGGGATTTGGTACACTGGCACCCATCACCGTGGTTTCCTGACAGATTGGAGTAGGAAGGGGTGTGACCCACAGAACTGCTACCTGAACAGGGACCACCGAAGAAGTTACGGAACCCTCCAAGATCTGCGTGCAAGGGGCAGCCTTCCAAGTGTGAAGGCTTGGAAGCAATCACCCAAACCCAGCTTCACTCAAAACCCCGGGACAGCACGGCTTCCCTGATGCAGACCTTCAGAGCCGAAGAGGAGGACCCAGCCTGGCCTGGCCTGGCCAGGCCAGCCCACTCCTCGAAGGGCCTGATACTGAACAAACTGCTTTCTACCAAAGAGAGCAAAGGATTCAGCAAAAAGTGCAATCTCCATTTGGGAAGTAAGGTTCTCTCAAAACACGACACCATTACCACTTCTCCTTTATTCCTTTCAGTACCTCAAAGGGAGAGGGAGACAAAAGACGTGCAGCACCCGACCTCTGAACCGAATCAAGGGCTTTCTGTACGCGGTGGTTCCCCCTTCGTGACCCTAAGATACCCAACTGTCCAGTCAGTGATCAAAGTGCCGGTGAGTTAAGGAGCATGGCAGGGTCAGGAGACAGGATCCCACAGATCCACGGTGACCAGGGCACGCCACTCCCGTTTTCAATAGGACACATCGTCCTATGTTTACAGCAGGATTTATGACTGTGGGAAACGGCCACAGGACTCCAGGGACTTGGTCATTCCTTCATAAGACCTTGTACACTTCATTGCCTATTGGAGGAGAAACTCAACACATCTTCAAAATATAACCTGAGCCACAATATAAAATAAAAAGAAACAAATCCTTTCATGTTAATGCCTTGAGAAGTTTACAGATTATGTACCAATAAAATAAATCCACATAGATTCTGAAATTCTCGGTGGATACACATACCTGAAAGCCAAAAACAACAACAAAAATCAATCTACACTTTAAAAAAAAATCAAAGTAATTACAGCAGCAGTATAGTGAAAAGAAGTTTTAAAAATAATAATTACATCTTTGATACAAACTTGAACTTTGTACACCTCAGTTCCAAGGAATGACTGTTTTAAGAGTTTAGTATATATATATACAGCAGATACGGGTATGTGTTACTGCAGATACAGACTAAAGCCAGTAGACTCTACGGAAGGAGGGATTCATCTGACACTGTTTTCACACGGAAGTGTTCGCAGATTGCCACGCTTTTAAAAACACACACACACGTACACGGACACACAGAGACACATAAAATGCCAACCTGAGTAAAACGTTACTAAAAACCTACAGCATCATGAATTACTAAGTCACATATTGCACCTTTAAATAATCCTTCTTACCACACACAGAAATGAGAAAAAAGATCAAAGGGGGACAATAAAAGATTATTGTGTCACTGAAGGGTTCCTCTGCTTCCCCCCGACCTTTCCCCACCCCGAAATTCTCACGGTGATAATTTAGTTTCCACTCTTGCCCAGCCAATGGGCAGAAGATGTGGCCATCAGAAGTGTCTTTGGGGAAAAATAGGAGGGGAAAAGGGCAGAAAGAATAGAGCACAAAACAGGGGATGGAGGAAGTTGGGGAGGATCTCCTCTAATCAAATGAGAACAGGAATGTTACTAAGAAGGCTGAACCTCTGATACTAAACTACTGTTTAAATATTCCACATAGTCCAATTATGAGATTCAATACAAAAATAGAGATCTACTGAGTTTTACCTGTGGAAGCATAATTCAGAAAAGGCACATGTTCAAATAGAAAACCCAGGCAGGGGGGGTACCATGTAGCCCTCCCTACATGATAATCGTCCACTATTATGTATTTTCCATCAGCTAGATTCCAAGATACAGTAGGTAAAAATAGACCTCTGATACTTAAAATATATTCAACCTAACACAATCCTGGCTTTAGCATGTGAATCATATAAAATAGTCTTTTTAAAAAAGAACGTCTTGTAAAAGAAAAAAAAATCATAGCTCACTTTTCCTGGTGTTCTGTAATTCTCAAGAAAAAAAAAAAAAAGCGAACTCATCCCACTGATAATCAGAAACATAGTTGATTTGCTCACTACCCATCCACAGCCCCTGACAGCCCCAACTTCTCATTTGTCATGTTTTACATGTGTAGCTTCACACTCTCAAATTAGTTCTAACAAAACGGAACAAAGAATTAGGATACTAGACATATAAAAAACATGTCACATCGGGGCATCTTCCTTTGCTGTGGGTGTGACGGTCTGGTTAACTCCAGAAAGGTTTTCCTTTGGAATTCAGGCAATGTAACCATTTGTCTTTCCGAACGCGGTCACTGGTGCAAGGTTTTCGTAGATTGTCATTGCAGTTGTGTTCTGGTAGATGAGATCTACTTTCGAGTCCTTCTGGGATCTGATAATATCCAAAACACACTGATTGAGGAAAACATACTGGTCCTGTTAGAAGAAGAAAGAGAGAAAACAAATGAGCACAGGTCCTGAAGATGCGCACCCAAGGTTTTTTTCAAACAGATTACCGCCCTCCAACCCCACCCAACCCGCAGTGAACACTCCAAGTTCACGTAGGTCAAGGGGTAATAACATAGTGGTGAAATCTGAAACCACTGACAGCAAGGTTCTCATCATTAATGGTTCTCAATGAGAGCGGAGCACTCCCCGCACCTCCCTGCACCAAGGAAAAGTACCAGAATCTTGGGGAAGGGCAAAGAACGAACGTGGAGGAAATAATGCACTAAAAAGTCCAGCAGGGTTTTCTTGGCTAGGGAGGATGTGGAGAATGAATAAGCTGTGATTCTCAGCAGAGGGGGTGGGTTAAAGGGGGATGATCAGGACCGAGTTGGGGGTCCCCATCCTGAAGGGGGTGTAGAGACAGGGGTAATGATTGGGGTAGACCTGAAGGTCCCCATGCTTCAGGCAAGCACATCGGAATCTGCAGGTAGCCATTAAAAAGAGGAAGAAAGGCCCTGGTGGTGCAGTGGTTGAGAGTCCGCCTGCCCATGTAGGGAACGCGGGTTCGTGCCCCGGTCCGGGAAGATCCCACGTGCCGCGGAGCGGCTGGGCCCGTGAGCCATGGCCGCTGAGCCTGCGCGTCCGGAGCCTGTGCTCCGCAATGGGAGAGGCCGCAACAGCGAGAGGCCCGCGTACCGCAAAAAAAAGAGGAAGAAAGGGTATATGCTGAAAGATATCCATAATGCTGTTAGAGGAGAAAAACATCACAGGGCAGCATTACCTACAAAATAAGATCCAATTTTTAAAATATGCTCTGTGTGTGTGTGTACGTGTATACATTTTTTTAACAGAGGTACATAAAGAAGCCTGTAAAGATATATGCAAGCTGTAAACACTAGCTACCTCTAGGGAGTGGATTTGGGGAAGAAAAAGTAAAAGAGAAAAATGTCCTCTGTATAATCCTGTACTGTTAAAATTTTTTGAAATGAACAAAGTTATATTATTTTCAAAATATTTTAAAAAGGGATGAGAACATTTGTAAGCAGGTATAAGATTTCTGTGTTTCTCAAAAGCAGATAAAAGATTGATAACTACGACTCTATCTATTAATTACAGCAGAAAATAGGAGATCTCTGTCCCCACCAACGCAGGAGGTGACTTCCGCTCTTCCCACCACAGCCATGCTGCGCCACCCCAAAGCACACAATGCACCCAGGCCTCCAGAACATTCCCTGCTGGACTCAGAAACACAGCACATACTCATAGAGCTCTGAATTGGTTCAGGGTGACGGCCTGATACAAGATTAATATTCTGCTCTATCCTGGCCAGGGAGCATTCATCCCGACAGCTTTGAGGAAGGCTATTTCCCAATACACGTGTTGAGAACATGCCTTGAACACATAGTTCATCAGGAACATTTCAGGGAAAGCCAAACCCAACAGTTTTACATAAATGACACTGTAGATATTAAGCATGCATGTTCCCGATTGGTCACCATCCTCCCGCAGCCATGATGACTGATGTTCTTTAACATTTACAAGGCAGGGTAAGGATATATTGCTGTGTTAAAGCTTAAAGCGGCGTTATCCTATTTCGTATCATTAATATTTGATAAGTCCCTTTCATTAGCTTATTTTAAGAATGGTCAGACCTTCTTAGAAATCAAGAGTTGAAAAGACCAGTTTTATGAGTTTAAAACCCGGAAGCCAAAGTTCAGAGACTTGCTAAGATTATCTGGTGAGTCAGTGGCAGCAAGGTGAGGAATCCTGATACTGTCTCGGTTTGTAGCTCCATTGCTGCTATCAGGACAACTATGTCGCTGCGTCGGGTATCGTGGGGGAGTTCAATCCCACATCACTTTTAGGCCTTGAAAGAAATCCACCTCACAGCCAAGAGCCAGAAAGATCTGGAAGGGTGGGATATTTTAACACAAGTGTGTGACATGATGCCATCTTTTAAACACAGATGGGAAGGGGGAATTGTCAGACACAGACATTGGGCTCACCTCTGTCTGCACCATTAAAGGCCTGTGCATTCGAAGGTCGTACACAATCCCGTACACATCCACAGTGTTCTCGTCCTCTATCTGATAGATAAGACGATCGATGGCAATGAAAGTGCCCGTCCTTCCCACCCCAGCACTGAAAAAAAGGGGAAATGAAATGAGCATGTCAGCATGGGTTATCTCTACTGTAAAACTCCCATTTCCCCATTTATACATATATCTTACTCTCCTCCACTATCAGGCTTTGAGGGTCAAGCCCAGGACCATTACCAATTGGTTCAATTGAAACCTTTCAAGTCAGACTGTACTAGCTTAGAACTGGGGCCCAAGTCCTAAAGTGACTTTCATGTCAAATGCCACAAATAAAACACCTTGCTAGAGCATCTTGAATCTCAGTCCCATTGAAGTCGCCACTGTATCTAGGTTGGCAAATTCCATCAATTTATTCCCCAGAGGGCAACAAAGTCCCTCCCTTCTTCTGTCCTAAAATCAATTCCTTCAGCTTCAAAGCTAATTTCCTATTGTTCCGGAGGAGAGGGTGGCAAACTTTTTCCGTTAAGGGCCAGAGAGTAAATATCATCAGCTTCGCAGACTTTGCAAATCAACTCTTTCTGCCACTACAGCATAAAAGTAACTATAGACAATATGTAACCACATGGACATGGCTGTGTTCCAATAATACTGTATTTACAAAAACAGACAGCCAAATAGACTGCGGTGATGGTTTCACAGAGGTATACTCATCTCCAAACTCCTCACTGCTGTGTTCATTACGGTGTATTCATTAATTTACATGCAGTTTTTACATGTGGAAAGAATATTTTTAAATAAATAAAATGAACCAGAGTTATGTGTTTCAACATTGCTAAATAGCAAACCAAAATGCTAAACAAAACAGGTTGCAGAACGATGTATACATTATAAAATCTGGTCAAAGTTTAAAGTATATAAAACCGTAGAGTTACGTACATATGTAATAAAATAGAAAAGCACAGAAGGGAAGGATACAGATCAACTTTAGGACCACATTCACCTATGTAAGAAGGCGAACGGGATAGGAGACTAGTAAGCAGAGACTTCAATTATATCTGTAATGTATCATTAACAAAAAGAAACATATATGGCACCATGCTGTGCCTGATTAAATTGTTATTATTCTCCATACTTTTGTAAGGTTGAAATACTTCAAAACAAAATATTATAAATAAGAAAGAAATTTAAATATATTATGATTTTTTTTTTAAATACAGGCAGGTGACCACATCTGACCCACAGGCTATAGTTTGCCAACCCCCGTTCTGAAGTCGAAGGCTTAGGGAATAAGCCCTAATTCCTCATTGGTCCCTTATCCAAACCTTTCTTGAATTTGTAAATACCTATTGCATTCCCTCTTAGGGTTTTTTTTTTTTTTTTTTCAAAAGTGTCCATACGTATAAGTACGTTTGAAATCTGTCACACATGGACAGCCATCTGCATACCTGCAGTGCACCAGAATCGGTGACTCAGGAGGACTCTGCTTCATGTAGTCACGAACAAGGTACCGGAAGTTGATGAGCAGGTCAGTGGTGTCGGGAACGCCATGGTCAGGCCAGGAGGTGAAATGGAACTGACGCAGAGTGTGACTCTCACTTGTCTGGATCTAAAAGCCAAGAAAAGTTGTAAGATCCAGAGAGAAAGGCAAGCTAGATCAAGCAGTACCTGAAGACTGAACTGCACGGCTCAGCTGAAAGGCAGCTCAGCAGAAGTGGTTATGACCACAAATTAGAATGGTACGTTGGTACAACAGCTGATAAAGTGCTTGCGGGGACTTCGACGTACTCATCAAATCCTCATAACGTGCCAAGCAGGAGGGTTTATTATCCCCCTTTCAAGAAGGAGGAGAAGGGTTCCAAGAAGTGAAACAACTTCTCTTAACACTCAGCTCAGAGGCAGAAGTCTCTCATCCTTCGATTTTGAGTTCAGAATCTTCCCCTTCCAATCCAGCCTCCTGCCAATAATGTGCTCACATTCTTACACCTACACCTCCTTAGAGATTCATAAACCCCACCCCTCGAGCCCACCTGGAAATGTCACTGACCAAAAATAAATCTGTACAAATACAACTACGATAGTCAGTGCCTTCGGGGCAAGAAGTGCCTCATAATTCACGTCTTACAAAGAATTTAATAAGGTGATAGGCAACTGGCAAGCGCCAAGTCAATACTTAGAACTGTAGGGGTTTGAGAAAGGGCATCTATTTCGACTTCAGATAGACAATAGAAAGTGAAGCTTATTATAACAGAGTTAGTTATTATGCAGACTGGTTTCCTACATGGACCAAAGCACATACCTTTAATTATCAGAACTCCACCCAGGCTGGGCCATTCCCATTCCTGATTCAACTGTACTCACTATGCCTGCACCTGGGCACCGGCCTCACCTGCGTGTACCTACATCTGGACTGCTGGCATTTCCGTCTTCTTTATGACAGCTACCCTTGGAAGCTTTTTGTTGTTGTTGTTAATGTATATACATTATAAAAGCAGTACCTTCACATTATTCAAAATGTGGAAGACAGTAAGAGAAAAGGGCAGTGAGGGAGGAGGGTACTGTGACGTCCCGTCACGCAGGAACATAACACTCACAGATTTAATTATAAGTACTCATCCAAAGAAAGAAACCAGCCATGAGAGAAAAGAGGGGAGAAGGAGAGAGCTGAGGGGAAGGTCAGACTTTCAGTATTATCTCCACAGAAGAGCAAAGAGGCTCAGGTTAGAGATGGCAGGCAAAGGACACTTTCAGCCCTATCAGTTATGTTCCCACTTTTTAAAGGGAAAATATATTCATGCATTTTGTACAATTAAAAATAATATTTTATTAAATGCCATGTGGTATCCTAGATTGGATCCTGGACTGGAAAGGGCTTTAGTGGAAAACTATGAAATTAGAAGAAAGTCTGGAGTTTAGTTAATAAAAAGAATAATAATAGTAAATTTTTTAATGATGTGGACAATTCTACCCACAATTCTCCTCCACAAGGGCAGACTCCAAGCAGGGAAAGCAATCAAGGATAAGCCAGTCTGTTTAAAATGGGTGAAATCTATAGAAATAAGTATGACATTTTAAGGGATTCTCAGCTATGGTGAACTGCATTATTTATGTGACCCATTCAATACATGGTTAACTGCTTTGACGGCATCTCCAGGAGAGGAATTGAAATAAGTATGAATTATTTACTTATTTTCAAATTATTTACTTATTTTCAAAGGCCAGAGCCTTTGAGACACAGCAATTAGCAAAGAGTTAATATACTACAACAGTGTAGCATGAAATGACTTATGAAATCTTCAAGGATAATTCTCATAAACTGGAAACCAGCCCACCAGCCCCTCATAAATGCAACTCTACTAAATCTACTTCCAGGTTTTTCTTTTATGCACTATTCAGGATGTGCATAAAATTTTGTCTCCTAGTATATTTCCCTTAATTACACTCTAACTTCTCCTCATGGTAATTATGCAGTCTCCATAGCCATCATTTCTAATAGCTGAATAATGATACAGTGACTAGATAACCTATAGTTTCATTATCTATACTCCAAAAGCTAGATATTTGCACGGTTTCCAAATTTTCCCCCCATTATAAATAATACTCAGATACATCTTTATGAATAATAAGCCTTCTCCTATATTTCAGATTATTCCTTTAGGGCAGATTCTCAAACTTGGGACCACCAGATCAAAGGGGGACAGAGATTTTTATGCCTTTGATACAAACTGCAAAGGGCTATATTGATTTATGCAGCCATCAAAAGATTTCAGTGTTGCTCATGACACTGATTCTATTTTTAAACATCCTTTAAAAAATTAAAAGGACACATAAACTGACTTCCCAGAATGCCTACATAATTTAACTGCATTTGTTTTCATAACATTTGGGGGGAAGGGAGGCCATGTGTATATGTCCTGGAATCCTATTATTGTAACTGTCATTATAAACTACTCCAACAGCAGATGGCCACTCCTGATGTCATATTTCCAACCAAATAATCCAAAACGGCCTTGATTTGTAACAAAAATTCTATGAGCAGGTCACGTGGAAGTGAAAGGAAAGGAGTACAGATACTGAGCCATGCTCTCAAGATTCACTTTATTTAAGAACAACTTAGGAAATTCTCTTTAAGAAAGCAAAGCCAAAGGGCTGCCTTAGAGTATATGCAGATATGGATTGTTTTATTCTGTAAAGAAAAAAGCAAAAATATAATTCTGATGCATAAAGAAATTGGTTAATACCAACCTAAAAAGTACCAACCCAAGGTTTATATATGTTAATGTTATATGAGACTTATCCTTCTTGACCTCTTACTTACATTTTGCACTGTGAAGTCTCTGATGGTCCATTCTGGTAGAACAATTTCTGACGTCATTGCGACCGTTATGTCCCCATAGTCCTGAGCCTGCTTGGAGGGCCAGTACTCCTCACATTTGGTCTAGAATAAAATGTGTTTTTATACAAAGACTCAGATCAAACCACCTACCATCACGAAAGCCTCACAAGGAGACCAGATATTGAAAACTAGCATCGCCCGGGGTCTGAATCCATCCCTTAGGTGGGTTCTGTCTGACCCTTGGAATTTTGGGTTTTTTAAAATTTACGATTCCTGCCAACTTTTTTAAATTTGGGAGTTTTCCCATAAAAATCCAGATTTCTAGCTTCTCTTGAAAAATCAGAAGATCTAGCCAACACTGAGCCCCCATTTCTGCACAAAAACTGACTCAGAGCTAAGCAGCAGCTGTTCCTTCACAGGGGACACCATGCCCACCCAGCTCCCCCAGGCCTACAGCAGCCATTCCACTAACTGCTCCCTGAACTAAACTTCTCTGACTGACCTATAACCCTAAGCAGCAGAAGAAATGAGAACTTTCCCCAATACTTTTAGATACACACTAATTGCAATACAAATATGGACACCAATAAAGAGAATCAGATTAAATCATTTGGGGGTCTTTGATTTTTATAAAGTCAATGGGCAGATGTGAACAGAAATAAAAATCAGGAAACAACTGCTCTCTGAGACTACCTCAAGCCCCATTTAGTGACTGACTGAAAACACACACACACATATATACACACACTCTCTCTCTAAACTTTCCAAAGTGTGCTCTCCTGTAATGGTTTCTAACCCTGACTGATATCTGACTCACCTCAGAGGTTTGTTTTGCTTTAAAAACAGATGCCTGCTTCCCACCTCCAGAGATGCTGACTCTGACCCAGGGATCAGTATTTTTTAAAAGATCCCGGCTTCTGGACCACTGCTCCAAGATAGAACACAGGACTGGGACACACACTGACATGGAGGTTTTGCCCAGGTTGTCTCTTACCCGCTGGATTTATATTACTACCTTGTGGGCAAGTTCTTAAACTCTAAGCTTCATTTTCCCCATCTATAAAATAATAACACCTCACAGGGTTGTTATAGGAAAAAATAACATATATGGAGAATCTAGTGCAGAAAATACACTGGCTCTCTTCCCCTGTCACCCAGGGTCAGTAACATCCACTTCTCTCCCGCCTGATGATGAACAAGGACCCATTAAATTCATCTTCTTGTTCTTTGTTAATTTAACTATGTCATTTTCATTTATCTAACAGATATCTAACAGATAGGAGAACGTCCCATGGGTGAGGCCCCCGGCTCAACAGCACCATAAAGTTTACTTGCATTCATAAGCAATGGCCTTTCGTTTGCATGATAACCTGTTCTAATGCGAGAAATGGGTGCAGAGCCCAACCTTCTGTGTCACAAATAATATGAAGGGAACCACCTCTTAACTGTTCTTTGTTACCTTTCCTTCCTCCAACCCCAGCCCCTAGCACAGGACCTTACACATACTTGGGGCTGGATAAACATCTGCTAAATTAAAGTGAAAGAACAGAACATTAAAAGAAATGATGCCCAGGGACTTCCCTGGTGGCGCAGTGGTTAAGAATCCGTCTGCCAATGCAGGGGACACGGGTTTGAGCCCTGGTCTGGGAAGATCCCACATGCCGCGGAGCAACTATGCCCGTGCGTCACAACTATTGAGCCTGGGCTCTAGAGCCCACTCGCCACAACTAGAGAAAGCCTGCGTGCAGCAACGAAGACCCAACGCAGCCAAAAATTAAATAGATAAAAGCTCTACTATTAAAAAAAGAAAAAAAAAAAGAAATGATGCCTGACAGGTTGGCACTATCTCCGGGACAGTGCTACTCAAAGCATGCATCCTGGAGCAGCAGCAGCGGGAACTGTCAGAAATGCAACTCGGAGATCCAGCACAGACCCTCTGAATTAGAAACTCTGGAGGCGGAGCCACCCTGCAGGTGACTCTGATGCACGTTAAAGTTTCAGAACCACTGGCTTAGGGACTTGACTCCTTGGGACTTCCTTGGTGGTCCAGCGGTTAAGATTCTGCCCTTCCAATGCAGGGGGCACGGGTTCAATCCCTGGTTGGGGAACTAGCATAACCCAAAAAGAAAAGGGACTTGACTCCTATCCTTTTTTTTTTTTTTCCCCCGCGGTACGCGGGCTCTCACTGTTGTGGCCTCTCCCGTTGCGGAGCACAGGCTCCGGACGCGCAGGCTCAGCGGCCATGGCTCACGGGCCCAGCCGCTCCGCGGCACGTGGGATCCTCCCAGACCGGGCACGAACCCGCGTCCCCTGCATCGGCAGGCGGACTCTCAACCACTGCGCCACCAGGGAAGCCCTCCTATCCTATTCTTTAAGTAACAAACCTACATGAAAAAATTCACAAAGCACATTAGGTCCTATTCCTCAGGCACAGACTTTCTGAATTTAGCCCATGTTTTTCAATTCTCCTTGGTCCACTTATGGAAAGATGGGATTTTATTACTAGAAGAAATCTTATCTTGGATGGAAGTGGCTGGGAGGATTCCAGGCCATCAGAAGGGAGAGAGAACTGCTGAGACTTCTCTTGGGATACATCAGAAATTTTGCATAAAGAAAGGGTCGCAATGCTGTAGACTAAGTTTGAAAATCACTGGGTTGGTCAAATTGGTCATGTCACAGGTAGAGCTGGCTGCTCGGAGGCAGGTCGGCTTGCACTCATCCACAGAGCTGATGAACAACGGAGCTGCACATGACTTCTTCCGCCTCACTAACCCAGCCCCTGCTGCTCATTAATGCCAGCAGCAGTGACTTAATGACTAGAGAACATTGCTCTCTGTCCACAAAGGAAAGCAATGATAACATAGAGTTTTTAAACATTTTTCTAAAACTTTCCTCTTAGAGGAGAAAAAGTCAGAAAACACACTTCTAAGAACAGAGGTGCTAATATTTGGGGGAGTGTTTTTTTAAAAAAGGACAAATCATTTTTAAGATACCCTCCCACCACAGTAAATATGAACGAACGAATTGAACTGAATAATAATAAAAATAAAAGATACTTACCCTTCCCTGCTCAACACATTTGGTCAACATGACAATGGCATAGACATTTTTCTCCCAAACCATACGCCAAAAATCTTTCAAAGTGTTGGGTAAAGGTCCTTGTGTGGCAATAAAATCTTTCTTGGAATGGTAGCCCTAAAAATGGAAAGCAGCACATATTCAACCTCAAAGAGATGGACAGCAGGAGGACCTCCTCCTAACCAGCCAGCACTATGGGCCCTGCTCTCCACTTACAGGCATGTAGTTGGCATTGATGTAGTCATCAGTTGAATGGGCATGGACTGAAAGTTTGACACGGGAGATATCGTCTGTGACATTCAAAGAAAAGAGTTCCATGTTAGAATAGAAGCAAAGGTGTGAGTTGAGTTGAATACAAGAGAAAAAACTGTCGTTTTCATTTATCTAACAGATATTTAGGAGAATGTCCCATGGGTGAGGCCCTGGGCTCAAAAGCACCATAAAGTTTATTTGCATTCATAAGCAATGGCCTTTCGTTTGCATGATAACCTGTTCTGATGCGAGAAATGGGTGCAGAACCCAACCTTGTGTGTGGCAACCCAACCCTGTATGGCAACACAGGGGCTCCATCACACCTTGAAGCTGCATGGCTTGGCGTTTTACATCCACGACCTTATTTCATTCCCACAGTCACCAGATGTGACTATGGCACAGACAAGTTACATGATCACCTGGGCAGAGCTAGTCAGTGGCAGAGCCACAGTTAGAACCTGGGCAGCCTGGCAACAGGTCCCAAGGTCTTAACCACTCCAGACCGCCTTCTCAGGAGAAACCAACTATTAGCATTCTTGGGTGAGTGCCATGAGCCAGGGAAGGCCCTCAGCAATGTTATTTATTCCTTATAACCACACTACAAGCTTCTGCGCCCATTTTAAAGAGGAGGAAACTGAGGGTCAGAGAGATTAAGTGATTTTTCCAAGCACTTTCATCTGGTGAATGGCAGTCAGAATTCAAATCCAGTGCCCTTTCCACTATAGCAGGGTAGATACTCAGTTAAGACTTTCACACTTTCTCTATTCTCATAAAAAAAAATTGTTATAAAAAGACAGTCCCAAATGCAAGAATAAACTGAATGCATAAGACTATTGTAAATGGCATATGTGGAATCTAAGATATGACACAAATGAACTTATTTACAAAACAGAAACAGACTCACAGGCATAGAAAACAAACATATAGTTATCAAAGGGGAAAGGGAGTGGGAGGATAAATTAGGAGTTTGGGATTAGCAGATTTAAACAGATAAACAACATGGTTCTGTATAACACAGTTATACTGAACTATATTCAATATCCTATAATAAATCATGATGGAAAAGAATATGAAAAAATGTGTGTATATATATATATATATATATATATATATAATGGAATCACTGCTGTACAGCAGAAATTAACAGAACATTGTAAATCAACTATACTTCAATTTTTTAAAAAAAGACTACTATAAGTGGAAGGACGTAAAGCATAAAATTCTCATGTTTCCTATATACTGTCATCTCAAAAAACACACACACAAAATTGTCCAACTCCAGAAATGAAATAATATCCTTAAAATCTCAACGATCAGCCTGAGCTATAAGCAGCAGCTCCTATGTTTCCCTGTCTTTGACTATCCACTATCTCATCCTCCCCTGAACAAAATAACAATTCTAAACCCGGTTACCAACATGAGTGTCAGCCTAAAATCTTCCCAATAAAAACAACAGCCAAACTCTGGATCTGAAAATCTCCACAGACATCCACAAGAACGGGCCAATAATCCTGTGTTAACCCTCAAAGCGCAGAGCTGAGGCAGATCCCGACAGCCTAGTTTTAAAAGCGTTTCTCTCAGCACACGCGTGAGTCAATGTCTGCTGTCAATATAAGTGCTGGAGGGGTGGCAAGGAATGAAGAGAACGAAGGGAGGAGCTAGAAAATCCTGAATCTAAACAGAAGTTAACATTTCAGGCCAGGAAAGAAAAACACAACTTCAAGTAAAACAGACAATTTAAAAAAAACAACAAAAAAAGACAGGAATGAACCCAAATGTAATTCACATTTAGCCGTGCAATGTGCTCAGCCGACCAGAGACGCGTCTGGACAAACAGAGCATTACTCCCTGCCTGCCCTCGTCCTGCTCCCTTTCATTCCAGAGCTATACGAACTGAAATAGAAGAGCTGTGGGAATAAAGGGGCTCAAAGCACAGACTCTGGCCTTTTCCCTGAATGAAACTGACAGACTCGGTCCACGTCTGGTCCCACCATGACTATCTGTGTGACTCTGGACAAATCACCTAGCCACTCTGTGCCTCATTTTCCTCATCTACTACCTATTTCATAAGGCTATTGTGAGGACGGAATTCAATGGCATATGCACACAGAAGGCGACTAAGGAATGGCTATGGAAGTGGTTAGTTCGTATCTGGATTCTTCTCCCCTCTACTGTTAGAGATGTGATGCCAGTGATGGAAAAAAGGGAAAGTAATGTGGAAAAAACAACTTACAGGGTAGAACATTATTATAGCGATTTTTTCCTCTATTCTCAGCCAGTTCAGCTGCGTACTTAGGTAGACCAATTCCAACAAGCTTCAGATCCTAAAAACAGAACATATGAGTTGTTCATTTATTCAGTGTTCAAACGTTATACTACTCAGAGAGTAGGACAGAACAGAGTGGGAATGCAGAGATGTTATGGGTAACATTGTGTCCCTCAAACAGATATGCAGAAGTTCTAACCCCTGGTACCTGTGAATGAAATCTGAGTTGAAAATACAGCTTTTGCAGATGTACTCAAGATAAGATGAGGTCATACTGCAGTAGGGCAGGGCCCTTAACGCAATATCACTGGTGCCTTTATAAGAGGAGAAAAGACACTGAGATACAGACACACAAGGGAGACCTGTGAAGATGGAGGTTCTATGGCCACAAGTCAAGAATGCTTGGGGCTTCCAGAAGCTGGATGAAGCAAGGAGGGATCCTCCCCAAGAGGTTTCAGAGGGGCCCCCAGGGGACATGCAAGAGCTTCTCTCTCCCCTCAAAGAGGGCTGCCTCTCACCCAAAGCTTCACCATAAAACGGAAACAGGCAGTTTTCCAACTTTCGGGACAAACGTAGAGCAATTAAAAACACAACATTTATAGCCACATACTTCATATTCTTCTGCAAATCCACAGTTGGAGTCAGCTTGCTGTTTCTTAAAGTAGGCCTCAAAATTCTCCACTTTGATTAACTTGGATCTAGGAAAACAAAACAGGATTTTTTGCATTCAACCAAGTTCACACTCAAAATAGAAAAATACAAGTTATTTTTTTAGAAAGTGGAGAGTTTACTCACTTTTTAGGTCTTCATCATAGAAAAGGAAAGAAAAACAATAAGCAGTTAGAAAAAAATGACTCAACCATGACTCTGGAGATGATAGCAAACATCTTCCCAAAGAAAACCTGTAGTACAAGAGGCGGGCGGGCGGGCGGGCGGTGGCAGGTGGTGGCACTATGTTATTTACAAAACAATGAAATATGAATCAGGAAATCTGACTTCTAGACCCTGTTATATAACTGATTGGTTTTGGGACTTTGAGCAAGTTCTCTCCTCCTAGATCTTCATAACCTTTTTTGAATCACAAAATATATATTTGTTGGTAGACTATATGGCAAAAGTATGGCTCCCCTTGCCATTGTACAACACGGCAAGGAAGCTAGCTTCAGGAGACTAGGAAACACAGGTTCCTCGCAGAATAACAAGGCTAATAAGGACTTCTGGAGGATTAGGTCCAAACCTGTCGATCGGGAAAAGTGGCAACAGTTTCCATCAAAAACAAACAAACAAACAAAAAACCTCAAAATAGGCACTGAACAGATTGAGGGATTCAATGCATTAAGACGCACAACTCTAGAGACTTACTTAATTTGAGAAAAGGACACGTCATTGTTCTTGGCATCTTTCCTGTTTTGAAAGAAAAAGAAAGACCCATTAGATCAAAACAGCTTAATTCTGTGCTTTGTCCCCTTTGTGTATCTACAAAATGCCTTTTCGCTGAGCATTAGTTCATACACAGCATTACTTCCTGCTCGCAAATACTAGACTTAACGGTCTAAGCAGCAAATGCTGAGTATAAGCCTCTTTTTTTTTTTTTTGCGGTACGCGGGCCTCTCACTGTTGTGGCCTCTCCCCGTTGCGGAGCACAGGCTCCGGACGCACAGGCTCAGCGGCCATGGCTCACGGGCCCAGCCGCTCCGCGGCATGCGGGATCCTCCCGGACCGGGGCACGAACCCGTGTCCCCTGCATCGGCAGGCGGACTCTCAACCACTGCGCCACCAGGGAAGCCCAAGTTACTCTCTTTTATACGATCTAAAAGTATTGAAGAATCTTACTCAAGCAATGTGTAGGAATTCCTCTGGGTAAATACACACCAGCTGCACCACCCCAGCGTAAAGCCACACTCGTTCTTTAGCGCTCTGGTTTTTGTTTTCTTGGTTTGTTATTCGTTTGGCTTTGGTTTTGGTTTCGGCTTTGAGAAAGCCTTTCTGATAAAGTTAATGTAATAAACCAGAAAATACACCCAGTGTCGGCAAGGTGGTCGGGCACCTGGCACTCCTCTGTACTGCTGGCTAAACCCCATGCTGGCGTTAAAAGAAAAAAACTTTCTGGAAGGCAATTTCGCAGCACGTATCAAAATTGATAACATGCATACCCACTGACCCAGCAATTTCCCAGCTTGGAATTTAGCCTAAGGGAGTAATCATGAATATGCCCAGATTTACACACAAGGATAAGCAACTGTGGCAAACAAACAAACAAAATACCTGAAAACATCAGGAATTTGGTTGAATAATTTCTATACAGCTGAATACTCAACAGCCACTTAAGATGAAGAAGATCTGAAGCCGTCCACGATGTCTTGTGAACAAAGCAGGCCAGAAAATATGTATAATATGATTCTGTTTGTGGGGATGCGTGTGTGTATTTGTGTGAGTTTTGTAATCACATCGATGTTAAGAGTAGTTTTGTATGGGTGTGATTATGGATTATTTCTTTTCTTTGCCCTTCTTTTCTGTTTTTTAACTTTTTGCCGTAAATATGTAAAACTTTTCTTTTAATAAGAAACAATAAAGCTGTTTTTGACCCCTCCCTCGAAAAAAAAAATCAGAATCTAATGCAAAAAGATGTAATACGGGCACTGCCTGTCAACCCACGAGAGCAAGGTGGTGGCAGAAGACCAGGTGTAGGATGCATTAGAAACCCTGGGCCAGGATGAAATCCCCTGGCTGGCAGCACCCGATAACAGTGAATAAATCCCAGCTGATACACAGGCTTCACACCCTGCATGGTCAGGCAGGAGGGTGTGCAATGAAAAGCAAAGTCCAGGTCCAAGTCCATTTCCACACCTCCTACACTCAGCTTCTGCATCCTTGCAATGGGGCTTGGGAGGCCTGCCTCATAGGGCCTCATGCATGACAGAATTCATGAAAAGCACAAGTCCAGGCACACAGTAAGTGCTCAAGACAGAGTTGCTATTTTTACTATTTAACTACCCCAAAGAGTAACTGTACAGATAAAATAATAATATCATAAGAGGTATAAGATACTGTCAAAGCACTTTTTTTCATTTAATGCTCCTAGGCGGCACAAGTTAGGCACTGTTATCATCCCCGTATCACAGATTAAGCAACACCTTAAAGCCAAGCTCCCTAACTGCCAGTCAGAGACAGAGCGTGTGTTCAAACTTAGCTGACTCTAAAACGCCATCTCTTAACACTCTGGTTTGTGAACTAGAACGCCTGTTTGAAAGCAGCCCCTTCTGTTGCAGTGTTTACCATGACCTAATGCTTTAAAACCCTCCAGCTCACAGGGACTTCCCTGGTGGTCCAGTGGTTAAGACTCTGAGCTCCCAATGCAGGGGGCCTGGGTTCAACTCCCGGTCAGGAAACTAGATCCCACATGCATGCCACAACTAAGGTGCCCTGAAGCCGCAACTAAGGAGCCCGCCTGCCACAACTCAGACCCGGTGCAACCAAATAAATAAATATATTTAAAAAAATAATAAATGCTTAACAAAAATATTTTTAATAAATAAATAAATAAAAGAAAACCCTCCAGCTCAGAGACTGAGATGAAATAAGACTGGCCAGACAGTGAAGACTCTGGATGATGGGGACCTGGGGGCTCACTATACTATCCCTTCCATCTGTGTGACTGTCTGGTTACCCACAATACAAAGCTCCCTTTAAAAGTAGGATATTATTGGGCTTCCCTGGTGGCTCAGTGGTTGAGAGTCAGCCTGCCAACGCAGGGGACATGGGTTCATGCCCCAAAAAAAAAAAAAAAAAGTAGGATATTATTGTTAACATAAGCAATAGTCACCTTTTCTTTCTCCAGAAGAGGAAGCCTCCTACAGCCACAATAACCAAGGCACCAAAGATACATCCAAACACTGCTCCACAGATGACACCTGGGAAAAGTCCAAATGGGAGCCACTTCAAGAGGTGTTCACAGACAACTAGAGAAGATCATACTAAAGTGAAGTCAGTCAGAAAGAGGAAGACACGCCATATGATATCACTTTTATGTGGAATCGAAAATATGACAAAAATGAACCTATCTACGAAATAGAAACAGACTCACAGACACAGAGACCAGATTTGTGGTTGCCAACGGGGAGGGAGGGTGGGGGAGGGAAGGACTGGGAGTTTGGGATTAGCAGATGAAAACTATTACATATAGGATGGATAAACAACAAGGTCCTACTGTAGAGCACAGGGAACTATATTCAATACCCTGTGATAAACCATAATGGAAAAGAATATGAAAAAGAATATATATGTGTATAACTGAATCACTCGGCTGTGTACCAGAAACTAACACAACATTGTAAATCAACTGTACTTCAATAAATTTTTTTTGAATTTTATTTTATTTATTTTTTTATACAGAAGGTTCTTATTAGTCATCAATTTTACACGCATCAGTGTATACATGTCAATCCCAATATGTATGATCCTTTTAATGTGTTGTTGGATTCTGTTTGCTAGTATTTTGTTGAGGATTTTTGCATCTATATTCATCAGTGATGTTGGTCAATAATTTTCTTTTTTTGTAGTATCTTGGTCTCGTTTTGCTATCAGGGTGATGGTGGCCTCATAGAATGAGTTTAGGAGTGTTCCTTCCTCTGCAATATTTTGGAAGAGTTTGAGAAAGATGGGTGTAAGCTCTTCTCTAAATGTTTGATAGAATTCACCTGTGAAGCCATCTGGTCCTGGACTTTTGTTTGTTGGAAGATTTTTAATCACCGTTTCAATTTCATTACTTGTGATTGGTCTGTCCATATTTTCTATTTCTTCCTGGTTCAGTCTTGGAAGTTTATACCTTCTAAGAATTTGTCCATTTTTTCCAGGTTGTCCATTTTATTGGTATGGAGCTGCTTGTAGTAGTCTATTTCTATGGTGTCCGTTGTATTTTTTGTATTTCTACAGTGTCCGTTGTAACTTTGTATTTCTACGGTGTCCGTTGTATTCCTTTGTATTTCTACGGTGTCCGTTGTAACGTCTCCTTTTTCATTTCTAATTTTATTGATTTGAGTCCTCTCTCTCTTTTTCTTGATGAGTCTGGCTAATGGTTTATCAATTTTTTTATCTTCTCAAAGAACCAGCTTTTAATTTTACTGACTTTTGCTACTGTCTTCTTTGTTTCTATTTCATTTATTTCTGCTCTGATCTTTATGATTTCTTTCCTTCTGCTAACTTTGGGTTTTGTTTGTTCTTCTTTCTCTAGTTCCTTTAGGTGTAAGGTTAGATTGTTTATTTGAGATTTTTCTTGTTTCTTGAAGTAGGCTTGTATAGCTATAAACTTCTCTCTTAGAACTGCTTTTGCTGCATCCCACAGGTTTCAGATCGTCGTGTTTTCATTGTCATTCGTCTCTAGGTATTTTTTGATTTCCTCTTTGATTTCTTCAGTGATCTCCTGGTTATTTAGTAACGTATTGTTTAGCCTCCATGTGTTTGTGTTTTTTATGTTTTTTTCGCTGTAATTCATTTCTAATCTCATAGCATTGTGGTCAGAAAAGATGCTTGATATGATTTCAATTTTCTTAAATTTACTGAGGTTTAATTGGTGACCCAAGATGTGATCTATCCTAGAGAATATTCCATGCGCACTTGAGAAGAAAGTGTAATCTGCTGTTTTGGGACGGAATGTCCTATAAATATCAATTAAATCTATCTGGTCTGTTGTGTCATTTTAAGCTTCTGTTTCCTTATTTATTTTCACTTTGGATGATCTGTCCATTGGTGTAAGCAAGGTGTTAAAGTCCCCCACTATTACGGTGTTACTGTCGATTTCCTCTTTTATAGCTGTTAGCAGTTGCCTTATGTATTGAGGTGTTCCTATGTTGGCTGCATATATATTTATAATTGTTATATCTTCTTCTTGGATTGATCCAGATTCCTTCTAGTGTAGTTTTCGTTTCAGTTATTGTATTGTTCATCTCTGTTTGTTTGTTCTTTAATTCTTCTAGGTCTTTGTTAAACATTTCTTGCATCTTCTCGATCTTTGCCTCCATTCTTTTTCCGAGTCCTGGATCATCTTCACTATCATTATTCTGAGTTCTTTTTCTGGAAGGTTGCCTATCTCCACTTCCTTTAGTTGTTTTTATGGGGTTTTATCTTGTTCCATCATCTGGTACATAGCCCTCTGCCTTTTCATCTTGTCTCTCTTTCTGTGAATGTGGTTTTTGTTCCACAGGCTGCGGGATTGTAGATCTTCTTGCTTCTGCTGTCTGCTCTCTCTCAATAAACTTTTTAAAAATAAAATAAAATGGGAGTTGGACAAGATGATTCCCATGGCTCCTTCTGATCCTAATATTCAAGGGTTCCATGCCCTAAAAGTCACATGTGTGTCTGGTACATGGGCACACAAATGACTACACTGAGAAAAAAGAACCAAACAGTGTTTGCCGATTGGAAGTGTAACTGGAATTCAGAGAAGGGAGTGTGGTGGGTGGGGCCTGTGGGGACCTCAGAAGAGGAAGCTGAGCTGGGTCCTGATGGCCCAGTGACATCTCAGCTTCTGAGAGGACAGACCAGGCTCTCCTACCCTCCTGGGGGCCCCAGGGAGGTGTGCAGACCCCCATGCTCCTGTGGATACTGGAAGCAAAAAGTCAATGCATTGCTAAGATGCTCCTCTACCTGGATCCTGGGGCAAGAAAACAGCATCTGAGTAGCGACTGAAGGACACGTAGCTCTCAGCCCCGTCTATGAGTCCATCATTGTGAGGGTTGAAGGTAATATTGGTGAAGCCAGCCACAGAAGCCCTGTGGGGTTACAAGAGGAAAGAGGGGTGGCTGAGAAGTGTCTGATGGCCCAGGCACATATAGTTTTGCACTCAGAGGCCCAGCCCCCAAAGGGCAAAAACCACAAGGCATTACCGATAGGAACCCAGAGGTTCCAGCTTCCCGTTGTAATAGCCGTGTGTGGTGGACTCGTTCCCAACATTGATTTCATATTTCAAGACTTCAGAGAAGCCCTGAGAACATCCCTTTTCTTCTGTTGTTATGAGGTATGTCACATAGGTATCCGAGGCCCCCTTTTTGAAATCTTCGTACGTATATCTCAATACATCTGCTGACGGATGAACAGCTAAGAAAGGCACACAGAAGGAAAGCCATAAGAAAGTGATTGCAGAGATTTAAGTCTCCCTCGTTTCTAAATAATGACCAGGGTGATGGTGGTGACAGCTGCCATCTCTCACATATGCTCTCTCTGCCATGTTTTCCTTATATTAAGTTCTAAGGGCTTTACTTACATTAACTCATTTAATCCCCACAATAATCTCATCACATAGGCTTACTACCCCCATTTTACAGGTGGGAAAATGAGACACAGAAAGGTAAAAAGACCTGGGCCCCAAGCTGCACTGCCTACGTGGTAAAGTTGTATTTCTAACCCAGACCACCTGACGTGGAGGGTGTGATCTCATCCATCACAGGCTGGTACTGGTCAGGCTGGTCAACATGCAATATCATCTCCCCTGTTCAGCAAAGGTCTGAGCTTGGGATTTGCTGAATACCTTCACAGCAAAATGACTAGGTGTTTGAAACAGACCCCAAACAAAAGACAGAAAGAGAGAGAGAGAGAGATCTCAATGTCTCTTTTTGAGATTTAGCTGCAGGTTTTCAACACCAGCAAATCCCTTGTCTTCCTGGATTCCTGCAGCCCTGACAGTGTGTTTGAGCTCTGTCTTCTTTGGGGAGATGAGGACAGCATCACAGGCTGTGAGACTGGGCAAGGGTGGCACTGCATAATTCACAGTTAAAGAATCACCAGGAACAGCAAAACTCTGCACGTTTTTATTGTTTTGGCCACACCGCACGGCTTGCGGGATCTTATTTCCCCGACCGGGGATTGAACCTGGGCCCCTGGTATTGAAAGCACCGAGTCCTAACCACTGGATTGCCAGGGAATTTCCAAAACTCACCGCTTTAAACCCAGACCTTGGGCAAAGCACCCACACACAGCTAACAGAGACACCCTCAAATCATTCCCGTCTCACTTCCAGGGAATGTAATGGAGCCCTTTAAGGAAAAGCAGCATTTAATCCACCTCCTCTCTCAGCTATGACAATGCTCTTTGCAAGTTCCCACTACAAATGCAAATCTTTTCCTTTTTTCTTCCAAGAGAAAGTCACCCTTTGAGGATGATTTGTGCGTGCATGTTCGTGTGTGTGTGTGTGTGTGTGTGACACAAACTTGGTTAAAACTAATATTCTGCCACCTAAAAGACCCTGTGCTGCAAAAGAGATGAAAAACGTAGATCAGAGGTAAGAAAGTCACGGCCATGGGCCAAATCCAGCCAGCCACCCCTTTTGGTAAATACTAGAACAGTCATACTGACTCTTTCTGTATCTTCTATGGCTGCCTTCACACTACAACGGCAAAGTTGAATAGCTGAGAAGGAGACTGTAGGACCTGCAAAACTTAGAATGTTTGCTATCTGGCCCTTTACACTAAGTCTGTCAACCTCTGACCTAGCTCATCAGGCAAATGGCTTACACCCACCCACCCTGGGGTGAGTGCCAAAGCGTGGGTCGCAGTATAAAACCAGACGTGTGTTTGTCTCATGAATGCGTTTCAGTGGGCACAAAAATGGCACCCAGTCACGCCATCACCCACTGGCTGTTTAACCCATAATGACCCCTTCCTTACCGTCCCCAGTGGTGAGAATGAGAGCGTAGGCTTTGATGGGTCCGTGGCTGGCTTCAAACCCACTGAATTTGACCTTCACAGAATTGTGACTGACAGATGTAATATTAGGGGATCCATCTGGAGAAGGAGGGTCTGAAACAGAACAAAAGAAAACATGATCACCCAACTTTTAAAACCACAGAAGGAACAAAATTATGAAGGAGAGGATTTGCTGCAGTGCCCCACTCAAGTTCTGCCCTTGCTCTGGAAGCTGTGTGCTGGGCTCATGCAAAGCAAATCTAGAAGCAAAGGGCAGGGATGGGAACTGGTGGGGAACAAAGATGGCAAGTCCTTGGGGAGCCTGCCTGACTGACAATGACCCCTTCAGTGGGTCCAGCCACATTGCCAGGGTGGCCTCCTGGCAGCCTTGTTTGTAGAAGATAACGTGCCTTTTCTATCTTCCCCCAGTCCCTCCTGACCCAGAGAGCCCAGATTCCTTATTTTGAGAATGGGGGCAGAAGAAGGAGAACGAGACGCAGACTGTGTGGGTAGAACTCCAAGGTGAGAACTTGGGAGCTGAAAGCAGACATCTGCCGGCACATGGACTTGGCCCCAGGACTGGCTGGTCAGAGCACAATGATGAAGCAGATAGTTACCCAGAAGGAAGGAAAGATGACATGGAGAGAACATACTTTCTCCTGACACCTGGCTGCATGCCGGCTCTGCACCCTTCACACCGAAGTCCTTGTTTTTTGCTGGGGTAGGTTTAAAACTCTGCCTAGAGAAATCCAACTGACCCTCTTCCCGGAAACCAGAAAAGCCCACACAGGAACATTCCGTGAGTGGCATTCATGATCTTGTGCCTCGCCTTTCCCAAGCTAAGCTTGTGAAGCCACTCTCTAAATGAACACGAAAGGAAGGAAAAGGTGAATTCAAGATGATCTCTCTCTACACTCTCTCTACCTAAATTGGTCTCCCACATACAGTTTGAGTATTTCTGTTATTATAACCAAGATGCAGGGAGACTGAGAAAACTGAACTCCAAAAAAAAAAAAAGACCATAACACAATTTTCCAAATGTATGCTGTCCAATATGGCAGCCACTAACCACATGTACCCACTGAGCGCTTGAAAGGTGACAGGCCCAAGTTTGGACATAAAGTATCTCATTAATAACTCACTTTATACAAATTACATGTTGGAATGATAACATTTTTAATATCCTGAGTTAAATAAAATGTGATCAAAACTCAGATCAAAACTCATTTCAGCTCCTCCTCTTTTTTTTTCCTGGCCATGCCAGCCAGCTTATGGGATCTTAGTTCCCCGACCAGGGATCGAACCCGGGCCCCCAGAAGTGAAAGCACAGAGTTCTAACCACTGAACCACCAGGGAATTTCCAGCTGCTCCTTTTTACAGTTTCTTAATGGGGCTCCTAGAAAAGCTTTTATTATACAGGAGGCTCACATGATTTTCTATTGGAAGGCACAGCTCTAAACCATCCTTCAGCAACCTCTCAAGTAACTGACCGCAGTGGCCACTTGGAGGCGCTGTCCATCGTCTAAGTGTCAGCTGCCTCAACAGACACTTCCTAGCACCAGCTCCCACTCCGTCCACAGCTCTATGCCTTTTAGCGGGCCAGCAAGGAGTCCCCAGCTCCCTGCCCCAAGACAGCTCCACCCACCTCAAAGCCTGGAAATCCTTTCCTTCTCACTGCTTATCTCAGTCCTATACTAGAGGGACCTTGCCGGCCACGCTCACCATAGTGTCCCTCACCCAGGCACACAGTAAGCAACCAACCAGTGTTGGCTAAAAGACCATCGCTCCAACTCTCCCCGGTTTACCCATCCCACCAGCACTTCCTGCCTTCTCAGAGAAAATGCAGCTCCACTTTTATGTTAAATAAAAAAGTATCAAAGTTGTACATTTAAAAAGCTTGCTAAATTTGTACATAAAAATGCATCTGAGGAAAGGGAGCTACAGATTAAAAAGTGAGAGGATCCCTGGACTAAATGCTGAGTGGTCACTACCTAACCCTACCACGCACTGCTCAGCTTCGGAAACAACTAACTCTAACAAGCTCCTTCCCTTCACTAGGTACTGTGCTCAGCCCTGGAGATACCGGATCAGATATGGTTTATGTTCCTCAGTGGCTTATACCCACTGAGATGACATCATAGAACAGAGAACTACAAAAAAGTACCCAACAAGGTTCACTGTTTCTATTACACTGCAGAGTGCTGCAGAAACACAAAGGATTGTGACCCAGGGCCACCCTATATAGCTGTGTACTACACGACTCCAAGGAGTCCCACGTGCACAGCAGACTACATGAATGGTGTCCCATGGAACTATGCAGTACACAACCTGACTAGCCATACATGGCAGCTCTGAAGTGATCTTCCACCTACACCACCTCATCTAATTTGTATTAACAGTCCTGGAAGGTAGGTATTATTTCCCCTTTTTTACAACTAAGAAAAACAAGGCTCAGAGAGGTTAAGCAGCTTTTCTGAGATCACACAGCTGGTAAAAGGTAGACTTTACAATCAAACCCAGGTCTGCCTAAGTCCAAGGCTCTGTCAGTAGAATCCCTCAGCCATTTTCCAAGTCAGTGTCCCTGAAGTAAGAAGCCTTTTCTTCTTACTATTTCAACCACCAATTCTTTAGAAATTGTTTGGAAACATTCTGATACCCTAAAGGAAATAGTATATCCAGGATTCAAAAAGCACAAAGCAAAACCAACTCCACCAGGTTGACCTAAGACATAATTTTGGCAAAGACACAGAGAGCGAAAGACAGATAAAAATGGAACAAAGAATGAATATAACAAAACAGATACAGACTCATAGATAAAGAAAACAAACTGGTGGTTACCAGTGGGGAGAGGGGAGGGGGGAGGGGCAAGACAGGGGTAGGGGTTAAGAGGTACAAACTACTATGTATGAAATAAATAAGTGACAAAGATATACTGTACAGCACAGGGAATACCGCCAATATCGTATAATAACTTTAAATGCAGTATATCTATAAAAATCATGAATCACTATGTTGTACACCTGAAACTAATATAATATTGTAAATCAACCATATCTCAATTTAAAAAAAAAAGCAAAGAAGCAATTTTTTCCAAGTTCAAAATAAAAGGTGGTCATGAAAAGATTAACTAGGGGGATCTCTTGTGAATGATCCCATTTCCCAAAACAGCTGGAGAGCTTATTAATACAGATTCTAGGGAAATATGAATCTTGACTGAATATCTATCTGATAATAGTAAAAAAGAAAAAAAAGGATTGTTGGGAGTGCCCTGGTGGCCTAGAAGTTAGGATTCCGGGCTTTCACTCCTGTGGCCCAGGTTCAATCACTGGTCAGGGAACTGAGATCTTGCAAGCCATGCAGCATGGCCAAAAAAAAAAAGTATTGTTAAATTTTTAAGGGTAATGTCAATAGTAATGTGGTTATGTTTGAAAGAAAGGGAAAAGGAGTCCCTGTCTTGCAGCAATACATACTGAAAAACTTACAAATAGAACTATAGAATAACCAGGACTGGTCTCAAAGAAGTCCAATAAGGGAGGAGGGGATATAAACGAAAAAGATTGGTCAAATGCTCACAAATGTTCAACTGAGTGACGATGGGTACGTGGATCCCATTATACTGTCCTTTGCTTTTGTGTATATTTGAACATTTTAGGGGAACTTACTTAAAAGAAAAGGTGGCAACAAATTATTCTGTAAAACGAAGGAAACTTTTGGAATGTAAAATATTCCCTCTCACTAGATTTCTATAGATTATACAGATTCTATAGAATATATAGACTAGATTTCTGTAGAATTGGGTTAACAGTCCGTGCCAACAAAAACAAATATTTTTGGATTAATTTTTTTTAGAAACAGGTTTCTAGGCCACACTTGCAGAGCCTCTGGGTCAGCTTTCCAAGGTGACCACAATGTCACCTGGCCACCCTGCCCTCCCTGAAGCCCACCTGTGATGCCAGTGAGGCAGGTGTTTTGGGTGGGCGATGCCATCTTGTTACAGGACCGGGCAGTGACGGTGATGTTGTACAAGGTAGAAAAATTCAAATATGTGACTTCTGTCCTGTACTCAGAGCCGTTCTCCGAGGAGCAGCTCTCCAGGTTCGTCATATTCTCCCAGTCTCCGTGGCTGACCTCCAGCTCGAAGCCTGTGTTGATGCCGAAAGGGCAGGCCCACTTGAGGACCAAGGTTGGCTCTTTGGGGACCACTTCACAGTGGAAGGAGGTTACTGGTGCAGGGTCTGCAAGGCAAGAACAGCACATCATGAGATTCTTGGACTTTTTTTTTTTTTGCGGTACTCGGGCCTCTCACTGTTGTGGCCTCTCCCGTTGCGGAGCACAGGCTCCGGACGTGCAGGCTCAGCGGCCATGGCTCACGGGCCCAGCCGCTCCACGGCATGTGGGATCTTCCCCGACCAGGGGACGAACCCGCGTCCCCTGCATCGGCAGGCGGACTCTCAACCGCCGCGCCACCAGGGAAGCCCAATTCTTGGACTTTTGCCTTTGCAAATACTGAAACTTGGGGAGCAGGAGGTTCCTGGCCCGTTGGTGATAAGGAGACAGCCATGGAGCATGACAGAAGAGGCAGAGGCTGACCTTGAATAGGGCCTTACTGAACTGTGTGACCTTGGGTCAGTCCCCCAACTGTTCTGAGCCTCGACTGCAGGGCTGTCTCAGGATTAAATGAAACAGTGGCTGTCAGGGTCCAGGCTGGAAGAGCACAGGGCTCCATGAGAGGTAGCGACAATACAGTGGAGGCGGTAGCAACTTCTTCGCCTGCGGCACCTCATTTTGGGGCCCACTTGATAATCCTTCTGGAAGAGGCAGGGTTAATATTGTCCTACTTTGCAGAGGAATCAACTGAGGCTTAGAGAGATTAAGCAATTTGCTAAAGATGACATGGCTGGTCAGTGGCGAAGCCAAAACTGGATCTCAGGTTTTCTAAATCCAAGTCCAGCGTGTTTTCTACACATACAACAGGCTAAATAATCAATGGTAAACGGTATCGGTTTCTTCATCTCTAAAACGTGGTGTTATTTGTCTCTACCTATCTGAGGGCCAATAGCGTTTTATTCAGGGCCAACAAAAAACTGATGTAAATGGGAAACTCTGTATTTATGTACCGGGGGTGGGAGGAGTATTACCATTACTTCAATGTTGCAGTGTTTTAAAGCAGGAGAAGATTCTAAAGAGTCACCTAGTGCAACGCCCACATTCTCCACCTGAGGCCTGGAAAGGTAACCTGCCCAATGCATACCTACTCCCACTGTTCCTGTTCCACCCATCCCCACTCATAAAGGCTCATAGATATCCTTCTTTTGCTACAGGCTACAATAATTGTAGCTAAGATAAACATTAGCAATGGAAGCCACCCAAATACCAAAGATCAGAGTCTAGACCTGGTGAATGAAGCCTGAGTTAGCAGAAGGGACTCAAAGCTGCAGGGATCCCTTTAGCCACTCCATGTGAAAACTCAGAGGTCATCAAGGTTCCAGCTCCTACACTACCAGGGAGGCTGATCCGATGAGACCCCTGTTCCCCTTCCAAATCAGCCTAAACACATTTGAATGGCTTGGTCTAAGGAAGGGAGGAAGCAGGTGCAAAGAGGGTAGGGAGTAGGGTGCTACACAGACACAGAGGTGATAAAGGCCCCACGATCGGGTTTCCCTGGTGGCGCAGTGGTTGAGAGTCCGCCTGCCGATGCAGGGGACACGGGTTCGTGCCCCGGTCCGGGAAGATCCCACGTGCCGCGGAGCGGCTGGGCCCGTGAGCCATGGCCACGGAGCCTGTGCTCCGCAACAGGAGAGGCCACAACAGTGAGAGGCCCGCGTACCGCAAAAAACAACAAACAAACAAACAAAAAAAATAAAGGCCCCACGATCAAAACTGTCAGCAGAAGTACTCACAGTCGTCCACAAAACATTCCCCGATTACTCTCTGAAAGTTCCCTCAGTTAAACACAGGGCTCTTCTTCCCTTTAAAAGATCACACCTTTTGCATCGAAACATTCAGGATCAAGAAAGGCAAAAAAGCTGAGCATCCATTTTAACAATATCCTTTCCGTCTTCTTCAGCGTAAAAGCCAAACTATGAACTACAGGCCCGGACGTCATCCATGCCCTGGCCCATCACCTCTTGCATCTTGGGCCTCAACTCCTCCCCCTCCCCCTCTTGCTCCCATGGATCCACCTCTGCCACCCTGACCTCCTGCTCTTTCTTCAATACAGCAGGCACGCTCCAGGCTCAGCACCCCAGCACTGGCTGCCCCTCTGCCTGTAATGCTCTACGTCCCAACATTCACATGGCCTGTTTTACACCCTTCAAGTCTTTGCTCAAAAGTCACCTTTTCAATGAAGCCTTCCCAAGATAAACATCTCATTTCCCCCATCCTTGTTTATTCCCCCCTCCTTAGTAATCATCAACTAATAACCTACTTATCTTGTTTATTATGTCTTCCCTACCAGGATAAAAGTTCCAGAAAGGCAGGGACTTGTCTGTGTCCTTTAACAGTGCCTGGCATATAGTAAATGCTCAATACATATCTGTTGAATGAATAAATGATGCGGGCAGCAAGATAGCGCTAATAGGATGCTCAGAGAGTTTGGGTTCTGTTATCACACACCACACAAAAGCTAATCAAATAGAGTTTATTTCAAGAACCTGTGTGCAAGGCCAGCATCACACAAGAAGGAGTCCAAGAGGCACGTGGGACTACTCACCTGTACAGAATGACTGCCAGCCAGGTGCCAGTGACTCGGTGACATTCCCCACCTGTGTGAAGATCTCTACAGTGTATGAGGAGCCAGGTGTTAACTCGGTGACTGTAGCGTAGGTGATGCCGATGCCTGTGACTATTTGTGTGGCCTTGCTGGCATTTCCATCCTGCTCCATAAGAAGGCGGTAGGTGTACCTGAAAGAGGCTTCATCAAAGTTCTGCCAGTTTAAGGTTGCTGCTGTGGTGTTGGTCCTTATTTCAATGTTGGACACATTGCTGGGCCCTTAGTTTTTTTAAAAAAAAAAAAAGCACGGATTAGCTTGAACCATTTTATTATTTGCATGTAAAAATAGCCAGAAAATTAATTAAATTTAATTTAATAAAAATAGCCTGGCTCCCTTAGGGAAAGAATAAATTAAGCTAATGTTTGCTGGACTCGAAAGATGGAACGCTTCCCAAAAAAGACATTCAGAAAATAATTATACAGATTAAATCTCAAAAGAATGAAAGTTTTTCAGGCTTCTTTTAATAATTTATCTGAAATATATTTTCAAGATGTAATTTCTATCTGTTTTTGAAATATGATTAACGAAAGAGAAAAACATACGAAAAAGGCATTATGAACTACCATTTCTACCATATATTTAGGTCAAATATTACCAAAGTACTTCCCTCACTTTTGCATGCAAAGTGCCTCATTTGGGCTGCATCTTCCAATGCCAACATGACAGGGCGACCCTCCTCTAGTCTGTATTCCAGACTAGAGAATGAATAGTCATGTTTTCCACACTTATGGGATCCCTTTCTGCTTCAGAAGACAATTCCAAGTTCATATGGCTCAGCACCAAGTGCCCCAAGAGCACAGAAGAACGTTTGCTGAGGCCGATGTTTTCAGCTTACACAGTTTCACATTCTCCCTGGAGCCCAGAAACACGAGAGCCTCTTATTCCATCATTTAACCAATGCTTACTTCCCATCCTCCAAGTGAAAGGGAGACTACTCCCTTAGGAGGGTGTTCTAAGACACTTACGTGTGTACCGTGCAGTGGAGTTGGGTTTCCCCCTGAAATTGTTCATTTCTGGGAAGATTGTGATGTTATATAAGGTGCCCGGGATCAGGCCCCCGAGAGTGATTGCTTCATGAGAACTATTTGTCTGGTTAGAGCTGTGCTCAGACTGTATCACTACACAGTAGATGTACCCAGTAACATGGTCTGTATTCTGCCACGCCAACTGCATGTCGGTTGTGGTGACATTAACCACACGGATATCAAACACTGCACTGAGGTCTGGTCAGAGGAAAGGAAGAAAAAAGGAAGTCTATTAATGACCATATAACGTCCAGCTTTATTCCAAAGAGTCTGACAAGAGAACTTGCTCTTTGCCATCAAACCCTCAAATGAGTTCACACAGGGCAAACTCTAAAACTTCGGTGAGAAACACACACACACTCAGTTCTTTCCAGAATTTTGGCTCTTCTGTAACACAGGTGAACTTACCAGCTTATCCTATCGTTTTCTGGTCTTTTGCTTTTGTCATAGAGATGCCCCCTTCAGGGGTCTTCTGGGGTGGAAATCATGGCCAGTTTCTTGATCTGAGTTCTAGTGACCAGATGGGTGCTGTTTGTCAAGATTCATCAAACTATACATTTAGGATGTGTGTGCTTTTCAGTATGTGTACTATATCCCAATAAGTAGGTTTTTTTTAATCACTCCCTCCAAAGCAAACATCTTTCTATAACATAGACAGGCATACTGAAGAGCAAAACTGAAATAGAGCTGCCACCAAGTGGGAGCATTTGAGGCTGGAGTGACGAAGGGAAAAAGCACACATGCCCTCCACGCTCAGAGCTGGGAGTCAGAGTGATATCACCCAGAGTCCTCTGGGTTCTGTACTCGGATCATCTCATCTCTACACACTGAACCAGCTGCAATATAAACGCACAGATCCCAGAAACAACTGGATGACAGGACCTCTTTTCTGCCCTTGCTTACGAAACTTTTCTCTCTTTACCCAGTAACCAAGGTCACCTCTGAAGAGGCCAGTTGAGTAGATAGGGGACAAAAGAGGGGAACATTTTCACAGTAAAACCCTTTGTACTTTAAAAATTTTTGCACCACATGCATGTACCATCTGCTCAAAAATTAATTTTTAAGCAGGTTATCCTTAAAGGAAGGTAACTGAGAATCTTCTTTCCCTACCACTGGATTCCTGATGTTAAAGGGACTCCACAGACAGAAGGCCATGAAAGACAGCAGTTTTCCTTAAACATAAAAATAGTACAAATAATATTCCATAAAAAGGGAAGGGCTATATATACACTGTGATCTGGCTACAAAATGAAATAGTCTGCAGCCACTAAAAACATGAAAACCATAACAACTACAGGAGGGAAGTTATGATATATATGGAGTTAAAAGAAAAAGTTCAAATACAAAATAAAAGAATTCATATAATAATTACGGTGATATAAACTAAATATATGACCACGGACACAGACAGAAAAGGAATTCAGTTGGGTTAGAAGAGTGGAGTTCTTTTTGTCTCCCTGCCTTTTTGTGGTGGTAAAATACACACAACATAATATTTATCATTTTGACCATTTGTAAGCGTACAACTCAGTAGCATTAAATACATTCACAGTGTTGTGTCACCACCACCATCATCTGTACCCAAAACATTTCATCATCCCCAATACGAACTCTGTTGCCATGAAACAACAACCCTCCTTCTTCCCTCCTCCCAGCCCCTCTCTTCTACCGTCTGTCTCTGTGAACATGCCTATTCTAGGCATCTCATATAAGTGGATTCATACGGTAGTTGTCCTTCTATGTCCAGCTTTTTTCACGTAGCATAATGTTTTCAAGATTTATCCACACTCTAGCATGTCTCAGTACTTCGTTCCTTTTTATGGCTAAATAATATTCTATCATATGGATATACCACATCTTGTCTATCCATTCCTCTGTTGATGGACACTCGGTTGCCTCCACCTTTTAGCTATCGTGAGTCATGCTCCTATGAACATTGGTGCGGAGATAACTGTTCAAGGCCCTGCTTTCAATTCCTTTGGAAATATATATACATGTAGGAGTGGAATTGCTGGGTCATACGGTATTTGTTTCCCTTTTTCAAAATTGCCTTTAATGCTGCTACATTTATTCTCCCCAATAATAATGAACATTGGTCAATAATAGAATGGTAATGCCCTAAGAGTCTAGTACCTTATTACAACTCTTCTTGATTTCCATTCAACCGGACAATTACAGGCAATAGTACAAGAGATGCCTTCTCCTTATGAATAGGCTTAAATTACTTTTGCAGCTGCAACATATCAAAGTACAGTCCACACTCTGGTTAAGACCTCAGTCTTCAAAGTCAGACAGAGGCCAGTTCACTACCTTGCCACCCTGGGCCAGTTACTTAAGTTCACAGAGTCCCCATTTCCTACCCTATAAAATAGAGATGATAATAGTCCCTACCTCATGGAGCTGTGTCCAAAATGTTTAAATACAGGATGACAGCCCAGCCATTTGCAGACCCCTAGTACATTATGTTATTATTACATTAAATTCTGGCCGTTGGCAAGTCATACAATATCAAAGGGACCCCACAATGGTGATGCCTTTACCATTAGCAACATTCTCAAAAAGAAAGAAAAAAATATATGTTGATACTACGACCCTACCTCAAAAGTCTAATCTGAAATTCAGACTTGAAAAGGAATTACTGCACTTCATCTGAGGGATGCATTTTAGCAGTCCCCATATTCTGGAAGTAGATCTTCCTAGTAGCTATCAGTGCTTAACCCAACCAACAGAGTTGAAGAAACCTACACAAGGAGAATCTCAAGAGTCCAAATGACTTCACACGTGGCTCAAGGAATCAGTCTCATTTCTTTATTCCTCCCTTCTGTGGAAAAGATTTCAATTCCCTTGCAATCAAAGATCAGGGAATACTGTATGTTTTCCAAGCTTTCCCAAAAATTTCATTTCAAATTTTAAAAACAATAATGAGCAATAGTTTTCATGAAATATTTTTATCAATATCAATAGGCCTCATAGAACTAACAAAACTACTGTATCACAATGTTGTTTATGAAAGACTATAAATAATCTACCTGCCCAACAATAGGGGAGTAGTTAAATATTTATAAACTTTAGGGTTTCAGGACCCCTTTATCTTCTTAAAAATTATTAAGGCTCTCAGAGAATTTTTATTTATTTAGGTTACATTTATGTATGCTGTAATAGAAAATTTTTAATGGGGAAAATATTTAAAACATAAGAATACACAAGCATGCATTCCATTAGCCAACAGAAAAATGATCTCATCCCATGTCACAGAGCATCTAGAAAACTCCACTGTACACTCATCATGAGAGAATGAGAGCGAAGAAGCCAAATAGCATTCCCATATTATTATGGTAATAATACCTCACAGGGCTTCCCTGGCAGTTCAGTGGTTAAGAATCTGCCTCCCAGTGCAGGCGACACAGGTTCGAGCCCTGGTCCGGGAAGATCCCACATGCCACGGAGCAACTAAGCCCGTGTGCCACAACTACTGAGCCTGCGCTCTACAGCCTGAGAGCCACAACTACTGAAGCCCACGTGCCTAGAGTCCGTGCTCCGCAACAAGAGCAGCCACCGCAATGAGAAGCCCGCACACTGCAACAAAGAGTAGCCCCTGCTCACCACGACTAGAGAAAGCCCGCAAGCAGCAACAGAGACCCCACGCAGCCAAAAATAATTAATTTAAATAAATACATTCTTAAAAATAATAATACCTTACAGACCCCCTTGAAAGAATCTAGGGGACTCCCAGAGATCCCTGGACCACACTTTGAGAACCACTGATCTAACCAAGGGGTCAGCGAACTTTTTCCATATGGAACACAGAGTAAATATTTTAGGTTTTGCAGGCCACTTATTCTCTGTGGCAACTACTCATTTCTAGAACAAAAGAAGCCATAGACTATATAAAGAAATGAGCATGGTTGTGTTCCAATAAAACTTAACTCTATAAAAAAACAGGCAGTGGGCCAGATTTGGCCCACGGGCCATTTTTATCCGCTGACTCCTGATTTAGACAATGGAATGTCAGGCAGGTATTAAAATTATCCTGCAGAGAAGGAAAGAAATCATAAAGATCAGATCAGAAATAAATGAAAAAGAAATTAAGGAAACGATGGGAAAGATCAATAAAACTAAAAGCTGGTTCTTTGAGAAGATAAACAAAATTGATAAACCATTAGCCAGACTCATCAAGAAAAAAAGGGAGAAGACTCAAATCAACAGAATTAGAAATGAAAAAGGAGAAGGATCAACTGATACTGCAGAAATACAAAGGATCATGAGAGATTACTACAAGCAACTATATGCCAATAAAACGGACAACCTGGAAGAAATGGACAAATTCTTAGAAATGCACAACCTTCTGAGACTGAACCAGGAAGAAATAGAAAATATGAACAGACCAATCACAAGCACTGAAATTCAAACTGTGATTAAAAATCTTCCAATAAACAAAAGCCCAGGACCAGATGGCTTCACAGGCGAATGCCATTAAACATTTAGAGAAGAGTGAACACCTATCCTTCTCAAACTCTTCCAAAATATAGCAGAGGGAGGAACACTCCCAAACTCATTCTACGAGGCCACCATCACCCTGATACCAAAACCAGACAAGGATGTCACAATGAAAGAAAACTACAGGCCAATATCACTGATGAACACAGATGCAAAAATCCTCAACAAAATACCAGCAAACAGAATCCAACAGCACATTAAAAGGATCATACACCATGATCAAGTGGGGTTTATCATATGGTACTGGCACAAAAACAGAAATATAGAGCAATGGAAAAGGATAGAAAGCCCAGAGATAAACCCACGCAAATATGGTCGCCTTATCTTTGATAAAGGAGGCAAGAATATACAGTGGAGAAAAGACAGCCTCTTCAATAAGTGGTGCTGGGAAAACTGGACAGCTACACGTAAAAGAATGAAATTAGAACACTCCCTAACACCATACACAAAAATAAACTCAAAATGGATTAGAGACCTAAATGTAAGGCCAGACACTATCAAACTCTTAGAGGAAAACGTAGGCAGAACACTCTATGACATAAATCACAGCAAGATCCTTTTTGACCCACCTCTTAGAGAAATGGAAATAAAAACAAAAATAAATAAATGGGACCTAATGAAACTTAAAAGGTTTTACACAGACAAGGAAACCATAAACAAGGAGAGAAGACAACGCTCAGAATGGAAGAAAATATTTGCAAATGAAGCAACTGACAAAGGATTAATCTCCAAAAGTTACAAGCAGCTCATGTAGCTCAGTATCAAAAAAACAAACAACCCAATCCAAAAATGGGCAGAAGACCTGAATAGACATTTCTCCAAAGAAGATATACAGATTGCCAACAAACACATGAAAGAATGCTCAACATCATTAATCTTTAGAGAAATGCAAATCAAAACTACAATGAGATATCATCTCACACCAGTCAGAATGGCCATCACCAAAAAATCTACAAACAATAATTGCTGGAGAGGGTGTGGAGAAAAGGGAACCCTCTTGCACTGTTGGTGGGAATGTAAATTGATACAGCCACTATGGAGAACAGTATGGAGGTTCCTTAAAAAACTAAAAATGGAACTACCATACGATCCAGCAATCCCACTACTGGGCATGTACCCTGAGAAAACCATAATTCAAGAAGAGTCAGGTACCAAAATGTTCATTGCAGCTCTATGTACAATAGCCAGGACATGGAAGCAACCTAAGTGTCCATCAACAGATGAATGGATAAAGAAGATGTGGCACATATATACAATGGAATATTACTCAGCCATAAAAAGAAACAAAATTGAGTTATTTGTAGTGAGGTGGATAGACCTAGTGTCTGTCATACAGAGTGAAGTAAGTCAGAAAGAGAAAAACAAATACGGTATGCTAACACATATATATGAAATCTAAAAAAAAAAAGAAAAAAAATGGTCATGAAGAACCTAGGGGCAAGATGGGAACAACGACACAGACTTACAGAGAATGGACTTGAGGATACGGGGTGTGGGAAGGGTAACCTGGGACAAAGTGAGAGAGTGGCATGGACATATATACCCTACCAAACGTAAAACAGATAGCTAGTGGGAAACAGCCACATAGCACAGGGAGATCAGCTCAGTGCTTTGTGACCATCTAGAGGGGTGCGATAGGGAGGGTGGGAGGGAGGGAGACACAAGAGGGAAGAGATATGGGGACATATGTGTATGTATAACTGATTCACTTTGTTATAAAGCAGAAATTAACACACCATTGTAAAGCAATTATACTCCAATGAAGATGTTTAATAAAGAAAAAAAAATTATCCTGCAGAAATATTTATGCTAATAGGGAAGAATAGTCATAATAAACTTGAAATGAAAAAAAGCAGATAACACATGTACAGGATTTTAATATTTGTTAAAATATATATACACATACACACCTTTCTACACCTTAAAATTCTAAAACATCACGCATCAAAAGCTATTAGTTATTATCTCTGGTTGTTGGTTTACATGTGATTTTTCTTTTTGCTTGTCTGTATTTTATATAATGAATATGCATTGCTGTCATTATAAACTTGTTAAAAAGTTTTTCTTAGATAATTAAAAGAAAAGCAATATTTGGAAAATTTGACATTTATAAATTATACTGATTTCCCTTAAGAAACATGACTGTTTCTCAGAAAATACAACCTATTTGCTTACCAGTTGTACTGTAAACTGTTTGGGAATCCCCTTTAGTCCCATTTGGTCCTTGTGGAAATATGTCAAAACGATACTCGGTTCCAGGGGATAAGCCACCAATGACAATACTTTGTTCGGTCGTTGTTTGACGACCAACTTCATCCGGTGTGATATATATCTCAAAGGAATTAGAGTCATTGCTATTCCATGCTAAGCCAATTTCCCTTGTGCTGACACTTGTCACTCGAAAGTCAGAAACTGGACTGGGGGCTGTGGGTAGAAAGTAAATGACTAGATTAAGAATCTATTTCTCCAGAAGACAAGGGTGACTGAACCTCACAAAATATTTACAATGAGATTAAACGTACACTTGGGACACCCAACCTCTCTTTTTCTCTTTTTTGTATTATCACCTACAACACAAGCCCCTCAGAAACTCATGTTTCTAACCAACAAGAGAAAACTTGGCCACAGGAGTGCAGAAACTGGTGTTTAAGTTGTACAAAGTCATTCAAAGGAAATGAGAAGAGGCGTAAATTCTCATGGGTCAAGGGCTCAGGCACTGGAGGACCTTGGCCACTGCTGGCTGCCTATGTTGTATACATTACTTAGTCTTCCAGAGTCTCTGTTTAAGGAAGTGCAGCAGAGGCTGCTGTTGACCCCCAAAATCCATTCCCCCCTCCGTTTTCCTTAATCATACACCCCCAGATTCTTAGCAGTGTACATGGCTATTGGAAAGAAAAACTACATTTCCCAGCCTCCCTTGCTACTAGGCTAAGTTCTGGCCAATGGGATGTGAGTATAAGGACCATATGGCTCCTAAGAAGCATCCTTAAAGGATGGAGCGTTTCCTTTTATCCTTCCTCCTTCTTGTAACTGGAATGTGGGTGTGATGCCTGCAGCTCAGGCTGCCTGGCTATAGAACCAACAATGTGGCAGTGGCTGCAGCTTCCTGATGCCAGGACGGCAGCTCAGTACATTCCTGGAGCCAACAGCTACAGCCAGGGCTGCCGACAGTGACACAGTTGGGGACTCCCTGGATGGGGAGTTCTGCACCCTTAGGCTGGGAGTCATTTCTGGATCCCAGCCTAAAGCTGCACCCCACATGTTATGAGTTGAATTGTGTCCCCCCAAAATTCATATGTTGAAGTCCTAACCATCAGTACCTCAGAATCTGACTATATTTGGAGGTAGGATTTTTAAAGAGGTGATTAAGGTAAAATGAGGCCATTAAGGTGGGCCCTAATCCAATCCATTATGACTAGTATCCTTATTAGATTAGAGGGAACTATATTCAATATCCTGTGATAAACCATAATGGAAAAGAATATGAAAAAGAATATATTTATGTATAACTAAATCACTTTGCTGTACAGCAGAAATTAAACACAACATTGTAAATCAACTATACTTCAATAAAATTTTTAAAAAAAGAGAGATTAGGACACAGACATGCACAGACCAAAGGAGAATCACATGAAGACACAGGGAGAAGCCGGCCATTACAAAGCCAGGACGGGAGGTCTCAGAAGAAACCAAGCCTGAATCACCTGATCTCAGACTTCTTGCCTCCAGAACTGTGAGAGAGTCGATTTCTATTGTTTAAGCCTCCCAATGTGCCGTACTTGTTATGGCAGTCCTAGCAAACTAACGCACCAGCACTTCCAATGATTCTATAAACGCTCAGTTCCCAAGATAAGATCCTCTTCAGCTTAAAATAGCTCATGGTTTCTGTTTCTTGCAACTGAGTGGTAGCTAACCATCCCATCCTGCCTAGCATTGGGCTTCTTTTATAATGAGAGAGAAATAAACTCCTGTCTTGGATACTTGGGGAATTTGTTACTCACAATGAACCTGATCCTAACTAATAGAGAGATTAAACAGTAAAAAAAAAAAGTAACAGGTGAAGAAAAGAAAAGCAGATTTCATTTACTCCAAAGACCCAGTCAGAAGACATTTGTAAGAATGCCTAAGGTGTGCTTCTTGGAAAGCAACAGACACTCGAATAAAGTATTCCGGTGGGATGAGCCCTGGGTCCAGAGCCAGGCACCCCTGGGTCCAAGTCCCTGCCCTGCTGCTTACCAGCTCTGTGGTCTTGGGCAAACTCTTCAGCTGTGCTGAGCTATAGTCTTTTCATCTGTAAGACAGGCATCCTAACACCTACCGTGAAGACCACTACAATACATGTAAAGCTCGTGGTACGGTGCAAAACCGATATTACTATATTATTACATTACTACTCTACTGGCACACCATTATTGTTTTAATTATTGGACCGTCCTTGGAACAGAATGGTTTTTATCTGCTGCCTAACATCTTGTCTTTAAGAGACAGCTGGATCAGAAGAAAGAAAAGACAAGACATAGCTGTGTCCTATTTCCTTATAACGTCAGCATCCAAAGGACAAAGGGACATGAATAACCAGGTTCTTTTTGTTTCCATGTATCAACTTGCTCCCTGTCGCTAGCACACTAGAATCGCTGTCACCAGCACAGGCTGGAGCTGAGAGAGCCCAGCTGTCCGATCCCACCTCTGACACTCACAAGGTCTGACACCTGCCCATAGCATCTCTCTCGGCCTTGGCTTCCTCATCCATAAAATGAGGCCAGTGCCATGTCACAGATTTGTGAACATTAAATGAGACCATGCAAGGAAAGCCCGTCACGCGACGCTGGGCCTGTGGGCAGGGTCAATCAACGGTCACCATCATAAGATCACACATCCTGAAGGTGGTAAGAGTCCCTGTGGACCCACAAGGTGAGCTGTGCTTTCCTCAAGGGCAGGAACAGAATTTGTCTTGTATCTGCGCCTGGTGCATAGCAGGCAGGCAAGAAAGGTTAGCAAAGCAATGAGTGGACTCACGGGTGTACACCTGGAGAAAGCCCGGTATGCCCTCGGAACTGTTGTCAGGGAAAGGCCACACCGTGATGTTGTATAACGTGCTCGAGTTGAGTGGGGTGATGACGGCACGAGTCTCATGGACAGTGAGATTGAAGGGATCTGTCTCGCCAGCAACTTGTATCTTATAGGTATAGACAGAAGATGACTCCTTCTCATTGATTTTCCAGGTCAGGGTCAAGCCTGTGGCACTGATGTTCTCAACTTTGATGTCAAACACCTGACTGGAATCTGCAAAGACACAAGAGGAGTTAACAACCACCAGAATGGCCAAGCCAGACAGAAAGAGACAGAGAGAGGGAGAGATGCTGTCATCAAGGAACGTCATCTAATCTAAGGAACACTCTTAGCGATTCTTCCTTACTACTCTCCACCATTTAACGCAACGTACCTGAGTGTAGGGCGGTCCCAGCCAAAGTCAGGCAGCATCTTCAGTGAAGAAAACGACCTGGCCAATTGCAACTGCATAGTTACTCTACGCTCTTCTTGTGAGCTGACGCTTAGAGATGCGACAGACTCCTCAAACAACAACATGGACTCTACACATGCCCCCCTAGGTGCTGGGTGACCCCAAAAGGTCTCAAGCATGCACCCATCCAAGAATGAACACTATACTCTCTACATGATCAAGTAAAGATCACAGACTTTCACGTGAGGCAGGTCTGGGTTCCAAGGTCAGCTCTCCTTGAATAGGCAGGTGGATCTTGGGAAAATCACCGAGCTCAGTTTCCTCATCTATAAAGTCAGGATAATGATCCTATCTCAACAGAAGGTAACACAGGAGCGCTAGTTACTCACCACCTGCCCTCCCCACTCTCCCAATCCACCCTCTGTCCTTCTCCTGCCTGCTCTGTGCCCCGGGGAGGCTGAGCCCTGTACCTTGCATCACTGGTGCACGGGTGGGGGGTAGAGACTCTGCCAGGTGGCCTGGGACCAGGTTCCACCAGTGAGCGATAGGGGCACGCTACTGGGGGGCTGGAGGAGAAAGCAGCTGGGAGTCTTTCTCCTCACCGCCTCCTGCTCTGGGTCACCTGTTCTGACATAGCTGTGTCCTCCACTGCCCCAGCCCTCGCTCGGCTCCAGAAACACCATCTCCTCCCCCTTACTCTTCAGCCTTGGATGTAATTTCCTATCATGACTAGTCTCAGGCGTCTCAACAACCTCTGATGGTGTCCTTAGCTCCATCCCACCTAATTAGTCACTTGAAAAGTGCCTGGTACCATACACGTATGTGTATCTGTGTGTGTGTGTGTGTGTGTACACATGAGTATACACACACATATACATACACACACAACATAGAGAGGGTTAAGGCTATAATATAATTATTATAGTAGTATATATTATATAATATTATTATTATTTATTAAACACTAGGTCAACACCAACCAGACTTTGTGTATATCCACATGACCAAAAGCCAAAAATGCAATCACTATTACTTTAATTCCACTCAAATCACTTTAAAAAGCAGGGAACCCCAGGTCCACACTACTCCACAGGCCGCTTTTAGCAGGATGAGGCAAAAAGGCCCTCCTCTGGATGGCTCTGCCCCGGGGTGTGCGGCTTGGTGAAAGACCCAGAGACCAGATTCCAGCCCCACTCACCTCCCTGCACAAGAATCCTGTATGTAGGACAGCCCCACCACTGTCAATGGCACCCCTGGAGGAGTCCCTTCCCTCCACTCCTCCCCCAGCCAAAAATTGCCCCCAGGTGTCCTATAGCACATCCTCCCAGCCCCTCCAAAAGAGAGAGCAGCTCTCAAAACACACATATACCATCTCTCTGGGAAATGAATCAACCCCTCCAGAATCATCAGAGTCCCTGAGATGTTACCTAGTCCCAGTGCCTCTCCACTTCTGTACCTCAGCATCCATCACCTGCACTCTCACTCATGACGTCGCCTCGGCTGACACGTCCTCCGCTTCCTCTCCATTTATCCAAATCCTATCCTCCCTTCAAAGAAAGTTCAGATCCTCCCTGTAGAAGAGGCCTTCCTTTGGGATTTAATGTTAAAATCAGGCTCCAGCCTTCCCATGTCCACAGCACTTAGTGGGCATTCTAGTGCACAGTGACCATGGGCTGCCTGTCCAGCATCCAAGTCCCTCTTCCAAAAGGCATCCCAATCCCCCTTGTAGGGAGGAAGTGCCTATCACCCATGTGGAAGCTGGAGGGACAGCGGCTCCCTTCCCCAGCACAGCCATCTAGAAAGCAACAGGACACCCTCTCCACCCTAGGATCCTGAGGGAGTGTCACCAGCTCCAGCACGGACCAGCCCCCCAGAGTTCCCTGGATGCTCGACTGTTTTCTGTCCTTGGTTCTCCAGCCTCCATCCTTACTCCCTCCATTCTGTGGATCTATGACAGCCTTTCAGAACAGATATATTTTGGGGGTTGGTTTGTTTGTTTGTTTTAGTTTTTATTGGAGTGTATCTGACTTACAAATATGATGGTGGTGTTAAGCTTCTGCTGTACAGAAAAGAGACTGTCATATATAGAACAGAGATATTGTTGGATAAGATAACCCGAGTCAGTCTGTGTTGCCTGCAAGCAAGCCCCCAACAGCTGCAAGGCTACAGCATTTGTTCCTGAACCCACAGAGCCTGACCGTGTGCTTTCCCATGTATGTTTGCCTTGATTCCCCATCTATACTGCAATTCCCTGAGGGTAGGAACCATTCTTTACCCCCTCATCAGCACCAATCCAAAAAGTCTCTAAAACTGTTCAATTTACAGAGTGGGAGTGCAGACAAATTATAGGTAGAAAGCAGCAACGTGCATGTCAGCAAGTATCACAGGAAGGTCAGTATGCCTTCCAAGTTCAGGCCGAAAAAGGAAACTCATTTTCTTCTCTCAAGGGGAAAATACTTAACCAACATGGACAAAATGAATATCAAGTTACAAGAGAAAAACATTATGCCAGTTTGTCTCGTTGGCCAGTATGCAGAGCTATGAAAGAAAGAATGAGGTAGCCCCTAGCATCTGCACATGGTAGCTGTTCAAGGAAATGAGCAGCTACGTTGTAATGAGCTCAAGGAAAGAAGGGTCTTGGCCACAGAGTTAAGAAGAAACTCACTGGATCTGCTCTGTCCAAAACCTCTTCCAGAAAACTCTCTCCCGCAACAAAACTACTTATGAAGCAAGAGATAACTCAGAACCAGAATCACAGAAGACAAACTCTGTGCTAGAAAACTCTGGCTGAAGCCACTTTACAAAATTCAACATACTTGTTTTAAACTCTGTGGTGCGGGGCTGTCCTTCCACACCATTCGCTGCTCGAGGATAAACAGTGGCCTTGTACCATGTGTCAGACTTTAACCCAAAAAGCAGGACTTCCGTGGTGTCTTGGGGCAGAGAAGGGTCAGAGGACGGGGCTGCAGATTCAAGTCCGTATTTGTACCCAGGGGCAGTGGGGCTCCTGGGTGGCTGCAGAAAGCGGTCTGTGTTGCTGGCATCTGTTTCAAACACAAAAGGCAAAGACATTACCTGCGACAGAAGTGTATCTCTGTCTTCTGTCAGCGCCGGTGCCCTCCCCACCGTAAGACGACAGACACATCAGACAGTACCCACAGCTGGGACTCCACAAACACCTGTTCCCTTCCTCCCCCAGAGATACACATGCTCCTGAAAGGGCCCTGATTTGGGGGTTTGGTGAGTTTTTTTGCCTTTTCTTTTTTTTAATTGGGGTATAGTTGTTTTACAGTGTTGTGTGAGTTTCTGCTGTACTACAAAGTGAAACAGCTGTATGTATACATGTATCCCCTCCCTCTTGGACCTCCCTCCCACCCCCACCCCCATCCCACCCATCTATGTCACCACAGAGCACGGAGCTGAGTCCTCTGCGCTATACAGCAGGTTCCCACTAGCTATCTGTTTTACACATGGTAATGTAGATATGTCAATCCCAATCTCCCAATTCACCCCACCCCCTCTTCCCCTCCACCGTGTCCGCACGTTCGTTCTCTGTGAAAGGGTCCTGATTTGGGGCAGGTATTGCACTTTGCACTTTTAGCCCAGGTAGCACCGCAGATATCTGTGCTTCTCTCTCCAACTCAGCGATTTGCATCTCTCCCCAGCTTCCTTCAAGAAACCATCGTCTCCCACCCAACTCCAAACATGGATTTCCAGGACAATCTCATGATTCACACTTGGCTAAGCAGAGCCCACTCAAGGAAGTCTTTCCCTGGACCAGTCCCCTGCTGAGAGAGGGTGAAACGAGCAGAACCGCTGAACCAGGAGAAAGTTGGTAAAAAGAAAGAAGCAGGAAAGACAGACAAGAGTCACCTCCTCTCCTCCTTCAAGGCCTTGCTGCCCCTGGTGGGGAAATATACACGAGCCAAGCAGTTGCTCTTTTAGTCTAAGCTATTTCAAGTCTGATTCTGTCACCTGCCATCAAGAATCCTGACACCTACTCTGTACATCTGTTTCCTTATGTGTAAAATGGGGATTGAGTACTTGTTCTCAATTCACAGGGTTACCCCTGAAAATCCTATGAAGTCTGCAAATGACTACTCCACTGTCAATGCAGAAGACACCTGCTAGATTTGCCTGATAAGCAGCCCTTTTCTCAATGGATGCGGTTAAGTTCCTCCAGCGGGCCTACTTGGGTTAACACATCTGTTATCTATCCAACCGAAAGTTTGTTTTGTTTTGTTTTGCTTGCGGTACGCAGGCCTCTCACTGTCGTGGCCTCTCCCGTTGCGGAGCACAGGCTCCGGACGTGCAGGCTCAGCGGCCATGGCTCACGGGCCCAGCCACTCTGTGGTATGTGGGATCTTCCCAGACCGGGACACGAACCCGCGTCCCCTGCATCGGCAGGCGGACTCTCAGCCACTGTGCCACCAGGGAAGCCCCCCAACCGAAAGTTTAAGAAGCTAAAGGGCCCAGCTACTTTCCTGGATGCCAGGCTCCAAAAAGTTTCAACACTCACTGTGCTGACCTGTAGAATAAGAACATTTTCCCCTCCTTCCTCACACACTCGTGGAGGTCAAACTAAAATGTGGAGAAGACCTCTATAAATTCGAAACTCCGTACACATTATAAGAACAATTTTTCTTAACTATAAGTTACTGAAAGCCAAAACCAGCAAGGCAGATCAGAAGCCCACTTTTGTAACTCACCTAAGCTATTTTCTGTAACCAGAGGGTCACTCTGTGACTTATTTGAAAGATACAGGGTGACGTGGTTTTGAATCCCCGGCTTCAGGTCTGAAATATTGAGTGCTAAGTTTTGAGTCGACTCCTGGCTTCCTTCAAGGAACATCCGGCAGGTGTCAGTGATGTTATCATTCTTCCAGGTAAGAGCAACGTGCGTCACACCCACGAAGACAACACGAAGACCAGAAACTGGATGAGGCTCTATTTTAAAAACACACAGTGGGCACTGATGGAATAAGATACTTGTAGTCACCTTTCATTAAGAATGACTGGGGACATTGATGTTTCAATGCGACCCACTAAAAATACTTCCATTATATCAGAGTCCGGTGCAGTTCCATCATTGCACAGCAGGGAGAAAACTTATCATTATGCAGGAAAAAAAGGAGAAAAGAATAAACCTTAGGGCCATAATTTTTTAGGATCTGAACTGTTCTCCATGACAGTTAATTCCAACAGTGATCTGATACTCTTCTAAATTGCCCTTTTAAACAGCAGCATTTAATATTTGTTTTAGATATCAGGAATAAGCTGATCATTTGCTACATCTAAAGGTCTCAGTTCCAGATAATACAAATAATATTTCACAGTATCAAGACATTTCAACGAAGACCCTCTTCCCTGTATTCCAACCCCAAGGGAAATTTTCAGATTTCCGGTCTCTACTATCCCCCCTCCATTCTTTCTATCACTTTATTTGACTGGTTGTGACATAAACCAAACCATTTTGGCCAAGATGACATCCACTCCCTTCAATCTTGAGATAAGAACATGGAGATTCAGAACAGCAGGGTGACTTGCTCAAGAATGCGCACTACTTGTAGCATCAGGGAAACTAGAGCCCAGGGCTCCAGCTTTAAGCATATATTGATACAAGCACAGGCAGCACTGCAGACAGTTCCACAACCCTGCTTGAGGTGGCTGAACTCAAAGACACTGGCCTGGACGACTGCAAGGCACCATCCAGCTCTGAGGCGAGCTGGTCCATTCTGCAATTCTGTTCTTCACATCAAATGTTTTTGATGCAAAGATTTCTACATCGGGTCACAAGTTTCTTTAAAAAAGACACGTGCAGGGGCTTCCCTGGTGGCGCAGCGGTTGAGAGTCCGCCGGCCGATGCAGGGGACACGGGCTCGTGCCCCGGTCCGGGAGGATCCCGCGTGCCACGGAGCGGCTGGGCCCGTGAGCCATGGCCGCTGAGCCTGCGCGTCCGGAGCCTGTGCTCCACAACGGGAGAGGCCACAACAGTGAGAGGCCCGCATACCGCAAAAAAAAAAAAAAAGACACGCACAACACAAATAAAGCAGCCATCTCAATGATCTGGGTAACTGTTATGAACACCACTGTACCACAGTGCTCTGGAATCAGGCTGCTGGGTTCCCACTACATGATGGCTCAATAACTCTGGGAGCTCAGAAGAAACTTAACTTCTCGGCATTACCATGTCTTCCACTGTAGCCCTCAGGGTTACTGTGAGGACACCCTGATGTATTAAGGACAGCTAAGCACATGGTATGTGCTCAGTAAACGGTAGCTGATAAACACAGCCTTGACCTTGGGGGCTTTAAGGTAGAGTGAGGATCCTTGGTTCCTGGGCTGTGGGCTTCTGGCCACTTGTCCACCTCCCCTTTCCTATAGTCACCAATTCTGCATCACGTTGTCCCATCAGCATTTCTAAATTCTGCCTTCTTCTTCCTCCTTAATTCTCTTCTATCTCCTCTCTGCCCCCTCCTTCTTTTCCTCTCTCTCTCACAATACAGCAAATCTTTACTGTGGGTTTCTGTTTTCTCTAAAACTGTGCTGAGAACCTCCAGGAGGTTTTTGAAGGTACCTGTGACACTGCATCCCTGTAGCTCCTCTCTCTTCAGTTCTTTTTACTTACCGGGCAACTGGGCAAGATTTTATTTAAGGAAATAGTTTCCAAGCTTAAAACAAAAAAATGTTGAAAACCACTGGTTTAGCGTTGGCCTGCTCCGTGTGCAGAAGGCGCTGTGCCAGGCGGTCACTTCACACCATGGGCTCAGGAGGTCAGCTTTCCACAGCCTTCACCAGCCAATGAGAGCACACCCGACACAGGGTGTGATCAGAAAACCAACACAGGACCTCTTTTTTAAATTGTGTATTCTTCTCAGCTTAAAAAGAGCGTCTCATCTGTTTTTTATATTTTTGGTTCTTTTCAGCTTAAAAAAAAAAAGCTAAATTTGCAGCTGTAACAGGTGGCTCAGGATACTGACATCTAAACTAAAGAAAAATCTAAGCTTAATAAGAGTCCCTGGACTCTTATTTCATTTGAAGCACATACTCCTCTATAAAGTATATCAAACTTTCATGCCCAACGGAAGCTCCCAGGAATATAAATATAGCATCAACTTCCCTGAGGAGATTAAAAGAAGCCTAGTAATTACCAACACCATCAAGACACATTTTTCTTTTTTTTTCAATTAATTAATTAATTAATGGCTGTGTTGGGTCTTCGTTGCTGCGTGCAGGCTTTCTTTAGCTGTGGCAAGCGGGGGCTACTCTTTTTTTTTTTTTTTTTTTTTTTGCGATACGTGGGCCTCTCACTGCTGTGGCCTCTCCCGTTGTGGAGCACAGGCTCCGGACGCGCAGGCTCAGCGGCCATGGCTCACGGGCCCAGCCGCTGCCGCGGCATGTGGGATCTTCCTGGACCGGGGCACGAACCCATGTCCCCTGCATCGGCAGGCGGACCCTCAACCACTGCGCCACCAGGGAAGCCCGGGGGGCTACTCTTCGTTGCGGTGTGCGAGCTTCAGTAGTTGTGGCGTGTGGGCTCTAGAGCGCAGGCTCAGCAGTTGTGGCACACGGGCTCAGTTGCTCCGCGGCATGTGGGACCTTCCCAGACCAGGGCTCGAACCCATGTCCCCTGCCTTCGCAGGCAGATTCTTAACCACCGCGCCACCAGGGAAGCCCAAGACACATTTCTAACAGGTCTCTGTTCCCAAGTCCTAGCAGAAAAGTAAGTATTAATCAATAATAATGAAAACAACTTTAAATCAAAGAGTTGGAAGTAGCTAAAATATCCCAAAACACACAGGACCTTAATACTGAGTGATCCTGTCACCTGAACTCCTGGGCTTGAAACAATATAGAATCTTTTCTCGTCTTCCACAGTTAATGAAAATCAATCTCTTTCCAGCAGGCAACTTGAATGGGCAAGGCTCTAGGATACAGGACAAGAAGGATGGTTCATGATCATTCCTGGGAGCTACTCATCTTACCTAATGTGGTATCTCCTGAAGTCCCATTGCTTCCTGGACTTGAGTATGTGCTGTTACCACCTGTTTGATTTGCAAGACTCATCTGCCCATTTTCCATCGTACTCGTTACTCCAGCTGTGTCGTTTTTCCAGGTTAGGGTCACACTGGTTGGACTGATGGTAACGGCTTCTGTAGGACTGGGTTCTATTTTAATATTGTTTCCCAAAAAAAGGAGAGAAAAAAATTATATTTCGAAAAGAAATGTAAGAGTAGGGACTGCTCTGTATGTCTACTTTCCAGAAGTGAATTTTGCAACCGTAGAATTTCATTTCTCTTTATTTGCCTCCTGGACTTCCCTCCAACAAAATACATTTAGATTCCCATATATACATGTATGCATGTGTGTTAGTGAAACAGAAGGCTGTAAAACAAAGATAAAAATAACAGAGGGTGGCCTTGTTGGCCATGACTTGAACATGGAGCTAAATCTGTACAGAAGCTGACATAAAAGAGACCTGTGACGCAAAATAAGTCTATCTCCTGATTCTCAGAAAACGCTGCTTCTGGAGAGGCATACACAGTGCAGAAGCATATGATAACTTTTTTTCCAAACCCAGATATTAGGAGGAAGCGCCACAGTTCTCTGGCCTAAAGATGGCATAGGACAGAATGGCATAAAGAGAAAAGAGCTGGTCTTGGAATCCAGACCTGGATGTAAGGCACTGCTCTGCCCCTTAGCTGTGTGACCTGGAATCAGTCCCTTAAAACATCGCAGTCTCAGGTTCCTCTGCTGACAGCTCTTAAACACAAAGGATTATTATTAAGGCACCCTGAAATTGTAAACAAAGTCATTGGACTTGGACATTCACAAATCAGGGCTCAGAGTCCAATCCTGCTGGCCACTAGCATGTGATTGTACTCGAAGTCATCTCACTGCCCTAAACCTCACTTCATCATCTGTCATATTGTAGATGCATAGGATCTTAACACAATGGAAGCCGTGATGGTTATTAACAGTAACTAAAACTTCAAAATGGATGCATCCTAATTACAGTCTAGATGGAGGAGTAACAACTAGAAACAGAAGTTACCCTTATTGCACAGGCACTAAGGCCCTTCTCAAGGACCCAGGGCCTTATCCCAGAAGAATAAAGGTGGTACGGGTAACACCACTTCAGCATGCATGTGGCCTTCAAATGACAGCATGGAGAGTGGGCCTGACCTGGAACCTGGGAGATGCAAACATTAACCCAATCAAAGAAGAAGGGCAGGAGAGGAAACAAGAGAAGAGAAAAGGGACCAGGCACAGAAGAATCTGGTGGCCCACAATTCAATAAACTTCATGCCAGAAAGCCCCTCAGACTTGAACCTCCTCTTTATAAAGTAACCGGTTCACAGTGTCAGAGTAGCATTTTGGCAGGTTATCGTTGTGGTACCATTTGCAATCAGCAGTGATGATGGTGGTGAGGATAATGATAAAACAATAGGCACAGTCACAGCGTGAGAGCAGCAAGAAGCAGCAGCAGTCCTATTCTGGGTGCTGGCTGGGTCCCAGGCACTGCGCCAGGTGCTGTGCACACATTTGCTCATTTATGCTTCACAGTAACTTCCTGAAGAAGGCTATGGCGCCCTTTTAAAGAAAGAGAAATATGTCAAGAACTAAATTTTGTTGATTCATACAGGGATTCTGTTTCTACAGGGAAAGATTTTTAAAAAGCAGGGGTTTTTTTTGTTTGTTTGTTTTTGTGCCGTACCACACGGCTTGCAGGACCTTAGTTCCCCAACCAGGGATTGAACCTACACCCTCAGCAGTGAAAGTGTGGAGTCCTAACCACTGGACCACCAGGGAATTCCCTAGAAAAGGAAGTTCTTAACTTTCAATAGTTCAGCAAAGTACATCTTAAAATAGCTTTTAAAACTATGTGTGTGTGTATGTATGTATTTTTGGTAATAAAGATGAAGAAACTGAGGTCTAAGAGGACCAATGACTAGCCCCAGGTCATACAGTGAAACAATGACAGACCCAGGAAGCGAACCCGGGACCCTGATTCCCGGTCTGCGCTTTTAACCACTACGCCATCGTAGTACTGCTCAAACATGAAGACACTGACATTCTCTAAAACCCACAATCCATCCCAAAAGAAAAGTCTCACTCACGTATTTGCACTTCTTGGCAGCAGGTACTGGAGCCATTTGAAAGGGTGAAAAGATAGCGCATCCCAGGAACCAGCCCTGAAAATGAAGTCTTCCCATCGCTGTCTGCTCGGAGAAACTGCTGACTCTGGCCACTCAAATCCGTTACGTTTATCACTGAAAAGTTTCCTGCTGCCTTGATAGACGATTGAATCTCACTGGCTGTAGATGTGAATTCAACCAGATCGCAGCGGGAGCCTAGAACACAGGAAAGAAGAATGAAATACAAGCTAATAAAATGGCACCTCCCACCATATACCAGCCATACAACAGACTTTTTTATTATAATTTTTAAAACGCATCATAGTTCCCTCATCTCCCTTTCCCCAGTTTACAGTATCACCTCTACACACAGATATTTTCTTCTCTTGCACCAGTGATTCAAGCCTGCACGAGGAACCTTCCAGTTTACTTACCAAACTGATTAACAAGGAAGAAAAAGCAATTGTAGAACTCTTTCTATTGTTTGCACAGGCTTTGCTTAATGACTGCTATTAACTGAGCTTTTCTTTATTAGAAGGTTTCAGCAAGGTCTGCCCCCTTTGTATGGCACTGTGAGAACATTCTAATTATTTTATCCCTATGGTTCACAGACTTTGAGGTTTTACCAACCAGGAAAAAAAAAATAGTCCTTGAATTTTGAGGACAGACAAAAGCTACCAGTTTTTATTTTTTCAAAAACATACATTAAAAAATTACCTTATACTCTTACTTTTATTTCTTATAGAAATAAATAATTTTATTTCTTAAAGAAGCGAATTATGATCCAAAAAATTGTTAAGGACATAATCCCAGAATAAACAGTGATTTCAACTGAATATATTTAGTTTCATAAAAAACTTATTATACTGTCCCTATTTTTCTCATTTTACTATAGACCTGGGAGGACCTCAGTGGACCAGCAACTGGGATTCAGCCCTCCACGTGGAAGCAAAGTATCCAGGAGGCTACGTCTGGTTTTCCAAAGGTTATGCAAAGCCTGTACACCATTTTAAAAATCATGTGGTAATGTAGCAACACAAGAAAATAATTATGGGATAACAGTACCTGAAATAAATATAAATGATACTGCATTATGAAAACTAAGTGGGTTTTTTTTGATCACCTACAGATGTAGGCTAGAAAAAAAATCACAGAAAAATTATTTCTTTATTTGTCAGGATTGCACAAATAAAAAATTTCTTCTTTCACTTGCTGTTTTCACCCTCACCCCACTTCTAAAGAAAAATTGGAAACTAAGCAAGTTTTAGCAAATTAGCATTTTCTGTGATTTTCACGTTGCTGTTAATGTTGCTGTGTCCATCGGGGGGCAGTAGCGAACAACATAAGAGTGGAATGGGAAGTGGTACTTACAGTCACCTGTACACACGATCTGTAACAGAAAAAGAAAACGGAAGTCAGTAGATTCATTCAGCCATGGCAAATGCAAATCGGAAATAAAGCAGTTGGGAATTTAATAACTGGGGCAGGGTGTTAAATACATTAGGCAAAGGCCTGTTGGCCAGGCTTAGGGTGTAGGGCCACTGAATAGGGGAATTCAGTGTAACCGCGGGTCAACTACAAACAATGGAGACCAGACAACTGTTGGCAGTGTTTTTTCCCACTGAAACATCCAACAAGAGCAGCTCCCCAGGTCAGCACTCCTTCCTGTCGCTACATTGTGCACTGAGGCAGAAGAACATTGAAACAAGAGTTGAGATTCTCTGTGTCAGAAGGAAAGGAAAGCAGGACCATCACCCCATCACCCCTTCCTCAGAGCCACTTCAGGTCGAGAAACGGAGGGTATAAAGCCAGATGCGTGACAGAAGGAATCCACCGGGTTTGAGATTTTCATTGTGCAAAAATTCATCTTCTATCAGTAGGTAGCAGTCATCTTTTTTTTTGTAATCATATGGCAATCAGCTTTGAGAAGAATAAATGTTTGAAACAGAGGGACCTTAAAGATTGTCTAGTTGACCGTATCTCAATCTGCCATCTTTAGCTCCCTGGGGATCCTCAAAGATATTTACCATGAGCCATACATTATTTCCGCACACTTTAAAAACCTAAAATATTTCAAGATTGTTCATTCTGTTGTTTAGTTAACACACCTTTTTGGATATTTCAAAGTATGGTCCCTGTAAAGAAGAAAATAATCAAAAGGGACTCCAGTGGAAAAAAGCGTCCTCCAACCTCCCATCACACTTAGAATAAAATGCAACCTCTTAACTACAGCCTGTGTGGCCTCTCTGATCTCATAGCCTCTCACACCCTTTACAATGTTCTTGAAGCTGATTCTCCCTTGGACCCTTTACGTATTGATTCCCTTCTCCAAAAACACTCTGCCCCCAGACCTTCCCAGACTGTGGCCTCAGATGCCACCTCTTCACGGAGTCCATGTCCAACCAACCAATGGAAATTAGCCCCACTCACTCTCCACCACATCACTGGTGAGTTTTCTCCCGGCATTCACCTCAGTTACTGTCAGTCTCCTCCAACTGAAATGTACACTCCACGAGAACAGAAATCGCGTCTATGCCCGTGCCTAGAATATTACACACAGTAGGCACTCAATAAATGCCACTGAAGGGAAGAATGAGCCTCTCATTTTGGAGAGGAGGCAACCCCTGAGGCCCAGAGAAGGGAAAAACTTGTCCAGGGTCCCACAGCAAGGCTAAGGCCAAGGCCAGTCAGGTCCCAGGAGCCTGATTTACCCAGGCCAGTATTCCTTCCGCTTATCCTGAAATTTTGCATTTATCAAATGGAGAAGATAAGAACAACATTAGTTTTCATCTCATGAGATAGGTGGACAGAAGGGGGGTGGGGGGTAGGGGCCTGGCCCCTGTCCTGTCTCCCAGTGACCCAGGTACTAGTACTCAAATGAATCCAGTACTCTTCCTCTCCTCACTCCCTGCAAGCCGGGGGGGACGGAAAGCCCTGTTGATATCCTTTCCTACTCACCCCCTCTCTCAAACTTTCCATTCCCACCACTGCACTGTACCCTCAAGCCCTCCTCATCTCAGGCCTGAACTTTTCCAGCTCATCTTCCTCCCTCCAGGCCCTGCCCCTCAATCTATGCTATGCATCAATCCACGTCATCCAGGATGGACCACAAGACAGGGAGAAAAAGGAGGAGTCAGTTGCTAGTTAAGTAGCACAGGGCAGCAAACTTTTTTTTTTGCCCATTAGTTGGAAAACATTAAACTACATAACCTCATGACCCTAGGATGGCATGTTATTTTTTTTTGCAATGTTATTATCTCTCTGCCTGGGCATCTATATGTTGTGTCCTCACCTGGAATCCATTCAATCATCCAACCATCCAACCAAATGTCGCCTAAGACATGAAAGATCTGGGTCCTGTCCTCAAACTGTTTACAGGAAAGTAAGAGAAATAAGACATTTCTGTAAAAAAGTATTTCAAGGTAGAAAGTACTGACAACTCATTTAACAAGCGATTCCCGCACACCTGCATGTGTCAAGCGCTGTGCTAAAGCCCTAGAGCTAAAGCAGACAGGCTCCGAGTCCCAGGAGGCCATGGCAGAGGGAGAGAGGAGGACAGATGGAGGATGCCCTCGGGTAGGTACCACTCACTGAGGGCATACATGAAGGTGAAGAGTGTCTGTGCATCTCCAACTGTGTCCTTTACAGTCCTAGACTCAGTAAACATTGAGTGGCTGATAGTCTTAACTACACAGGACAACGTGTCAAAGGGCTCTGAGTTCTACAGGTGAAAGTTCGAGAATCATGATCATGGCAAAAAGTTACGTTTCCAAAGATTAAAATCATATACCCAGAGCACTGACTCTGCCAGGCACTGTCCCAAGTGCTTTCAGATATCAACTCACTTAATCCTCCAAACATTACTAAAAGGGAGGCACAGGTCCCTACTGGGCTGGTGAGCTACAGCACCTGGATCTGAACCCAGGCAGTCTGACTCCAGAGTCTGTGTCCTAAAACACTAGCTACACTACCTTCCAGGGTAAAGCAACTGGTGAGAAATGTACCAGGACTTAGGGAAGGTTTAAAAATTAATTTCAAGCGATATTATCAGTGTGCTTCTTTGACAAATCCAGGTACAGTTTCTCCTGGCAACCCTCCCAAAGAAGGCCCTATGTGCCAGGCATACACACCAGCTGGTATCTTTTCGAGGTTCATCATGAAATCGTAGCCAGAGGGATAACACACTACATCACATGGCTTCATGTCTTTTTGGCCTCACTCCCCCTTCTGTTCCCTCATCTTGACCTCACTAGGCCTTGACTTCCCAAATAAAGCATTAGCAGTTTAATCCTTGCCTTATGACCCAGGGGACCTAAAGGATGCAGACTAAAACGAAGGACAAGACCACCTAAGAGAAGTCTGCAAGGGGTCTCTTGGGGAAGAGCTTCCTCGCTAATAAAAAGGAATCAGACGGAAGGAAACACCATCCCGCTTCGCTGGACTTCAGCAGATCTACCCATGATGCCTGGAGCCGCTGCAGCCACTATGTGACAAGGAGGGAAGAACTCACCCACTTGCTGAGGATGGCTGATGAGGGGAATGAGAGAAAACACCTGGATCCCTGCACTGCCAAGTCAAGCAATTTTAGACTCTTTCTACCTCCAGACTTCTTGCCTGGGGAGATGCAATACCCCTTATTATTTAATTACTCTTGTTTGGGTTGTCTAAGATTTGCAACCAAAAGAACACTACAGCAACCACAAAGCAAGGTGACTCATTTTCACATTTTTATAGATTAAAAAAAAGTGCAAGGTCAGTGATCTGTCATCAAGGGTTACAGAGCTGGTCAGTGAGAGGTAAAGCCAGGAGGCAAGTCCTGGTCTGCCAGGCCCCCAAACTCTTCCAGTGACCACAGGAAAAAAAAAAAAAAAAGACCCTTGCAAACAACACCCTACAAGTTAACTGGCATGGAGGATGCCTCATAAGTACTTTTTAAAAGAATCCAATCAACAGAAAGCTCATCTTCCTGAAGTTAGCTCAGAGCCTAGTTGGGCCTGGGGGTGAAATGGGAGAAAATGTCCACAGATTCATACACTGAGCATCAGAGTTAACTAACTGCAGAAAAGGGAAGTTGGGGACAACTTTTCAGCAGTGACAGCTAAACATGGTGATGAGAATTATCTCAGCTTCTTCCCCTTCTAAGAGGACCCCAAAAGGCACTGGTCGTTGTTAATCGAGAAGGATTCCACAAAAATCGTCCTGCCTCCAAGTGCCTTCCCTCAACTGGTCCCTCACCCAGAACTCCAAATCCAGGTAGGGAAAGAAGCAAGCATTCCGCAGGTTCCAACCCGTTTAATCCTCACAACTCTGTGAAACAAGAACGATCATCCCCATTTTACAGATGAGGACGCTGAGGTCAGAGCAGACCTTAGGTCACAGAGCTAAGAAATTTCCCAACTGGTTATTATGAACTTGTCCCAGGCACAGGAGGGAGAAGTACTTCAGGGTGGAGAAAAACCAGCACTTTCCACTCTCTACTTCCCTCTAGGCAGAAATTAAACCAGATAAAGTATGCAGAGCCAGGCCCAAGAGCTAGGGGCACATCTAGCTCCCAGCCTTCTCCCTCTTGGTTTCAACAGACCCAGCAATCAGAGGTTATGAATGAGTTCACCCTGTCTAGGCCTCAGGGGACACCAAAAGCCACAGCCCCTGTGCCCAAACTGCAACAGGGGACAGTGATTGCATAAAAGATGGTGGAGGTCAACTGAAGCACTATTAGCAATGGCTAAAAGGTGGAAACAACCTAACGGCAGACTAACAGAATGTGGTATACACATACAACGGAATACTATTCAGCCATGAGAAGGAATGAAACTCTGATACATGCTACCATGGAGACGAACCGCAAAACCATTATGCTAAATGAAAGAAGCAGACACAGAAGCACACATATTGTCATCCCATTTATATGAAATGTCCAGAATAAGGAAATCTATAGAAACAGAAGGCAGGCTAGTGGTTGCCAGGGGCTAGGAAGAGGGGGAAGGGAGAGTGATTGTTAACGGGTACTGGATTTTCTTTGGGGTGAAGAAAATGTTCTGAAACTAGAGAGAGGTGGTGGTTACACAACACTGTGGATGTACTAAATGCTACTGAACTGTACACTTTAAAATGGTTAATTTTATGTTATGTGAATTCCACTTCAATTTTTTTAAAAAAAATGATAGTAAGTAGGTGACTGTTTATTATCAAGCTCCGCCATTGGGAGGGAGGAGGGAAAGGAAGCTTCCGGAAGGAAGAGGTTGGGGTGGGAGGGTGGGGAGGAGAAGAGGAAGGTAATATATAGAGAGGTTTTGAAAGGTGGATTTGACAGCCGAAGAAGGGGGAATGAACCCTCACCCTGAACTGGACATCAGAAAACATGGGGTGGGCAGAACAGCCTTACCAGAAGCACTGTGGGGACCTCCACTTCCGAATGCATTCTGAGGATAAAAAGGAAGGCACTCAAGTTTACTAAGCACCTACTGTGTGCCAGGCACTGAGCTGGGCTTTCTACAGACCTTGTCTGAGCACAGACTCATGGGATCTTGGGCTCTGGGACTAGACCACCTGGGGGAAACCATTCAGTGCCACCATTTACTTGCTGTGTGACTTTGGGCAAGTAGCTTAACCTCTCTGTCCCTCGATGTCTACATCTATAAACAATCACACCTGCTTTGTTATAGTGAATATGAAATTAAATGATCTATTTAAGCTATTACGACCATCATCACCTTTGAATCTTCACAGCAACTCTGCAAGGTATTTTTATCTCTATTTTACAGACGACAACACCAAAGCTCAGATCCTACTGATAAAACCAGTGGGCAATCTGAAACTCATACTTTACAAGTATATAAATAGTTGAACAATAACTCAGTTACAGAGGTGGGCACTGAGGCACAGACAGTAAGTGGCTTACCCAAGGACACAGAGCCAGCGAGGAAGCACCAGAAACAGAATCCAGGTCTTGACCTCTATCTTGACCTCAACCATTCTAGCCAAGATTCCCCAAAGCCTTCTCTCCTGGGATGCAAACCCAGATGGAGTACTCATAGCTTACCCATCTTCTCACTACCACCCTGCAAAGTCACCCACACAGGCGGCCCAAGGCTTCTGCAGGCCCCATAACTGGGCAAAAGGAGCAAACACTGAGAAGAGAGATTAAGCTCACTGTCTTAGGAGGAAGACATGCCAACATACGAAAAACGAATATAATACTGTCTTCAGTTCTGCCAAGGACTTCCCGTTACCTAGATACCCCAGGCACAGCAGACAATGGTCCACCCATTGGTCGACCAGATGGCCAGGCATTAACTATGCCCAAGATCACCCAACACTGCACAGCAGTCTTCTTCTTTTCTAAGGAGCAGAGACCCTCGCTGTCAAGACTTCCAGCCTTGTTTATCACTCCCCTCCCCCAGGGATGTGTTTCTGTTTCACAACCTCCTTTGGTTATGCTGATGAGCCAAAGCTCTCCCTCCCCCTCTTTGGGAACCACCCCCATTCCTGAGACTGTGGCTCTAGTCACAAGAATCTTCCTCCAGGCCCAGAGAAGAGAAAACTGCTAACACTGCCCTCAGTGCCATCCCAACTCGGCCAAAGCTACAGTCATTACATCAGTGGTCCACTTTGAACACTACTCCTAGATGCGCACCAAAACAGACTTGTACATATTCTCTTCCCAAGTACCTCTGTGACTGCCCCGTTACACGTGTTTCCCAGTCCATAAACTCTGCAATAACCTGACTCCTCCCTTCCTTCGCCCTTGGTGGGTACACTCAGTGGTCATGTCCTAAAGATGCTTCCCTGTACAATGCACTTGGACTTCCCACTTCTGTCGTGTGGCCACCCTAAACCAAGACCTCATAACCCTCAGCCCTAACTAACAGAAAACAGCCTCGTTCTTGGGCTGATACAGACAGACCATATCCACTTTTATATCTTGAAGCTCTTAATACACACACCAAAAAAAAGTAAGGGGACTTCCCAGGCGGTCCAGTGGTTAGGACTCCGTGCTTCCACTGCAGGGGGCCCGGGTTCGATCCCTGGTGAGGGAACTAAGATCCCACAAGCTGCATGGCGTGGCCGGAAAAAAAAAATTTTTTTTTTAATTACTAGCATGTGATAATTCAAAAAAAAAAAAAAAGATTTTTTTTTAAATTAAGAAGTTCCAGAAGAGGGTTATATCTGCTGCAGTATATTTTTGTTTCAGTCCTGTCAAAGTACTGCTGCAACTCTACCTAAAATTCCTCATTTGAATATAAAAGGCCAAAAGCTAAGTTGACGCCCTTTGTGAATAGCAGGCCCTATTCCTTCCTCCACATACCTGGTTGCCTCTCTTCTAGTCTCTCCCTTCAATGCACAGTGGAAAATTAAAATAGAACTGCTAGATTACTCTTTCTGAAACGTGCTAGTATTCGTCAGGATCCTGGCAGGGACAGATGACACACTCTACCAGTGTAACTGAGGAGAGTTTTAAAAGGGTCTGTTTACAAGGGTGTGGGTGGGGCTAAGGGAAACGGGCAAGAGCTGGGCAAGAACCCTAGAGGCAGGAGCAGTGGGACAGGACAAGGGAACAGGCTGAGGGGCTACCTCCCTCCATCTCCACTGGGGGCTTCCTGCTGCTGGACTGGCCCAGTGGGAAGCTGCAGGTCAAGGGCACCTGCTGGTGTAGACCGCAGAGGGCAGCTTCCTCCCAGTGGGCAGAGCAGGGTGGAGGTGGGGGGCAGGGGTCTGCAGGGGCACATGGAAGAGCCACAGCACAGAGCTCATGTCACATCACTGCAGAGCCTGTGAATCCGGTAGGCACGGCCCAACAGGGTAATCAAGAGGGTTAGGTTCCACTTCCCCTGATGCTTGAGAGCTCAGGGACTTGGGTCTCACCAAGCCATCCATTCCATCAAGTATAAAATGGCGGAAGGATATATGCAATACAGACCCCGCGTCTGAGTTTTCTTGGGGCTCTAACAAAACAAGGTTCCTATGTTCCCAGCCTCACAGCCTTCCTCCTGCCTCACTGAACCTCTGAAGTGGCCACCCGTCAGCTCACCTGATGACCTTCTGCGACCACTCCATCCCCAGGAGCTCTCCAGGCTCTGAAGCCCTTTCAGTCCAAGCCACTCGTGCCATTTCCTGCGGTCCTGCACTGCACCAGGCCCTGGGCTGGATGCCAAAGATACCAGGGCACATAAGGTGGTTCTGACACCGAGAGCCAGGGGCGAGAGCGGTACCAAAGACAACGACAGCGCAGTGCAGAGATGGAGGCAGGAGCCAGCCAGCTGGAGAAGCAGGGAGTGCCAAGCACCCCGTGAGTTTGGGGGACAGAGCGGGAGGGGCACGGGTGGTTTGAGAGTGATCCTGTGCGGGTACTTAATGCTAATGGATTCTCCTTGTAATAATATTGATTGAGCCCTTAACTACGGGCCAATCACTGCACTACAGGTGTTCTATTCATCAAGTCCTTTAGGCCTTACGACAAGGACCCGAGAGGCAGGAACTGTGTTGATCCCTATTTTACAGATGAAGAAACAAGTAAGCCTTGGAAAAGTTAAATTCCTGACCCAGAATCCTACAGCTACGAAGTCTACGCTTCCGGCCCAGGTCTGCCTGACTGAAGCTCTTGACTTAAACCGCTCCCAGGAGCGCTAAGCTGGCTCGGATGCTGGACAAACTTCAGCTGAGACCACGGAACCCAAAGGCACTTCCGGGGCTGCCCGTCACAAACCCCTGCCTGACATGGGCCCTGGGGACGGGTTCCGTCCACCCATTAAAACCGACCGAATTAAGGAGGCTTCTGCACTATTCTCAAGGGAGCAGAGTTTGAGGATTTTAGCACAGAGCCTGGATTTTAGCAAAGCTTAAGGCTTTCTATTATACACGTTTGGTTTTTAGGGTTGGGTAATAAGCGACTGAATAACACAATGGGTAACAATAGATTCTTTATCCTTCCAAAACCAAGCCCACACACCATATGACAATAGTTATTTTTACCCACTGACATAATTAAACAAAACGTGAACCGCTTCGAGAGATTTTTAAAATCAAAGAGCATTTTATGAGATTCGGGGCATGCACAAATTTCAATTCTGAAAGGCCATCATTCTCCCTTCCATTTATCTCCTATGTGAAAATTACCCAACAGCTCCCTTTAAAACTGGTATAAAAAGGTAAATCATTGATCACGAAAATGGTAGAAAGGCTGGGCGCTCCCTCTGAACCCAGAAGCCAGGCAATAAACATCTTTATGGGAAGCTTTCCAGAAGACAGGTGCGGCATTGTGGGGCAGCCTGAATGCCTGGTATCCATTTCCACCGTGGAGTCCACAAGCAGGGAACAGGCAGACCAATAGGCAGCATGGCAAGCAGTACCTACAGCATGAGACATTGGGCCAGGCAAGGTGAGAATGGGCTGGCTGACTGCCTCATTTGCAGAGTCACATATGACTCTCTGAACTTGACACTGTCATCAAAAGGGACTGCGGAGAAGGGTCAGCATAATCCCTAATTTTGTGCCCCCAAAAAGCCAGGTGAGGCTTTGACAGAAGGAATGAGCGACAATTACCCTAAAAAGACCAGGTGGCTCATCTCTTGCCTCTTGGGGCAGTTGAAGGCATGATGAACATTTCCCTTTCAAATGCACAGAGGAAAAAGTAACCAGAGGGACTATTTTGGTGAGGCTATGTGAACTTTGAGATGCAGAGTTGAGGATGACCTTGGAAATCCCAGGCCAGAAGTTTCCATGGGTATTTTTAGCAGCAGAACTATTTTTTCAAAAAGAGTCTTATAAAGAACTATATGCATAGAGTTCCACATATATATATCTATGTAGGTATGTCTATGTGCATATATGTACACTTGAATAAAAGCAATCTTTTCATTATACATTTAAAGTTCAAGTTACCTTGTTCTTACTTTCAATATAATAGATGCATAAACAAGTGAAGACACTGGTGTTCTCCAATGTATTAAAACTTGGTGTAACACATATTTGGGCAAGTGTTTTCATTACAACTGCACACAGCCAAATTGGAAGGGGTTGGAGAGGGGGTGTGTTTTCTATGAAACTCACAGGAAACACTTATGAAACCCCCAATGCACCTCAAGGAACACAGTTTGTAAAATAGTGATCGACCTCCCCTTTGACTCCATGGAGGAAGGAAGTCGGTCCCAGAGTGGTTCAGCAACTCAACCCAGATCACCCAGCCCTGAGACTAAAGCACAAATTCATGGGCTCCCCAGCAGGACTCACCTCCCCATCTCACGAGAGAATCAGAGTTGGCAGAACCCAGGCCCCCTCTCTGAACCTTTTCTCCACATCATACAATAAATCTGAAGGTCCTAAACTGAAGCTCCACTGTCCAAATCTAGCCCACTGACGTGTTTTATTTATTCCACAGTGTTGTTTTTTTTAATATACCTCCATTAGAACACTGTCCTATTTTCCCCATTGTATTTGTTCCAACTTTATTGAGATATAACTGACAAATAAAGAGTGTATATATTTATAGTATAAAACATGATGCTTTGCCACAGTGTTTCTTAAAATCTTAAGCAAATATTTTTAAATTAGGAGACAGCATCTTGTAAATCCTGATTTTCAGCTTCCCAGAAAAAAGCAGGGGGCTTCCCTGGTGGCGCACTGGTTGAGAGTCTGCCTGCCGATGCGGGGGACACGGGTTTGTGCCAAGTCCGGGAAGATCCCACGGGCCACGGAGCGGCTGGGCCCGTGAGCCATGGCCGCTGAGCCTGCGCGTCCGAGCTCCCCCTTTCCATGGGTAAGTGCTTAGAGTTTACCACTACTCCCTAGTATTGTCACCTCAACACAGAGGAAAAATGGCAGTTGCCAAGCAACATGGCACCCACACTGTTCATTTTCTCTATCAAACATGAGCATATAAAAGATCGAGAGGCACTGTGACTTCCTTATTTGGCCTATTCCATTTATTTATGTTCCAAACAAACCCTGACACCATTTGAGTTTCTGACCATTGACTTAAGTGCAGTTTGCAAAATTTGTGGGTTGCAATTATTAACGAATGTTTACTTTCTAAGCTTCTCTCTTAGGAAGAGACCTCCCGCCAACGTCAGATGTGAATACTGTACACAATGTGAATATAAAGTGGACCATTTTGCCTGTCCCTGAATTCTCCGCTCATCCCCTGACCTGCTCCCCCATGCCACCACCACCCCCAAAAAGGAGCAAAACCAGGGTAGAGAGCTCTGATCTTTCAGTTGATTGTGAAAGTCAAGATTTTCACTTCCGACTCTTGAATCTGAATAAAACCACTCCATAAATCCCACCAAGTCCCTCCTGCACCGCCCATCCACCTTAGAGTACGGATGAAAACAGCTAAGAGCCACCATTTACCAAGTGCCTTCTATGTTCAGGGCCAGCTGGTCACAGAATCCTCCCCTTCCCCACCCCACCCCCAGCTGGGTGCATCTACAGCCCATGCCTTCCCAGCTCCCCAGTCCCCCACCCCTCTCCCCCTTCCTCCCGGAGGAGGACTGAACATCAGGACTCGAGGTGCCAGCTTTGCGAGCTCTGCCTTCAACTGACCACAAAAGCTAAAGGATCTCTCATTAGCTATGAACGCCTGCCAAAAGGTCAATGGTAGATTCTATCTCTGAGGCCACAAGGGCCAGCAGTGATTGCAGCAGAAGCTCTCCACGCCCGCTGAGAAATCATCCTGGAGTAACCTTATGTTCTTCCAAGGTTTGAAGACAGAGGCTCCCGCAAGCGAAACCACCACCCCACTGATTCCCACTGCACTGAGGAAGACAGGAGGACAGAGAACGGGCTGGGGTAGAAAATCGGCAGGGCCTCAGCTCTGGATCTGAATCCTAGTACTGCCACTAATTAGCAAGGAGTCCGGAGGCCAGTGACCTCACTTCTTGAGCTCTTTCACCTGTAAGTTATCATCTACTCTGTAGGCCTGATGCGGGGATTAAGTGGCACATAGCAGGTGCTCCATAAACAGCAGCGAACATCGGTTGTCAGGTGGGAGGGCACAGGGGTTAAGACACTCTGGAGTCCAGCCCTACCAACTGCACTCACCTGAGCCAGCTTCGCATCCTCTTTCAGCAGCTACAATAACTACCGACCTGGACAAGGGTGGGGCAAAAGAGGGCTAAGTACGGAACCTGAGAGAGGGGTGCCTGGGGTTCATTTGTGTGCGTCTGATAACTCTAACTTAAAAAATAAATGGTTTAAACAGTATTTACCTCACAGGATTCCTGTGACAAGTCTTAAATGACATAATCCATGCGAAGCACTTAACAATAAATATTAGCTAGTATTACCGTTATCACCACTAGCAAGAGCTGGGACAGGAGGGTTCAAGAGGCGAAGCATGGGGAGGGGTGAGCTGTCACAACAAAGACTAAGAAAAAGCAGCACCAGGAGGTATTTCTGCTCACACAGAAGCAAGAACAGCAGAGAAAGGCAAGACAGCATCTTGGATTCTGCTGCATGTTCAGAGGAACTTGGGCTGAAATTCTCAGACTGGCTGCATTCTCGTCTCTTGTGACCCATCACGGCCAGAGCTGCACTGAGGCCATCCTGCGTCCACCAGAGGAGAAAGATGCTCTCAGCAAACCCACCATCAACCCCACTCCCCTCGCTGCCAGCAAGATGAGAGCTCAGGACCCAGGCCTGGCTCCTCCCCATGTGCCAGGACAGTCTCAGGGTGGCCTCAACAACCAGTGGTAGTAGTAACAGGTCAGTTCTTATACAGATTCTTCCGCCTACAATATCCTCTTTCGATTAAAAAGTGCATCACTGGGACATCCAGACAACTGTTCTCCAATCAGCTTTTAACAATAACCTAAATACAACCACCACCAAAAAAAAAAAAAAAAAAAAAAAATTTTTTTTTTCAAGGCAAGGTCATACCATCGTCCTCTCTAAGAGACAGACTTGGATAAAGCGGCACCTGGGTAAATCTCCCAGGGCGGGTACTATTAAGCCAGTGATGTCACAAAGTAAACACTTTTATTTGATATCCAAGCAATGAAGAGAGAATGCAGAATCATAAAATTATCAGCAGAACCTGTCCACGATGGGTGAGGACAGCAATGCAAGGCAACAGGCGATTTTCAACATCTCCTAAAGCCTAATGAATGCCCTAAATGAGAGGTTGGCAAACTATTTCTGTAAAAGGCCAGACAGTATATACTTTAGGTTTTGCAGGTCTTACAGCTCTGCTGTTGTCATTTGAAATCAGCCACAGACAATGAGTACACTAATGACCATGGCTGTGTTCCAATAAAACTTTATTTATGAGCATCAAATTTGTATTTCATATAATTTTTGCGTGCCATAAAACATTCTTCTCTTGATTTTTTTTTTTTGAACCACTTAAAAATGTAAGAAACCAGTCTTGGCTCATAAGCCACCCCAAAACAAGTGGCTGGATTTGGCCCACGTGGCCATAGTTTGCCTAATGCTGTGCTAAATCACATATTTACCCTGGACGGGCCGCAGGCCCAGGCCTACAGCAAGTCAGAGCATGAACCTGTGGTCTGGGTCTGGTTCTGTGTCCTGGTTCTGACAATTACTAGCTTGAGTACGAAGCTGAAGTTTAATCTTCTCCTCTGACAACAGAGATTACAACAGTCCCCTCCTAAACACTTACGGTAATTAAATGAAATAATGTCTGGCACAGGCAAATGTTCAAGAGAGGACAATTCTATCATTATTGCCATTGTTTCTTTGCTTTTGGCTAGAATGCAATCAACTCAGTTTAAGAGCACAGGATCTCTCAATGCTGGTCTGAAATTCCAATTGGCCGATAAGACATGGGAAGGAACAAAATTTTCTTAATGAATACAGGGTATTTGAGAGATAAAATACCTTGCAATATGGGTCCATCGGTGACAGAGGATGGTGCCTGGTGGTCAAAAGACACTGGCTATAGAACTGCTCAGAGCAGCCCCTCTCGTACCCTGTACATTTGCAAGTCTGATCCTGTCCTTTGGCACTTAGCATAAGCCAATTTATCTTTCCACATATTTACCTTATCTATAAACTCTCTCTTAAGGCAAGGGGAGTCACACACTTACATCTGCTCGTGCCCAGCACATGGCCTTCCCTGTGACATGCTCACTCAGCACTGGCTGATTGGTGGATTTTAATTGGATCTCCAGGGCCTGGAACGGAGCTGGCCGGGCTGTTAGTTAGTGGGTACATGCGTGTGAACTTCAGGGCCTCAAAAGCAAGCAACTGGGATATAGGTGATCAGTCACAATGTAAGATAAAATCTTTACTTAAGAGTTGAGGAAGCAGAGGCCCAGAGAGGTAAAGGGACTTGCCCAGAGTTCCTGGGTCTGAAACTCATTCATTCGCCCACTGATCACTAATTGCATTCTCTAGGCCAGGCCCCATGATCATTCTAGGGACCCAGAGATGAACGTCCCCTAGTCTCAAGTTGCTTAGAGACTAGCAAGGGAGACAAAGAAATAAACAACTGGTTTTGGTTTTTTTTGTTTTTCTTCCTCCCTTTAGGTGGAACCGTCTAATTTGGTGAGGATTTCAGCATTTTACATTCTATCACTTTACATCTTCTGAACTTTTCGACACACACTTTTTTTTTTTTTACAATGTAACTGATGCCTTCTGTAAAGGAAAGAATGAGTCACAAAAGCAGAATTCACACTTCATGTACATTTTCCCACGTATCGACATACCTCAAATCCCCTGAATCATCTGTGCTGTCATCCCCTACTTTGACTTGTGCTGGTCCTACAACCTAGAAGACAAAAGCTGTCTCACTCCCTCCTTTGCCCAACTCATTCCTGCTCCTTCTTGTACCAGGACAACTTTGCCAAACTCCGTTCCCCAGCATAGCTGGTGCTTTCCTCTGTGGGACGCTCAGCACCTTGCGTCTCCTCTTACTGTTATTGTAACTCTTTGGCTGGGAACTCCTTGACATTGGGGACTCAAACTCACACCTAGCACAGTGCCTGAGCTGGCTGACCACTGGACATTTGGATGGTAAGAAGTTTAGTAGCTGACAGATAAACAACAAGGATCTACTGTATAGCACAGGGAACTATATTCAATATCCTGTAATAATGTACAATGGAAAAGAATCTGAAAAGGAATATAGATACGTATAACTGAATCACTTTGCTGTACACCCAAAACTAACACAACATTGTAAATCAACTATACTTCAATTTAAAAAAAAAAAAAAACGGCTTCCCTGGTGGCGCAGTGGTTGAGAGTCTTTCTGCTAATGCAGGGAACGCGGGTTCGAGCCCTGGTCTGGGAGGATCCCACATGCCGCAGAGCAACTAGGCCCGTGAGCCACAACTACTGAGCCTGCGCGTCTGGAGGCTGTGCTCCGCAACAAGAGAGGCCGCGATACTGAGAGGCCCACGCACCACGATGAAGAGTGGCCCCCGCTCACCACAACTAGAGAAAGCCCTCGCACAGAAACGAAGACCCAACACAGCAAAAATAAATTAATTAATTAATTTTAAAAAAAACATAGTAGCTGAAAGGATGACAGTGGGGGGAGGGTCTAGGCATGAAAATTAGATTTGATTTGGACAGCAGAAAAGAACAGAAGAGAGCATTCAAGCCAAGAATAGTGTGAGGAAAAAATACAATGGCAAGAAAACACATGGAAGTGATTCTCACACTGTGGTATCAGGACCATCCGGGGAACTTAGTAAAAATACAGAGGGCCCAGTTCTGTCCTGCTTCAACCAGCCCGGGTCTCTGTGTTCTTTATCAGCTCTCTAGGTGACTCCTTTGAGAGCCACTGGCTTAAGGTATTTTAAAGGGACAGTGAGAAGAGATGATGTAGCCCAGAGAGTCCCCTCTGGTCTGAAGTAGCCACAGTCCATAAGCTCCCAGGAAAACCCTGAAAAACTCACTCCAGGGTGGGAGTTGGCTCAGTTTGAGGAAAATTCAATCCAGAACAAACTGCAGACATCTTCTAATGGTCTTTAAGCAAGAAAGGAGCCAGGTCTTCTGGAATCCAGGCTGAGTTTGCCCCGTAGGTTCTAGCTGGGCTAAAACCAGACTATACTTGGTGGAGAAGGCGGATCAAAGGGACAGTTGTTCTCAGATGCACTGCAAGCTTCTGGTAGCTTCCTCCAGTTCTCCCTTTAACGAATTCAGCAATCCCAACACAGCGTAGAGGGCAATCCCATCAGCCTATGTAGGAATTTGGATTAAGAGTGATTTTCCTCACTGACCAAGAACTTGAACTATTTTCATACCAAGGTCAGGAAGACCCATGCTCTGTCACTCAGCACTCAGTAAGTCCTTTTCCTGCCTCTGTTCACACAACACATCACTGGTCACATTCGTGGATCCCTTGCTTTTCCTTGTGTGCTTTCAGGAAACAAGATTCAACGCTTAAGAGACGTGATAGGGCTTCCCTGGTGGCGCAGTGGTTGAGAGTCCGCCTGCCGATGCAGGGAACACGGGTTCGTGCCCAGGTCCGGGAAGATCCCACATGCCACAGAGCAGCTAGGCCCATGAGCCATGGCCGCTGAGCCTGCGCGTCCGGAGCCTGTGCTCCGCAACAGGAGAGGCCACAACAGTGAGAGGCCCACGTACCGCAAAAAGACAAAACAAACAAAAAAAAGAGACGTGATGGATGTAAACATATTCTGTAAACTGCAATGAGCTGTGCCGGGTTCCAGCCAGACCTAAAGTGAATGAGTCAGCCTCTTACAGAAGCGCAAGAATGGTTGTGGAAGCCATAGCCAGGTTCAAATCCCCACCCCACTACCTACTAGGTGTACGATACTGGGTGAGTCACCAATTCTCTTGAAGTTCTAGTTTCCACATATTCAGGTGGGAAATAATGTTGCCTGACTCCCACAGTTGTGGCGAGCAGGAACTGCCATAAGGTCTTGGACAAAATAGATGCGTAATAAATGTTAGCTGGTTACATCCCTGAGGTACACTCACCTTCAGAAGTAGAAATATTTAGCTTTAAACGAAAGATACACGACACACACGCACACATACGCACACTGGTATTCTACCCAGTTGAAGATAATTATTAACTGTTCACGATAATTACCACATTGTACAAATAAATTGCATTATATAAAGAGTCACTCTCTCCAAAAGTTTGCATTAACAAAGAAAGAGCCAAAATTCTCAAAGTCTCATAAGTCTAGTCCATCTTTCTTTGCCATCTAATAAAACACTTTTTATTTCCTTTCATGGGCTTAAACTTCACTAAAAGGCAAATTGTCTGAAGGCATGCCTCTAAGACAACAGGACTCTGTGTGTGCTCAAATAATCCCCTGTTCCAGTTGACTGTTTTCTATTTTTCTGAATAGACACTGTACAGAATCAGGAATCAGAAATGGTCCTGTGATCTCCCTAATTGCTTCCACAGACAAGTCCAAAATGGGTAAATTTTTTCAAAGACACAACTGACTCAAGCCCCAAATGCTCCTCTAGGAGCCCTCAGCCTTCTCTCCCACAATGGCCTGGACACCCCCCCACGCCCCACCAGCCCTCACCCCAGGGCTCGGCAAGAACTCAAACGGCAGAAAGGGCTCCCCCTCCAGTCAAGACCCATCTCCGCCCAGGAAAGGCCAGCACTGAGAAGAGGAAGGCCGTTTGGAAGGCGAAGACAATGTGCTCTTGGGCATCCGTCCTCTTGCTACCCTGAAGTTATTAACCCCAAGTCTGATTCAGAATCTATCATTTGGGGAGCTGTTGCGCTACCAAGAACTTCTACACCCCCAAAATCATCCTCAATAGCCACATACAGACTTCAGATACATGCATCCATCACAGTAGACACTGAAAGCCAGCCCACGCGGTCTCAGATTTGACAAATCCCAATGGAGATCAGTGTCTCAGTCTTCCTGGCATTTTACTGGGGTTCCCCAAATTCTTTATATAAGATATTGAAGGGAACAGCCAGGTCCTGTTCATCAAAAACTTGAAATAATGCCATTTTCAGTAACAGGGATGGACCTAGAGATTATCATACTAACCGAAGTAAGTCAGACAAAGACAAATATCATATGATATTGCTTATACGTGGAATCTAGAAAAATGATACATATGAACTTTTTTATAAAACAGAAATAGACTCACAGGCATAGAAAACAAACTTATGGTTACCAAAGGGGAAAGGGGTGGGGGTGAGGGATAAATTAGGAGTTTGGGATTAAAATATACACACTACTATACATAAAATAGATAACCAACAAGGACCTACTGTAGAGCACAGGGAACTATATTCAATATCTTGTAATAACCTATAAGGGAAAAGAATCTTAAAAAGAATAGATATGTGTAACTGAATCACTTTGCTGTATACCTGAAACTAACACAACATTGTAAATCAACTATATTTCAATTAAAAAAAAATTTTAAGTCAAAAACATGGTAATTATGTGATGGGATTAAGTATTAGCTAATGCTATGGTTGGGATCATTTTGTATCAAATTAACATGTTGTACAGTTTAAACTTGTACACTGTTATAGTATCAATTATATTTCGATAAAGCTGGGAAGAAGGAAAAAGAAACACTGGGCCAACAAGCCCAAGCAGAGGTTAAAGTCTTATCAGTAATGAGTTAAAAGATCCAAATTCCCAACAGGTTTGACATCAGAAAGACAACACTTGTCTGTCAACTTCTGTCAAAGTTATTAAGTAAATTTAATATGCCAGGAATATCTTATTATGATACTTGGCAAGCTTGATAAAATGACTTTATTGCCATTTTTTTTTAATGAAGATAATAAGAAACTCCAGGAAGGTCTTTTTGGCAAGATCTTTTGGGGGCATTTATTTGGGATCTAAGAGGGAATATTCCACTCTTACGTGTTTTAACAAATGAAATATCAGGAAAACAATTTTACTTGGTCCTCGCTATTCAAAGAAAAATTTCCCTGCCTGTATTGTGGCTTCTGACATCCTGCCAAGTTTCAGACACTGAAATATGAATGGATTAAAAATGATTAAGACAGAGTAAATGCTATTAACAGCTCTTCTATTGCATTCATCTATCTTACTCAGGAGCCAATGACCCACCAGGGAAAAAGAAGGGCTGAGAGGGAACCGAGCTCATTCAACACCTGCTCACTTGGGACAGCAAGGTCAGCAGTTAATGCTGGGCTCTCTCCAGCCACAGTCTGTGTCTGTCAAAGATTTGCTCCATTCATCTTGACACATAATCAAAGAACACTTCATCAAGGACTGTCAGCACTGCAGGAGTCATTAGCAATCAGTGGCTTCTCTTTTTATTATTTTAGAACAGCAAAATCCTCTTGACAAATTAAATCTTATGGGAAACCCAAATAAAACCAGATAAGATGGGTAACATTATTAGCAAGCCTTAATTTTTTTTTTTTTTTTTTTTTTTTTTTTTGAAAATC
>NW_020173674.1:12269434-12304871 GCF_003031525.2 Neophocaena asiaeorientalis asiaeorientalis
TTTGCAGTACGCGGGCCTCTCACTGTTGTGGCCTCTCCCGTTGCGGAGCATAGGCTCCGGACGCGCAGGCCCAGCGGCCATGGCTCACGGGCCCAGCCGCTCTGCGGCATGTGGGATCTTCCCGGACTGGGGCACGAACCCGTGTCCCCTGCATCAGCAGGCGGACTCTTAACCACTGCGCCACCACGGAAGCCCAGTAAGTCTTTTTTTAAAGTTCACATTTATATCATTTACTTATTATGGAACATCAATCTATTTTTATTTTTAAACGGCAACTTGGGCAAACACAAAAAATCTGAAATAATGTGTTACATCTCATCCATTTATGGGTTTCATTCAGTTGCACAAAAATCAATAAAATTCTGATTCACAGAGCTGTGTAGCTGCAAATAGTGAAAGTTTAACAATTCATCTCAATTAAACAGAGAGCAGAGGTTTTACTCCTAAGGGCATCATAAAAAAAAAAAAAAAAGTTAAGCTGGCAGTACAAAGGAGCACAAGTAGCGTCCAATGTTGAAAGTTTTTCATTTTTTCCCAGCTTTATTGAGATATAATTGACATACAGCATTGTGTAACTTTAAGGTGTACAACGTGGTGCTTTGATATATGTATATATTGCAAAAGTATTACCACATTAAGGTAAGTTAATACATCGATTACCTCACATAGTTACTTTGGTGGGGAGGAGTAAGAACACTTGAGATCTACTCTCTTAGCAACTTTCAAGTATAAAATACAGGGGCTTCCCTGGTGGCGCAGTGGTTGAGAGTCCACCTGCCTATGCAGGGGACACGGGTTCGTGCCCCGGTCCAGGAAGATCCCACATGCCCCAGAGCAGCTGGGCCCGTGAGCCATGGCCGCTGAGCCTGCGCGTCCGGAGCCTGTGCTCCGCAACGGGGAGAGGGCACAACAGTGAGAGGCCTGCGTACCGCAAAAAAAAAAAAAGTTAAAATAAAGTATTGTGTAAATAATAAAAAATAATATTTTTTAATTTGAACCAAACATTTAACAGAACTCCTGAAACATTTCACAAAATGTTTCCTTGGGAGAGTTTTAAATTACTCATCTATATTCTAATTTTATACAAACTCTACTAAAGGATTTAAAGAAGGAACATTCCCTGATTCTCTGAAGCCAATGTAATCTTGATACTAAGGCAGACAAGGACAAAATGAGAAAGGAAAATTACAGGTCAAAGTTATATATGAACATAGATGCAAACAATCCCAAACAAAATATTAGTAAAGATGAATCCAGCAATGTATCACAACCAAGTTGATTTATTCCAGAAATGCAACAGTGGTTTAGAAATAGAAAATATATGTCATTTATTACAGCATCAAGTTTAAAAAAAAGTTTATCTCAATAGATACAGAAAAAGCATGTGATAATATTCAACACTCATACAAGAAAAGTTCTTAGCAAATTCAGACTAGAAAGGAACTTTCTTAACTCAATAGTGGCAGGCATCATTCTGAACCCAGGTCAAACTGAGGAGGATTCTCTTTAAAACCAACACCAAGACATGAATTGTTAGCTATACCTCAATAAACCTGGGGGGTGGGGGGGAATCAAGCCTAAGACCAAGGATGCTCACTGTTACCGCTTCAGTTTATATAACAGACAAGAAAATAAAATAATTAGATAAGGGACTTCCCTGGTGGCGCAGTGGTTAAGAATACGCCTGCCAATGCAGGGGACACAGGTTCGAGTCCTGGTCTGGGAAGATCCCACATGCCGCGCAACAACTAAGCCCGTGCACCACAACTACTGAGCCCACATGCCACAACTACTGAAGCCCGAGCGCCTAGAGCCCGTGCTCCACAACAAGAAGCCACCGCAATGAGAAGCCTGCGCACTGCAACGAGGAGTAGCTCCCGCTCGCCGCAACTAGAGAAAGCCCGCACGCAGCAACGAAGACCCAACGTGGCCAAAAATAAATAAATACATAATAAACAAATAAAATAGATAAGAAGTGGAAAAGAAGAAATAAAATTCTCATTCCTTACAGAAAATGAGATAATAAGATTGGTTGTATATTTAAATCCAGACACATTATTAGAAATAATCAGAGAATTTAATTTAGCAGTTACTAAATCAAATGTGTTTCCATATACAGCCAGAAAGAGAAGAGGTGATTTTTTTAAATTAGCCTTTACAATAACAATAAAAACCTGAGGAATCTAGGACTGCATCTAATAAAAGATATGGAAGCTCTGTATGGAGATAATTAACAAACTTTATTAAAAGACTTCAAAGAGGAGAGGTACACCATGTTCTTGAAGAAGACTCAACTGAAGACTCAATATTGGAAGATGTCAATTCTTATCAAGTTGATTCTTTTCACGCGGGCCTCTCACTGTTGGGGCCTCTCCCGTTGCGGAGCACAGGCTCCGGACGCGCAGGCTCAGCGGCCATGGCTCACGGGCCCAGCCGCTCCGCGTTATGTGGGATCCTCCCGGACCGGGGCACGAACCCATGTCCCCTGCATCGGCAGGCGGACTCTCAACCACTGCGCCACCAGGGAAGCCCCAAGTTGATTCTTGATTCAATGCAGTCCCAACCAAAATCCCAATGAGGTGCGTTTTTTCACAAAGATGGTCCTAAAACATACGTGGAAGTGCAAAAAGCCAGGAACTGCCAAGATCTCCTGAAGAATTAGGTGGAGTGGCTTTCTCTACCACCTGTCAAGACTCAGTATGACACTAATAGTAATTAACACAGCGTGGTGCTGGGACAGAAACAGACACACTGACCAATGAAACAGAGTAAAGTACCCAGGGGCAAACCCACCCACCTATGGAACCTTGTTATACAGCTCACGTGGCAGTGAAGATCATTGACAAGAAGGAAGAATTCATCAAATGGAGCTGGAAAATTTGGTGTCTACATGGAAAACTGTGGAACTGAATCTCTACCATCATACCATACACCAAAATCACTTCTAAACAGATTAGAGACGTAACTGGGAGGGGCAAGACCCTGAAACTTTTAGAATAAAATAGGAGAATATCTTTATAACTGTATAATAAGGAAACATTTCCTAAACAAAACCCAAAAGCATAACCATAAAAAAGTGACTGATTATAAATCGGACGCTGTTAAAACTGAGAACTTCAGTTCCTGAAAAGATATCTTAAAGGAAGTGAAGACAGCCACAAACTAAGAGAAGATACAATGCATATAGCCAACAGAGAGTTGATCCTCAGAATACATAAAGAGCTCCAGTAAATCAAAAAGATAAAGCAAATAACCCAACAGAAAGAAATGACTGGACGACCTGAACAACATTTCACAGAAGAAATACAAGTGACCAACAAAGACAGAAATAGCTGCTCAGATCGACACCACAAAAGTACATCATTTACACCCACTGGATCTGCAAAAATTAAGAACTCTGATAGTATCCAGTGATAGAGATGCCATGGAGCAACAGGACCACTTACAGTGTGCTGACGGGAGAGGACGTTGAACACAATCACCCCGAAAAACTATTTGGCACTTCTGTCAAGTCAAACGTCATCATAGTAATGCCACTCATAGGAATGAGCAGTGTTCTTTAAGACCCAGCAATTCCGGGCAGAGGAATGAGCCACACGGAAATCCTCACTGCACGTGAACCAGGAGACATGAGCAGGAATGTTCACAGCAGTTATCACGTGCAATAACCCAAAAAGGTGGCAAAAGCCAAAGACCCATCATTCAGGAGAATGGATAAATAATTGCAGAACAACACACCGATCAACAGTTTACGCCTGTAAAACTGAATTAACTGCGACAAACACAGTACGGATGAACATCAGGAAGACAAAACTGAGTGAAAAAGCAAGTCGTAGAAAACTGTGTGAGACAGACCATTAACAAGCAAAACTAAAAACGTTGCTTAGGTATATGCATGTATATGTTTACATGTTTTTTTAATGTTGAAAAGTGATCAACATAATTCAGGATAGTGGTGACCTGGTTGTGGTGTAGGCCCGTGATGGGCTCAAAAGGAACACAGGTAAATGAACTAATCGGGTGGTGGATTCACAGGTGTACACTTTATTCTTATACTTGTAACTCAACTATACTCTTTGAAATTATCAAATATTACATGATAACAATGATTAAACTACTGACACAATTCACGGTCACCATCATCAATGAGGCTGACAGCAGCCAACATTTATCAGACGATCACTAGAGGCCAGGCATTGCTCCAGTTACACAGATGAAGAACTAGAGAAGTAGCACTGCCAGGTGGGAGGCCAGAACCGGAAGACAAACCCAGACCTCCTCACCCTTGGCCAGCGTCCTTTCCACTGTGCTCAAGGCCTCACTTCGCCACCAGCCTGTGGGTATCCGGTGTTTGCCTCATTTCCCCAACCACAGTGTAAGTTAAGGAACACACCTTGTCAGTTCCTTTGCTCCCCTCTGAGTGCCTAGCGCACATGAGGTGCCCAGTAAATACCTCCAGGCTGGAAACGTAAGCGAAGTATACCAAGGTCTGTATTACCAGAGTAACGCGCTCGGCCGTTTAATGCTGATCACCATAAATTGACCCATGCACATCCACGGACACTTCAGAACCAACTGCTTTATCTGACTGGCAGCTAACCATTAGCTTCTGGGAGAGAGGGTCTCAGTTGACAAGGTGGCAACAGAAAGGCGGGTGGCCCTCCATCGTGAGAAATACTGCCCATAATTTGTTACTAAGAAGTATACAAGTGGTTGATATCTTGTCGAAGCAGAGAAAATCTAAAACTCTCTCCTAACAGCCACCATCTGCAAGGTTTAACAGGTCTTCCTAACTAGGAGTTAAAGGGACAAGCTTTGGGACTTCCCTGGTGGCGCAGTGGCTAAGGATCCGCCTGCCAGTGCAGGGGACATGGGTTCGAGCCCTGGTCCGGGAAGATCCCACATGCCTCGGAGCAGCTAAGCCCGCGAGCCACAACTACTGAGCCCACGTGCTGCAACTACTGAAGCCCGCACGCCTAGAGCCCCTGCTCTGCAACAAGAGAAGCCACCGCAGTGAGAAGCCCGTGCACCGCAACGAAGAGTAGCCCCTGCTCGCAACAATTAGAGAAAGCCCGCACACAGCAACAAAGACCCAACGCAGCCAAAAGTAAATAAATAAATTTATTTTAAAAGTAAATAAGTAAATAAATAAAAATTAAGGGGCAAGTTTATAGCCAGGGTAGGGCCTCAGCCTGTGTGCAGGGTTGGGGTGGGGAGGTCCTGAGGACCATCACTGGCCTTGAAGGAAAGAGAGAGAGAAAGGAAGAAAGAGTGATAGAAAGGGACGTGAGAAAGGAAGGAGAGTGAGCGAGAAGGGGAGGGAGGAGAGAAAGAGGATCAGGGGAGTCAGGAGCTGGCTGGAGGTGGCTAGCTGGCTAGTTGGTTAGATCAAGTGGCTGCCTGATGAGATCACAGCGGGATATTGCAGGAGGCTGCTGGGAACAGATCACAGCAGAGGCCACCCTCCCACCCCAGAACTGATCGAAAGGAAAGGGGAAACTATTTCTGTGGGTCTGGAGTCCTGGATCTAACTACCTATTCCATCCCTGGAGTCAAGACACCTCACCTTGTTTGGGCCTCTGTTCCTTTGTCCATAAAATGATATTGTCAGGGGTGGGATAGGGAAGGTGGGAGGGAGGGAGACGCAAGAGGGAAGAGATATGGGAACATATGTATATGTATAACTGATTCACTTTGTTATAAAGCAGAAGCTAACACACCACTGTAAAGCAATTATATTCCAATAAAGATGTAAAAAAAAAAAATGATATTGTCACCCCTGCCTTCCAACTTCACAGAATTGTTCAAAGATCCAATGAGATGGCATATACCTGCCCTTGGCAGACTTCAGAGTTTTCCTGTCTGCAAAAGTACACATTTAAGACAGTTTTGCAGACCTTAGCGGCCACTCTGATCACTTTGGCAACTACCTCTGTCTCCCTCGGCAGTGGCTAGAAGCACCTGCATTTCCGAACAGCACCCAGGGGAATCCGGAAATAATGCTGTTGGGCTGCCAAAGACTACAATCTACACATTTCACACAGGAGATTCAATTCTACCGCACAGACCAGCAGCAGTTCTTCAGGCTCCACTCCTACCCTCAGCAACCTCTGCCCACCCCGAGCACCAGAAAACAAGCTTTGCCCTTTCTTGTGACTGGGGGAGGGGACATCACCCACGGATTGAAAAAACTACCCTGAGCAAACAGCGGGGTCTCTTGGAGCACACTTCACCTGGCTGGCTCACTTGGCCTTGCCTTGACACCAATCCTAAGGAAGCAGGTGTCTTTCAGAAATTTTTCAATCACCTGAAGGAATGAAAGGTCAAATCTGGAGCAGAAAGGGAAAAAAAGTCACGTGAACAACTATGTTTTTCGCTTAGAGGAGGCCAGTGGAGACCTGCCTTTAAGACGTGAACGGGGTCTGTGGCTTTCCCCTCATCACCAAACACTGCTATGGAGTCACCTAAACAAGCCCCATCCTGCCCTGAGGTTTGGAAAGAGTTTTATTTTGTAGCCTAACCTTTTAAATACACACACACTGAACTCCTCATGCGGAAGGCATAGAAATGCAAATTTATGATAATGACAATAATATTATGGCAACAGCAGTCATCTACTGAGTTCTCCCTATATGCCAGGAAACTTTCCCACGTCACAAGTCATCCTAATACCGCTCCTATGAGATAAGGTATGCTCTTATCTCCATTTTACATATTGGGAAATTGAGGTTCAAACACAGAAAGGGAATTGTCCAAGACCATACGATTAGCCTGCAGCCTGTGGGATATTTTCTCCAGGCCCTCTTTCCTCCTCCAGGCATGACCAGTCCACTCAGAGCCCACATCCTCCCACTTTATATCAAGGAGGATTTTGTTTAACTGCAGGTTGAAAAAATCCTCCAAGGCAAACAGGTAAACGCTCTCCCCGAGTCCTTCATGTCAGCTTTCAGAATGTGGTCTCACGAGCAGCCTCTGGCTGGGGAAGCACTTCACCATTCACCACGGCCCACACACACTCACCCTCGAGAGTGGGGCAGACTGGGCGGGTTCCCTCAAGTGCTGGAAGACCTGGGGAGAATGCATCAGCAAAGACAGAGACTTCACTCAAAACACAAAGCACCAGCCACACACCCACAGCCAAGCTGAGCCCAGGCGGCAGGACTGACAGCTCCAGGACGTGGGCACCCGAGGAAACCCAGCCGGGCAAGCTGAGCCCCAGACCATGCCACGTGGAGCAACCCTGGCCATGGGAACTGACTTCGGGACATCACCGTGTGATGGATCAGAAGCAATGGCAACACTCTGGTCCTCAGGAAAACCACCTGCCGGGCCAGGCGGGTCAGGGTGGGTCTGGGTGCCAGTACGCACCACTTGTGCTCAGTGAGGACATGGGGGTTGACAAGGCCACCCCGGAGGCTCAGACCTGTCTCTGCGGAGGCCGCTGTGCCGGCTCCGGTCAGGGACAAGACACCAAAGCCTTCTCCTGATGGGTGACCTGAGGAGGCAAGGCCAAAGTAAAAGCCAGCCGGCCAGTCTCTGATTAGGTGCCAGGAGCTTCAAGAAGGGAAGCCAGTGTGGGCCGGGGTTTGGGAAGGAGAGACCACCTTCACTTCCTCCCTGAGCCTGGGTAACAAGTGGATGGAGGAGACGAAAGGGTGTGTCAGGAAGAAGAGGAAGATGCAGAGCATCCGAGGCTGTGAGCCTCCGTTCATTAGCTAAAGACGGCCCAGGTAGGCCCGGGTCCAGGTCGGCAGGCGGGCGCGGGATACAGAGGTAGTGATTCGTTGTGTCTGCCCTCAAGGGCAGCTCCCAGCTGACACTGGGCTGTTCAACTGGCTGCGAATTCAAGAGTCTCCTTGACCCACTAAGACCAGGTGAGTACAGAGGAGGGGATCGAACACCTACTTTGTTGAAAAACGTGTTTTCCCACATTTCTCTTGAATAATAACAGCCAGTATTTATTGTGAGCCGGCTGTAAGGCAGCACTGCTCCAAGGATCTAATATGTGATATCTGGGGGTACACTATGATTAGCCCCATTTCCCAGATGGGGAAATGAAGCTTCTGTACTCCGGTGGCTGGAACAAGGCCTGAGAGCTAGGATGTGACAGAACCAGGCCTAGAGCCCCTCTGTTCAACATCCCCTATGAAAATTCCTTTCATTTACTGAAGATGGCTAGATGCCAGGCCTGTGCTAAGCATTTCAAATTTTTATCTAATTAAACCCTCACGACAGCCCTCTGAATTAAATGTATCCTCTCTGTTTAAGAATTTATATGTGTACAGTATGACATCAACTAAAGTATCCTATTGCATTAAAAAAAAAAATACTGAGAAGACACACACCAAATCATCAAGAGTGGTCTCCTCAGGTAGTCAGTTACAGGCAACTTTTTTTTCAATACGTTTCTGCACTTGACATCATTTCCACACAGGGCATGGCTTCCTTTTATCAATACATTTTTTTTTTAAAAAGGGGTTTTAATTCCATGTAACACACAGTTGGGGATAATAACAACCAAAATGAAAATGTTCAAAATGGTCTCAAACACAGGCGACAGCCCTCCTGGCCACACAGCACACTGATCAGGGACGACAAACAGGGCAGCACCTAAACTAAGAGACACTGTGCGTTACCTGAATAAATAATAGATGCTAAACCCTTCATAAAGTTACTAAAGCAAAGCACATCGGCTGATGTGGCTGACGCCAACACAACATAAATTTTCTTAATATGACACACCAGGATGGAAACTGCATCACCCCCAAGCCAAGCATAACAACCCTTAGTATAGAAGCCACATGTGATTCCTGCCCTTGTGCACAGATGGGCCTGTCACAGGCATCTAATTCATCCACAAGTGACTTAAGACCACGACGCTCAAATGACGTGTAGAGAGAAGACCTCAGGACTGTCTAGATCAGGAGTCCCGGCTGCGATGACCACGGCCTATGGGGGACCCACTGAACGCCAAGAGCAAAGGTGGGCATTTTTCAAACATCACTTGGCCCAGGTCTCTAGGAGGAGCCTGAGGCAGCAAGCCAGGGGCACATGGGGCCATTTGCCAAGTCACCATGCTTCCTTCATCTGTGAACATATGGAGTCACTAAACTGTCACTAGGAGAGCATGGTACAGCTCGGCTGAGGCCAGGGCCATTCCATTCCCACAGATAATTTATGTCAGTTATTACAAGGCTTCAGGAAGGAGCATGGGATGTTCTTTGGTCTTTAAATCTGACAGTATGTCATGAGAATTTCTGCATGCTTGCTACTCTGTGGTATCTTTATTAAAATGCTGCCTTGCAGTGCCCCAGATGAGACAGAAAATGTTCGTCAATGATCTTAGAAGAGGGAGGCAGGTCCTCTCAAGAAAGGAATGAGTGCCCAAGCTGCGTGGGAACCCTGGGCAAACTGTTTTTATCCCATCCTCCTAGGGCCTGTGCCTGGGACTCGGGGCAGGGGGCTCAAATCAGATCTTTGAAATCGTTCCACGGTTGAAGAGAAAGGTCATCAAGAGGGGTGTGAGACCATCACAAGGAGCAGTTGATACTACTTAGAATCACAAGTACCAAATGCAGGAGCCATGCTAAAAACAAAACTCTGACATTTCATAAGAACCTGTTTACTAATGAGGGGAGGGGAGGGGAGGCAAAGAGAAGAGGGTTTCCTTTGCTTTTGACCCAAGAATCTCTCCTAAACCCAATCATCTCATTAAATCTGCGTGTTAACTCCTTGGGTAGATATCCCAATTTCACAGATAAGAGATCAGCTCATAAGTGGCAGAGGCAGAATTTGAAGACAGATGTGGTTATTAACTCAAAACCGGTATTCCTAGCCATCCTCACTGGGTTTTAGCCCCGACTCACCTCAGATTTGCTGTGTGACCTTGGGCAAGTCACATGCTTTCTCTGAGTCTCAGGTTCCTTACTTGTAAAATGAGGAGAACATTCCTTGCCTGGTTTCTAAGGTCCCTTCTAGCGCTGACACTGTATGGATTTAGCTCCCAGAGTTTGGGATTTCACAGATCAATGCAGTTTCAAACATTAAACACATGAAACATTAAGGGTCAACCCAAGAGTCACAACTTTTTACTTTGCCACAGGATATTTACCACCTAGTGTCAATCTTATCTCACAAAAGGAAATACTTTAATCTTAGGGCATAAAATTAATTGCTTTGCCTGGCAAGCTGGAAGAACTCAATGCATCTTAGTTGCTGAATAAACTGATATAATGTGAGCTGCAGAAGTCAATTACCAAGATTGCTAAAAGAGTACTGACCGTAATAATGTATTACTTTAATTTTATTGTTGCTGTTTTTATTTTATTGTTTACTTTAATTTTATTGTTGCTGTCGTTGAGGCAGGCAAGATGTCTGGTGCTTTGCATGCATTGGTTCATTTAATTCTCCATATCCAATTTTTGCCCATTTTCTATCAAGGTGTGCAGTTCTCCAGGGGCACAATGATAAGGAAATATTTTCAGATTGAACAAAATATATTTCAACGTATTTCACGGCTCAACATGGAGAAACGCACACACAGCCTCTTTTAAAAAGCACTGGTGCCCTGAGAAGAGCAGCAGGAAGTTATAGAGGAGCAATGAAAATACACACACACGTTCAGCGTCTTCCTGAACACTAGCTGGCCAGTCGAGGAGGCCAGGTGGTCCCAGGCCACTGACCTCAGTTGCTCTATAAATCCCAGGAAAGGCCCCAGGTGAGGTCGTGAAGTGAAGAGGACAAAATACTCCAGGCTACAGGTTGGAGACAGGCTGGAAACCAGAATCAAAGTAACTGAACATCCACCCAGGTAACGTGACTCAGGTCTCAAACAGAAAGCCTGTTTGCCCATCTGGAGGAAGCAATGGTCCTGTCTGAAGCCTTCCCTGTCTCACAGGCAAAGCTTGCTCAGCTTTAAGTCTCCTCTTTTCCCTGAAATCGTCTCTCCCTGTTTCAATTCCCACGCATCTCTTCGACAGGGGTGGGCAGAGCTAACACAAAGAAAAAGCTGAAGGAGACCCAACACGGTATCTTCTACCTGATCCCAGCCCCCAAGCCCAGTTTTCAACAAAGGAGAAAAGCAAGGCCCAGAGAGACAAACTTCCCCAAAGCCATTCTGCTGGAAGGCAAACATATCATTCAGAGAGGCACCCCTGCCATAGGGGATGCTCGATAAACCCCAATCACCCACCTGGACAAGCATCTCTGTATGAGCTACAGGATCAACACAGTCCCTTCCATGGACCACGGGGGCTCCGTCTGGACCAGTGCTTCTTAAACTGTTTGGTCTCAGGATGGCTTTATGATTTTAAGAATTATTAATGACCCCAAAGAGATTTTGTTTATAATAAATCTATTACCTGTTTTAAAAAAAAAATCTTTATGGAAACGGTATTTTCCAATACAAAAAATAAAAATTCGTGAGGAGTGATTTTCACAAGTCTCTTTCACGTCTGGCTGCATAAGAGGACCTGGATTCTCATGGGTGCTTCTGCATTCACTCTATTACAATATGGTTTTGGGGGCTGAAGTACAGGAAGAAATCCTGGCCTCACACAAACATATAGTTGGGAAAGACAGTGTTTTCTTGGCCTTTTCAGTAATTGTGGAATTTTTCTTTGATACTACACCAAAACTGGATCAGGGGTAGGTAGTTTTTTAAAAGTCAGCTGCAATGCGGAACCTGAAACTATGTCAGTGACTTTTCATATTCTGTTACATGAAAATCCATTGCTCTTTGTATTCACTGCACTTTGCATGGCTCTTCTTAGCCTGCGTGGCTTTGCACCTTTGTGCATTGGTTACTTGCAAAGTACTGGTTCACTGAGATTTGTACTCAGGAGAGAATGAGTGAGAAGACAACAGTTTCCTATTATTCTGGAAACAGTTTTGACCTTGCAGATCCACTGAAAGGGTCTCAGGAACGCCCAGAATTCCCAGGACCACTCTTTGAGAAACATTGGTAAAGAAGCTCACACCCAATGAATATACGTATTCATTCATTCATTCCACAAATATTTACTGGGCACCCACTACATGTGTTCCAGGTGCTGGGAATTCCGCAGTGAACAAAGCCCTGCCCTAGTGCAGCTCACACTCTCATGGGGAAGGCAGACCGTACACAAATAAATAAGTAAATGCACACAATAATGTCAGGTAATGGTAAGTGCTAGTGAAGAATGAAGCACTGCACCAGACATGTGCACATGGGCGTGTGGTTTCCCTGGGAAGCCTAAATCAGCGAACCCCGGGATTTGCTAATTTAAGGGTATCACAATAAAATATGGGTTGTTTCTCTTTTTTTGATACCAAAATACTTGTGGACATGGGCGGGGGCGGGGGGTGGGGAGTGGTGCTGACCTGCCCTAGAAGAGTTGAGAGCTCACCATTGAAGCTGGATTCCTTTGCAATTGCTCTAGGAGGGGTAAACCTCAGAAGTCACCTCACTCAGAGGCTTCCGTCCCTCCTATGGGCTGACCACGCCCTCCCTGCTTACACACATATCCCTCTGGCCACCCCTTGACTGTACAGCACATTCACTGTCTTGCATGAGCCTCACGTGACTCCTTGAGAGGTGACCTGGGGTGGGTACTATTCACCTCTTTATCAGATGAGGAAACTGAGCCTGGGAGAAGTTAATAAGTAACGTGCCTATTACATAACAAACTCAGAACTTGAACCTATGTCCCCTGACTCCTCTGCACAGTTCATTGTACTATACAGACTGTTGCCATTTCCTTAACCTCTGATATTCCTTCGTGTAAGGAAGAGAAAAGGGATGAGCCATTTAAAACAAAGACAGAAGCTTAGCTTCTTCCTCCAAAAATACCCTGGCTTGTCATAATCCCCCTTCTCAAACAGCAAGTTGAACCTATAAAGGAGACAGAGAGATGGCGCCTGGCACTTAGTAGGCACCCATATTCGGAGCCATTAGCTCTACAAACATTCATGGCGACCTACTGTGTGCCAGGCCCAGTTCTAAGCAGTGGGGGTACAGAGATGAAGAAGAAAGACCAAGGCCCTGCCCTTCTGAAGCTTCTGTTCTAGACACTGTCATCAGCACGATACCGACTAAAGGGTTAACTCCAAAATTCAAGCTTCCTGAGCCTTCACCAATTGCATCAGATTAACAACAGAGCCCTGTGTTCAATCTTGGCCATAAAACATCCCTTTTAGGAGAAGAAACAAGCTTTATTACTCTGCCCCTTCACCCCACACATTTTACAGATGGAAAAGCAGGCCCAGGACCCAGAAGCCACTCCTCTGAATCTCACAATGAGTCAAAGGGGCCAAAGCCAGCTCTCTTGTCTTCCCGCGAAGCCCTGGCTGCAGCCCGGCCCAATTCTCTCTTTTTAACATCCCAGGAGGCCCCCTTGAATAACAGCCACACATTTGTGGCAGCCAACCAACACATAACCCAGCTGGGGAAGTGACTATTTCAAGAGGAAAGGGGCATATATAGCAGTGGCCCTCGGCAGCCACCCAAAGTACAGCCAGCCCTGCAAAGTCGGCCAACCCCAAGCCCCACATCGAACGTCCTCTCCCCCCAGTCTGCCTTGCCAGCACGGTTCCCACCAAGGTTTAAAAAAGAAATAGAAGCTCCCTGCTGCCTGACTGGCCGGCGCACTCCCCTGACTCAGACTGTTCTGCGCACCACGGAGAAGACACTGTTCATTTTCCCTGGGCTGAGAACTGGCCCACATCCGGACCTGTCACTGGCAGGAGAGGGCTCTTGGCATCTCAGCAAAATCAAATGAATGGCGTGCTATTTTTAGCGTTTGGTTCCTTTCTTCCAGAAGGCTCAGCACCTGTGCCAGAGCTGCTCCAAGCGTGTCTTGCAGACCACCCGCATCTGGAACACCTGGTGCTTCAGGGAAATTCAGAATCTGGGTTCACACCACAGACCTAGCAGTAATCACCAGCGGGGGTAGAACTCAGGAGTGTGAATCTTCCACAAGCTCCTCAAGTGATTCTTTTGCAAAATAAAGTTTGAGCCTGGTCCGTATTCATTCACTGACTCAACATTTGCCAAGGGCCCGTGACTAGGAATACAAAGATAAGTGCACATGCTCCTAATCTGAGCTTCCAAGGGAGTCACAATAGAGTGTGATGTGCTGAAGACAGAGCATGAAGAGGGAGCTCAGGGCTTCCCTGGTGGCACAGGCGTTGGGGATCCGCCTGCCAATGCAGGGGACACGGGTTCGAGCCCTGGTCCGGGAAGATCCCACATGCCGCGGAGCAACTGGGCCCGTGCGCCACGGCTACTGAGCCTGAGCTCTGGAGCCCGTGAGCCACAAGTGCTGAGCCCGCTGTGCCGCAACTGCTGAGGCCCGTGCGCCTGGAGCCCGTGCTCCACGGCAGGGGGGGCCGCCGCGGTAAGGGGCCCGCGCGCCGCGGCGAGGACTCAACACAGCCCAAAATAACGAAATTAATAAATAAATTTTTTTTTTAAAAAAAGAGGGAGCTCAAAGGTGGGAGAAATCAACTCTGCTTGGGGGGTCACAGGCAGCTTCACAGAAGACGGGATCTTTGGCTAGCCTTTGGCATTCCCGTTGGCTTGACCAAAACCAAGATGGGGCCCCCACCCGTCCTCACATAGCCCAGTACCCTCCCGACTTCTCCAGGGCACTCAGTACACCTTGATGAATGAAGAGAAATAAAGGATGGATTGAACACTAGGGAAACAGGAAGCTGCTCAGCCTATGGAGTGAGACTGACTAGGGTCCGATTACCATTTCTAGTTACTGGTTGGTAGGCAATGAGCCCTTTGAAGCCTCGCTTTCCTCATCTGTATAACAGGGACAAGAGCTACTCCCCAAGGTTGCAGTGAAGAGTAAGTGTACATGTGGAGCCCCTGGCACGTGGTACAGGCTCAAAATGTTAAGAATTGTTTAGTAATAATAATAACAAAAGGCCTGCACTTAAACCCAAGTACCGGGGGCTTCCCTGGTGGCGCAGTGGTTGGGAATCTGCCTGCCAATGCAGGGAACACAGGTTCAAGCCCTGGTCTGGGAGGATCCCACATGCCGCAGAGCGGCTGGGCCCATGAGCCACAACTACTGAGCCTGCGCGTCTGGAGCCTGTGCTCTGCAACAGGAGAGGCTGTGACAGTGAGAGACCCGCGCACCGCGATGAAGAGTGGCCCCCACTTGCCGCAACTGGAGAAAGCCCTCGCACAGAAATGAAGACCCAACACAGCTAAAAATTAATTAATTAATTTTAAAAAACCCAAGTACATCACTAACCAGCGTTGGTAAATACACCCATCTCAGGCTCAAGTTTCTCACCTGCCAAACAAGAGGCTTAGATCAGACCCTGTCTAACATCTCTTCTAACAATGAGACTCCATTTTTCTAACAGTGGTAAGAGACTTTAAGTCCCCAGGGTCTGTCCTGCGCTGATGTGCATGTCGCCTCTGACTCACGGCTTCTGAGATGCCCATTCGGCACTCCTAAGGCTGGGTGAAAGTCATGCCTTTTCCCTGCTGAGGGACATGCCTCGGGATATTTTGCTTTCCCCTTGAGCCTCCCTTTTCACCCAGGCTTCTTTGTATCTATTCATACTCAACGAGCTCTGAGGGTGCCCCTCCCCGCAAGCAGGCAGGCGGGCACGGGACAGTAGGGAAGTTGACCTCCCCGCCTTCGCCTCACTCAGAGCTAAAGGGAGTCATCAGCTTCCTCTCTCATCCCCAAAGGCAGGGAAAAGAAGCGTCAACACCAGCCAGAAAAAAAGAGCTGCAACTGCTTAGGTCACAAACACACCTTAGAGGAGCTGCAGCTGGCAGGAAGGCAGCCTCCTGACGGCAGCTCACCCTCCAACACTCCTCCTGCGTTCGTGGAAGAACTGTTACGCGAGAAGCCCTCAAGCAGTCAGGTGTGGTGGGCCTCTCAGCTTCACTCTTCCCCATCAGCAGCCGGCAAGCTGTCCTTGGTCTAAGCTTGAGGAACCCACATTAGACTCGGAGCCACTCAGGTGGTCTGGGTTTACTCTAAGACTAACCCAGGCCCCCCACTGTGAAAGCACAACCCCTGTACCTTTCCATGCCCTCTGCTCCCTGCCCTAGCAATGCCACATCTAGTGCACTCCCACCAAGACATAAAGTTACACAGAAGGGGGGAAGAGCAACTGCTTAGAGAAACTCTCCTATGATGCATCTCCCTCTACAATGGCCCTTGATCCTGCCCATCCCTTACTTTCCATTCATAGTCTCACTCACCCTGGTTGTTCTCCAGGGGTCGGCAAGCTTATTCTGTGAAGGGCTGGATAGTAACTATTTTAGCCATTGCAGGTCATACGATCTCTGTCGCAGCTACTCAAGGCTGACATGCTTGTGTGAAAGCAGCCACAGAAAATATGCAAATGAATACGGCTGGCTGTGTTCCAACAAAACTTTACTGATGGATACTGACATCTGAATTTCATATAACTTCCCCATGTCACAGCATATTTTCTTAACCCTCTGGCCATGCAAAAACAGGTGGCAGGCCTGGTCTAAACCCTTGTCACCTCATTCCCAGACCTCACCAACGTTCCCCTACTTGGCCTTCCTGGAACTTTTTTTTTTTTTTAATTTATTTATTTTATTGAAGTATAGTTGATTTACAATGTTGTGTTAATTTCTACTGTACAGCAAAGTGATTCAGTTATACATATATACACACTCTTTTTCATATCCTTTTTTTTGGAATTTTTGAGTTTTATTTTTTTATACAGCAGGTCCTTATTAGTCATCCATTTTACACACATCAGTGCATACATGTCAATCCCAATCGCCCAATTTATCACACCACCACCCCCCGCCGCTGCTTTCCCCCTTGGTGTCCATACGTTTGTTCTCTACATCTGTGTCTCAATCTCTGCCCCCGGCACATCTTACTACCCCTTAAATGCATCCTGCTTACTCCTACCCGGGCAGATCTTCCGACAAATTCCATCTTAGTCATCACATTCCCCTTCTGAAAATGGCCAGACGTCTTGACCGGCATACGAGGCCCGGCTCATTTAGGCTCCCAGACACCTTTCACCTTGTCTCCTAATAGCCTAACTGCCTAAGTCCATCCTCTCCAATTTGGCAAATAAATTGTGTCCATCTTTACAGATTTGATTCCAAGATCATCCTTAAAACTTTCCCTGATCACCTAACCTCAACTGAGTCTCCATTCCTATAGCACTTGTTTATGCCATTCACCTAGCCCCCAAAGGGCTTATAATTAGCAGGGATAAGAGTGTAAATAGATAATTACCAAAGAATAAAATGAACATTCTAATTGATGTTTGCAAGGTCACAGTGGAGAACAAAGCAACCATCTGAGGGGAAACTGGAGGAAGACTCTATAAAAGATTTAACCCTTAAACAAGGTCTTGAAGGGTAAGCAAGGTGAGCAAGCCGATAAGACATGAGGGTTTGGGAGTGGGGAAAGAAGCATTCCAGGATGGAAAGAGTCATGCAAAAGCAGGGGTAGAGCGGGGGTGTATGACTGGGCAGGGGGAAAATGTCAGGTCACAGAGAGCTTCTTGACCCAGGAACACACTCACTAAGGCTGGAGAGGCTTGGCATGGTGCGGACTCACAGCAGGCCTTTAGTAAATATATTTGGGGACCACCATAGAAACTGGGAGGTTCCTTTTCTCATTCCTGGAAGAGTCAGTCACTGCAAGCCTCGAAAAGTCAACAAACAAGAGCATCAAGGGGTTGATGGTGGGAGATCCCTGGTCTCTAATCTCCTTCTCTTCTCATCCAGCCTACACCCACAGTTCCAAGGAGAACTGAGTGTGAGGTCTCGCCAGGCCCAAGCCCTGTTTTCTGCTCTGGAGCCTGCAACGCCACTGGGCCATCTTGGAAAACGTTGCACTTAAGACTCTATTTCCGTCCTCAGCTCTTATAACTAGGACAAAACAGCAAAAGTAATTTTTTAAAGAAAAAGATTTGTTTTTTCCACCAATTGTAAAATAGCTTTCTTTTTTTTTTTAAGATATCTTAACTTTTTTTGGAATCACACTGGCTTGTGTTTGATTTTTTTTTTTAAAGAAGCAGATGTTTCTGAAACCCTCCCCCCTTCCTCTTTAAAAGGATTATAAAAATAGAAGTCCTGAAAAACTCTCAAATGCAACCAGCACAAGGTCTTCTATTGACGACAATTCCTATAGGCTTCAGTGGCGAGCAATTCTAGGCCAAGAGGGCTTTGAAGTCAACTCTTTGAAGTGAGCCTGGCACGTCCTCAGTACTAAAGAAGTAAAAATGGAAGCTAAAAGATGGGGAGAAGACAGAAATACCAGGATGAAAAGGGAGAAGAAGGCCCTTTTGAACACAAGCGCTCTCCACTTTTCTCCCTTAACTGGAATAACTCCAGACCAACTTGATTCTATGGAAACTGGCAACAAAACACCTATTTATGTAAAAGTATTGTGCTAGGCACTATTGGGGAAACAAAGAAAAGATAGTCTTCTCTCATAAGACTACAACTTATTAAAGCAACATAAGACAGAAACAAAACTCTAACACAACAGCTAATGTAAAACCCATTAGGGCAACACAAGAGGTAAGCGCTTGGAAAGAACCTATGTTAGGTGCTCCAGCTGTACTGTCTCATGGAAGTTAGGTATTCTAAGGCTCTGAGAACATGAACTGACCCACCCAAGAACATTCCCCAGGTTAACACCCAGGCAGTAATTTGAACATAGGTCAAGCCACAAAGTTCTTCCCAGAGTAGTCCCAAGAAAAGGAAAAGTATGCCAGGTTGGGGTAAGGAAAGACCGTGGGAGACTTTATGAACAAGGGGCCTTCAAGATAGAAACCAGATGACCAGGACTTTAGTACACACAGGTGGGAAAGGAACATTCCACGCAGAAGGTCCAACACTTGGCATTTAGAGAGAAAACAACAAGCAGGCTAGTTGAACTAGAACCTGGCCTCTGTCTTGGAGAGGCAAGGCTGGAACAAGGGCTTCAGAGCAGGTAAGGGACAGGTTCATACATCAAAATATTCTCCTCAAGTTCTCTGGAAGAGGTGGAAGAGGCTAGAACACAGCTGCAGGTTATAAGCAAAAACCAGAGAATCTTAGAGATTCAAAAAGTCTCAAGTATTCTATATGTTTTCCTTAAGCTAATGCCTCGTCTGATACGCTCCCACTAACTTCTCTGCAAAGAAAACCCCGGTCTGAGAGCAATCACTGTTGCCCTCGCTGGGCCTTCACTGTGCTTGCTTAATGTGCAAAACCTGCATAAAATATATGCAAGGTAAGATTCTCCCAAGTTGAGAGCACGGACTCCTAGCCCTAATTTGGTGAAATTCCACATTCTCATCAATTATCCCAGGAAGTGCTTCAGTATTATCAAAAGTACCTAAAAACTAAGCCACACTGCATTGTAGAGAACACCAAACAAGAGGGTCAAAAATACTTTGAAGCGGGCTTCCCTGGTGGCACAGTGGTTGAGAGTCCGCCGGCCGATGCAGGGGACACGGGTTCGTGCCCCGGTCCGGGAGGATCCCACATGCCGCGGAGCGGCTGGGCCCGTGAGCCGTGGCCGCTGAGCCTGCGCATCCGGAGCCTGTGCCCCGCAACGGGAGAGGCCGCAGCAGTGAGAGGCCCACGTACCACAAAAAAAAAAAAACTTTGAAGCACTGACCTAAGTACTAAGGTTCAAAGTCTCCATGACTGCCACGTTAACACTGGACTTTGGTTTCGCCCAAATTGCATTGTGAGTTACAAGGTGAAAGGGTTTAATTATCCCATTTGATAAGTAAGGAAACTGAGGCTCAGAAAGGTTACATACCTCGCCCAAGTTTACAGAACAGGCGGGAAGAGATTCTGCCAGGACCTTAAGTAATCCCAGTTTATTTAGACATTGTTGTTACTTAGGCATTGTTGCCTAGAATCTAAATACCGTATGTTAATTCGGGTCCCATGCTGGGTAATTACAAACTCAGGCATGATATATGGGATTCTTATCAAGTAAAAGGCTCTAAATATACTCATGCACGAATTAGTCCAAGGCTCCAACATGCTAATTCTACAGGCAGCTGAAATAATTATTGCCGCAAAAATAAACTGGGAACACAGAACAGTGGAGATACTTGAAGTTCTAAGTTTAAAGTGCTTTACACACTTTTTCCCTACTTTTTAAAACTTAGAAAGTTTCTTCCTCTGTGGTTTAAAAAGAGTTTAATATGTTGTATGCATAATTTTGTTCTGTAAAGTATACATAAAATGCTGCAAGTTGTCTCAAATATAACACCCTAGAGACTTACAAAGTGAGTGGGTCAACTAAAAACACAAGACACACCTTTTGGACGCTTGCAGCTTCATTGGTTTATTCTACAAAACATGTACGTAACATTTTTTTAAATAATAACGTCAACCATCACCTAGAAAAAAGGAGAAGAGAGAAACCGAACTCGAAAGTGAAAAGATGTTAAACATCCTTTTTTTTTCTTTTTTTTGAAAGTAAAAACTGCTAAAGGAAATCGGGAAGGGGTCCTTTCACCATGAGGCCAAGAGTCTCAAATCTATAAGTTTTCAGGTTACAGTTACCTCGTTCATATTGAAGAAGGCATAATCAGAGACAGTGACCCATGAGCAGCAAACAAGTGACTTGACAGCAGCGGCAGTAGTCTGTGTATAGTTAAGCACTGTGCCAAGCACTTTACGTGTTATCTCTCCATTTTACAGATGAGAAAGCTGAGGTGAGAGGTTCATGAGAAAAACATCAAGAGGTGGGGCGGGCTGACAGGTAGGAGGTCAGACTGTCCTCGAGCATCTGCTAAAGAAGGTCTCCATCATAGAAGCAGGATTTCCAGAAATCCCAGGAGGTGATCTGACCTCATGTGGGACACCCACATTTTAGAACAAATGCTATCCTGGGGCAGGAATGACCACGGCAAACGGGGATGCAGATGGCTGGGGATGCTTAACCCAGAGAAGAAAATACCAAAGGGAGTGAGAAAAGTGTATGCAGGTTCATTGTGTGGGGCTCCAGGGGAACCAGACAGAACTAGTAGGCAAAAGGTGCACGCACAGAGGCCCCCCAGCATTGTAAGAACTTTCTGACCAGCAGGACCACATTAACAATGGAACAGCATCTAATGGGCAAATGCATCACTGATATGACTTCACTCGTTCAACTACCATCACCATCAATTTTGTCATAGTCACAAACCACCCACATTTTTATCTATCTAATCTTATTCTGTGAATTGATCTACAGATTTTACTGAAATAAATGTAGCTTCATCCTATGTAACGCAATTTTTTAATATAAAGTTATTTTATTTATTTATTTTGGCTGCATTGGGTCTTCGTCGCTGTGCGCGGGCTTTCTCTAGTTGCAGCGAGCAGGGGCTACTCTTCATTGCGGTGCGCGGGCTTCCCGTTGCGGTGGCTTCTCTTGTTGCGGAGCACGGGCTCTAGGCACACGGGCTTCAGTAGTTGTGGCACGTGGACTCAGTAGTTGTGGCTCGCGGACTCTGGAGCACAGGCTCAGGAGTGTGGCGCACGGGCTTAGTTGCTCCGCAGCATGTGGGATCTTCCCGGACCAGGGCTTGAACCCGTGTCCCCTGCATTGGCAGGCAGATTCTTTTTGTGTGTGTCTGTGTGTGTGTGTGTGTGTGTGTGTGTGTGTGTGTGTTGGGTCTTCGTTTCTGTGCAAGGGCGTTCTCTATTGCAGCAAGTGGGGGCCACTCTTCATCGCGGTGCGTGGGCCTCTCACTGTCGTGGCCTCTCTTGTTGCAGAGCACAAGCTCCAGACACGCAGGCTCAGTAGCTGTGGCTCACGGGCCCAGTTGCTCTGTGGCATGTGGGATCTTCCCAGACCACGGCTCGAACCCGTGTCCCCTGCATTGGCAGGCAGACTCTCAACCACTGCGCCACCAGGGAAGCCCTATAATGTTATTCAAGAAACCATGAGGTTCATTGTTCCCTGGGTTTTTTCCTAATACACATTAAAATGATGGCTATTAAAATAAATATTCATCTGTGTAGCATCTAAAATCATCTCACATACCAGGAGTTGAATGACCACCCCATTTAGAACCACAGATCAAAAAAAGTCAAGCAGAACAAAAGACCATTGGCTTTTTGGGGGGTTTTTTGCGGTACGCGGGCCTCTCACTGTCGTGGCCTCTCCCGTTGCGGAGCACAGGCTCTGGACGTGCAGGCCCAGCGGCCATGGCTCACGGGCCCAGCCGCTCCGCGGCACATGGGATTCTCCCGGACGGGGGCACGAACCCGTGTTCCCTGCACCGGCAGGCAGACTCTCAACCACTGCACCACCAGGGAAGCCCGACCATTGGCTTTTGAATTAGATAATTTTAGGTTAAAACTCCTGACTCTGTATTTCCTCACCTGCAAATGGGTATGACATGGTGCTATTTCCATTAGGGTGGTTGTTGGGATTGTTGAAAATATACACCCAGCACTAAGCACAGTGCCAAAGCCATAGTGGTTTGATACTTCTTACCACTTCCACTGGTACTTTTTTACATTGTTGTACTTTTCACATTGTTTTGCAAAAGAGCTCCACTGCGCTCTACTCATTGATATTATGACCTATTTTATCTATTCAGAACCTTGTAGAAGGTTCCCTGCACTGGAAGGAGAGTGAACTAGATGGTCTGTAACCCTTCTTTTAACATATCTGCAATTCTAGTGAACCAATAATTATGCAAGCCCAGGAAAACCAAGTCCCTCTGCCCTCAGAAAACAGGTAATAATTTACCTCTATGGCAATGAGTACAATCATGTGACAATTCAGACCAGCCCTCATAAAACACTAAATCGTCAAAGTTCCCTCTACAGTTGTAAATGTCAAAGCCACTTTTTTTTTTCTTTTTAAAAAAATTTTTATTGAAGTATACTTGATTTACAATGTTGTGTTAATTTCTGCTGTACAGCAAAGTGATTCAGTTATATATATATACCTTTTTTAAAATATTCTTTTCCATTATGGTTTATCACAGAATATTCAGTAGAGTTCTCTGTGCTATACAGTAAGACCTTATTGTTTATCCATTCTCTATATAATAGCCAACGCCACTTTTGACTGAAAAATATAAAAATAGTCTGCTCCTCTGAACAATAATAATGAATGATATTTCCTGCTATTGGTAAATTGCCAAGGGATAAACAATGAAGTATACATTAAGAAATTCTCCACAGAGAATAATACAAAAAACAAAAACTCTTAGCAATGACGTATTCATATTTAAAATCAGATCACCAGCAGTAGCGAAAACAAAAAGCCTATGTTGATGTCCCATCACATAAGAATATTACTTGGGTGAATTAAACTATATCTGCTGAAAGGGAGAAGTAAAAGAGAAATAATTTAAATGGCACCAGCTATTCCACCCACACTCTGCCGTAGCCTCAGTGAGTCCCAATTCCCATGCACCACTTCTCACCATCCTCATAGCGATTTAACACTTAAGGATATAAATTTTCCATTCCACGTGGCCCCTAAATATAATGTTTTATCTGATGCTCAACCACAGATGGCACCTTTCTCAACCATGAGGAATAATTAGATGAGGGGCGCTTACTAAGAGATGGCATGTGTCCCCAGTGTGGCAGATAAATACCCCTTCAGGCATTGTATTTTGGGACAACTCAAGGAATGATTTTCATTTCCTAACCAAACAGCATGTCTGCCACAGCACTGACTTTCCATCAAGAACCCATGCTCCAACTGAGATTCGATTCCACTTGGCATCACCAACGGTGACCTTGGTCCACAACCAAAGTATGGCACAGTCAAGTTGCGTTGTTCCCACCGTCATCGGGCAACACCACCTGATAAACAAATTAACTGTACGTTTTATCACAGCCATTCACAATTATTCTCAACTGGTGTTACCTCCTTTGTACCTACTAGGGGGGCTTCAAGATTGGATTCAAAGATCACTCCCTCTCCAAAGCTGTCCTGGAACACCCCGCGAGGCAGATTTCGATTGTGAAGGAGAATAAAATAAGAAGAACAGCAGCTATCAGGCGATGCCAGGCTGTCAGCAAAGGTAGTTTCCATGGCTTTTCTCATTTAATCTTCACAGGAGACCTCTGAGGGTAGAACTTTCATAGTCTTCATGCCATACATGAGCAAAGTGAGGATTAGGAAGGAGAGGGACCCAGCCACTCTACAAGGCAAGCGGCAGGGCCAGCTTCAATGCCTGGCTCAACCGGGCTCTCCCGGCCACCTCAACACTGATCACAGGGCTCTCACAAGGCCACTAAAGCACAAACTCCCTGTTGACAAGGTGTGGCTTTTCACCTACCTATTCCCAGCAACCTGAACACTTCTCTACCTGTACCAGCTGACTGATCAATGTTGACTCAGTGTTCTTGCCGTCTAGAGCAGGCTTCCCTGGCGGCGCAGTGGTTAAGAATCCACCTGCCAATGCAGGGGACATGGGTTCCAGCCCTGGTCCGGGAAGATCCCGTATGCCGCAGAGCAACTAAGCCTGTGCGCCACAACTGCTAAGCCTGAGCTCTAGAGCCCACGAGCCGCAAGTACTGAACCCGAGTGTCACAGCTGCTGAGGCCCGTGTGCCTAGAGCCCGTACTCCACAGCAAGAGAAGCCGCCGCAATGAGAAGCCCGCACACCACAATGAAGAGTGGACCCCACTCTCTGCAACTAGAGAAGAGCCCGTGCGCAGCAATGAAGACCCAAAGCAGCCAAAAATAAAAAAATAAATTTAAAAAATCTATAAATCCTTTAAAAAAAAAGTGTAGTTAACGGTAGTCAACTACCATCACTCACATGTCTGTTTCAACCGTTCTGCCTCTCCAAACAAAGAATAAAGAAAGGATGGAAGTCTGTATGTATCACAACTTTTTTTTTTTTTTTGGCCAAGCCATGCACCTTGTGGGATCTCAGCTCTCTGACCAGGGATTGAACACGGGTCACAGCAGTGAAAGTGTCGAATCCTAACCACTGAACTCCCCATGTTGCCTTCTTAAACCGAGTACTCTGAGTTTAATAATATTACCCTGGTCATCACTTCATCGTTTGAGGACGGCCAGTCATTTTATCAGCAGCTTGTACCTACCGTGCTGGATTAATACTTGCCAGGCCGGTTGAGATACAGGCCTTCTACACTCTCATTAGAAACCAAGCACCTAAGGGTCTCCAGGGGCTGCAGAGGTGTTTAAGCATCCACTTCTCCTTTTCCCAGTCTCTCCCATCTCCACCCTGGAGATACTCTGTAGGCTTCTCCTGTTCCTTCCAATTTTCTGCTTATCTGCTGTGGGATAGGGAAACCAGAAGAACTACCCTTACTGGACCAGTCTTTAAAAAGTGAATAAAAAACTCTCCTCTGAGAAAAACATTAATGCATAGTTTCAGTGCTTGTTCAGATTTCTTTTTCCTGTGGTTTGCCTCTTGGTGCAGAGCTGTGGTTTGGATAATTGCTGTTGCCTGACCAGTCCAATCCAGAAAAAGAGAGAGGCTTCCTAGGATAAGGTTCCCTTCCCTTTCAAATTTCCACATGAATTCACAGCCAGAGGGCCCTCCCTACCGTCTGAAACTTTCTTTCCTGGACAGTAGGATGTGGAGAGTGAAAGCAAATTCTATATGGTCCTACCGGGGGACCTCCCAGTAGGGATTTTCTAAGCGCAAGCCCGAGTCTTGCATTGAGGAAGTCATCTGCGCCATTGGCAAATGCATTGCTTTCCTTTCCTTCCCCCCATTGTTTGCAGAATGGTATCTCCTCCAGGCTGGTGAGGATGCTTCCAGGCTTCCAGGCCAGAGGCTCCATAATTGCCCTGGGGGAGGGGAAGGGGCTGGTTTTATCACAGGAAAGGACTCTCCTAGACTCTCTTCCAGGAGGCCTTCCTAATCCCTTCTTTCTAGAAGACAGAAAGAAGGGAGAGGGAAAAAGAGAATCGTCCTACTTCCTTATTTTCTATATCACCACCACAAGTTTCAGATTTTCTGAACCGAAACTGAAGATTTGCATTTTACTGTCTTCGCCTAAAACTCAATTCGTGTAAAACCAGCCCCTGAGGCAGGTTACAGTGGAGAGGGGATCGTCGGGTTCAAACCTAGACCCTTCCTCAGAGCTGTGTGCCCTGGAGTAGACTCAACACCTGAGCCTCCTTCCCACCACCAGCAGGATGATGGTGCGGGCCCATTAGTGGGATTATATACGTTAGACTTAATGTATAAAATTCATAAGGATTCCAAATGGATAGTCTGTGAGGACATCATCCCCTGCCAGCACCGGTCGATCTCAACAGCACCCAGCAGGTGGGCGAGCTCTCACCTTCTGCTTTTACGCATCATTTAAGTTGTTCCTGCGGTATTACTTTTGAATCTTTTAAGAAAAGCAGTTTTCATTTTTGAGAAATAAGAACGATAAGTCCTAATCCTGCTGGCTAATATGAAGGACAGTGTGGTGTAGTGGTTAAACACCAGGATTCTGGAGCTCACCTGCCTGGGTTCAAATCCAAGCTCTCCATTTGGGAAGTGTGGCTGCCAGAGTATTTAACCTCTCTCTAGCTTATTCCTCCCCTTTATATAACAGAGCCGATGACAGCACAATGGGTGGTGTTAGGGTAAGTTAGCAGGTGCAAAGGTCTTAGAACAGAGCCTGGCTCATAGGAAGCACTGTGGCACTGTCCACCATTGCTACTACTTATAAGTAAGATAAGGCACAGCAGAGCTTTGCGATCTGTGCTATACAAATAGGGCAAACCACACAGAAAGACACGGACTTTTTTTTTTTTTTTTTTTTTTGCAGTGCGCTGGCCTCTCACTGTTGTGGCCTCTCCCGTTGCGGAGCACAGGCTCCGGACGCGCAGGCTCAGCGGCCATGGCTCACGGGCCCAGCCGCTCCGTGGCACGTGCGATCTTCCCGGACCGGGGCACGAACCCATGTCCCCTGCATCGGCAGGCGGACTCCCAACCGCTGTGCCACCAGGGAAGCCCAAGACACGTACTTTTAAAAGTTAGAAAATCTACCAGAAGACATACAATTTTACAAACAGGAAGAAAGACTTGCAGATGTTTCCAGAACTTATAATGCAAATCTGTGTAATGGGGAAAATCTGATGGGCACCACAGGAAGAAAGAATGAAGACAAGAAGGGTCCAGTGTAGGGCACGGGCTCCTGGGAGGGACACCTCCCCCCAGGAGGGGGCTTGGAGGACTGGGCTGGGCTAAGTGACCAAGCCCCCCGGGAGACGCAGGCCTAAGCCCCAGCAGGGTGGGGAGAACCCCTTCCCGAAGTTCTTCTCTTAGCTGACTCTTGGGTTTGATTCTCCTCCACCCTGCTCAGAAGGAAACCATTCTGAGGATCCTGGAGGGGCAGGAAGGGATCGGGCAGCTGCGCTGGACCAGGACGTGCCTGGGGAGCCGCCTGAGCCACCGCAGGTAACCCTGCAGTCAAAACTGCCTCCGGGCTGCTGCCCAGGCTCTGCCCCGTTCAGCCCCTACAATACCCCCCCCTCCACAAAAGTTCCAAAGCTTCCCACTTTCTGAACTAACCCAGCCCTGAGGGAAAGAGACCTCTGGTTCCGCAGGGTGCAACAACACCAGGGTTCAGGGGACTCACTACCTCCCCCCCCAAAAAATTATACATTCATTTGTCTCACGGTCATTAAAAACAAAACAGGGGTGGAGGGGAAGGGAGATGAGCCTGTGTACTTTGAGAGACGCTGTCCCACCAATCAACTAAAAAAAGAAGAAACACAAGCTGGGAGCAGCCCTTAGAAGGTCTCGGGAAATGGTTTTGAAGTCACCTCTAAAACTGAAAGGGAACTTGAGGCTTCAGGCGCCCACTTAAGAGCTGGCCTTTCAAGGAGCAGAAAACTCAACTAAGGCAGCAAAAAAGTCACTAAGAATCAAAACTAAGACCAAAACGTGAGCTCTTTTAAAAAAAAAAAAAAAAAAAATCATACATAAGCTGAGAACTTTCTACAACAAATGCCAGAGTTTAGCTTGGGAGAAAAACAGAAGCCTTTGGGTAAAATAAACAGAAGGGGAAAAAGTTCCCCTCGCATAAACCAAGGGGAACCTCCTTCCTGCAGATCGAGTTCTGACCTTCATGTGAACTCGAAATAACTAGCTCATGATTTCACAAAGCAGGAGGAATGGCAAGCATTTTGAATGATGCTAAAAATCTTAGTTCTTCTCTGGCTTCTTGTTAGGCAGCCAAGTGTATCAGTCAGAGCAAAAGTAGCTAAAAAATGTGCAATTCCCTCCGTCGGGAAAGACTGGTAAGGCGATCACAAAAAGCCACCCTCCGGCAGTCTGTCCATGACACCGCCCTTTATGTGAAAACTGAATTTTCAGTGAGAACTGGACAAGGAAGGCCAATTCCTCTCATTAGTCATTCAACAAATATGTATTGAGCACCTATCCTCCACGCCAGCTGCTACTTTAGAGCAGTGGACAAAATGGACAAAAACCTCTCTCCTTGGGGCGCTAACTCCTCCAAACGTGGATTTTCAAATAAAGGAATCCATTCTCTGTCTTTTACAACAGAAACAACATCTAAGATGCTTCCCCACAACTTCATTCCTGCCTGTAAATCCGCTCTTACCTGTCTCCTATTTCTGCTTCGCAGCCTGGAATTTGTGCCCACCTGCTGCCCCTGCATCCATCCAGGTGTAGACACAGACGACCAGCCCAGGAACACAGCTCAGCCCCAGGCTGGTGAGGGAGAGTTCTACCTAGGGATGTGCTCGTGGGCAAAGTTGGCAGGCAGGAGGCGATTAAATAGGAAAATATATGAGAAAGTGCTTCAGAAACAAAGGTGTCCAAGAGCCAGGTGGTCTTATCGTTCAGTACTTAGCTCTCTTTCTCGATGATTCTCCAGCCCTCATAGGCTATTTCTGTCTCCCTATCGCTGAGCTTGGTATAGAGTAGATCAGTAGTTGTTGAATTCACTGCCAGCGTTGTTGATGACAATGATATAACCATAACAATGGAGCATGAGTACATGCCAGGCACTATCCTAAAGAACTTATGAGTCGGGCTTCCCCGGTGGCGCAGTGGTTGAGAGTCCGCCTGCCGATGCAGGGAACACGGGTTCGTGCCCCGGTCCGGGAAGATCCCACATGCCGCGGAGCGGCTGGGCCCGTGAGCCATGGCCGCTGAGCCTGCACGTCCGGAGCCTGTGCTCCGCAACGGGAGAGGCCACGGCAGTGAGAGGCCCACGTACCGCAAAAATAAATAGAAAGAACTTATGAGTTGGCACCATTGTTATCTCCATTTTACAGATGAAAAGACTGAGACCAAGAAAGGTGAAGGAATATGTGCAAAGTCACACAACGTGGAGGGTTTCCATCAATTCTGTCAAGCACCGGCCCTTGGTAACAAGTAAGGGATTTATTTTTCTCAAATAACAGATGCTCCAGAAGCAGGCAGCCCAGGCCACTTGCAGCTGCTCAAGGCGATTACCTGCTCCCGTCCTCAGGACAGGGCTTGCACCTTTGTGAGAGGCAGCATATCGGGCAGGTGACATACAAATTCTGGTGCCAGGGTCCCAGCTCTGCCACTGACTCAGTCTGAGGCCCGGGGTGGAGAAATATTGTCCTTCCTCAGTCTCCGTTTCCTCATCTATCCCATGGAGATCTTCCTCAGTCTCCGTTTCCTCATCTATCCCATGGAGATCTTCCTCAGTCTCAGTTTCCTCATCTATCCCATGGAGATCTTCCTCAGTCTCCGTTTCCTCATCTGTCCCATGGAGATCTTCCTCAGTCTCAGTTTCCTCATCTGTCCCATGGAGATCTTCCTCAGTCTCAGTTTCCTCATCTATCCCATGGAGATCTTCCTCAGTCTCCGTTTCCTCATCTGTCCCATGGAGATCTTCCTCAGTCTCAGTTTCCTCATCTATCCCATGGAGATCTTCCTCAGTCTCCGTTTCCTCATCTATCCCATGGAGATCTTCCTCAGTCTCCGTTTCCTCATCTATCCCATGGAGATCTTCCTCAGTCTCCGTTTCCTCATCTATCCCATGGAGATCTTCCTCAGTCTCCGTTTCCTCATCTGTCCCATGGAGATCACATTGCCTACCTTAAACAAGTTAATAAAAGGGGCTCAGCAAAGCGCTCGACACACAGACTCGCCGTATGAGTATTTATTATTATTGTCAGAAGCAGCAGCATCACTGCTGTACCTCCAAGCACAGAATCCACACCCCAGTCGGAAGGGCACCGCCGAAGAGCAAACCAGAGTCAAGCCCCACTCAGGGCTTTCCCGGAAGCCCTACCCGGTGACCCAACAAGCAACCACTTCCCAGGACAGGGTCACGGGACCGCCTCTATGCGCCAGTGAGACTGGAAGAAGCGGCTTCCATTCGGTAGCAGAGAGAATGCCTGAGAATTGAGTAAGAAACCAGCAGTGTCCACTACGAGGATGGAGCCAGGACGGACCCCAGGCAGCCCACAGTATACACCCCACAGAGGACAGCTCCTGGGGCAGGTCTGAGCGGGGAGCAGCCCTCACCCTGGCCCCCAACTTCTCAAGCTCCCTACGAAAGCCTTAGTCACACAGGACACAAAAACGTCTTTGCCACACATTGTTCTGGCAAAGTGGGGATGAGGAAGTGAGGCAGGGTAGAAACTTTCCTCCCTGTTAAGGGGCTGCGGATCCCAGTTGCTCAAGGGACATGGAGCCCAAGAAGCCCAATGAATCTCTACAATAAATACTTTTTCTGACAAATCTGTTGAGGTGGTGGTTCTAATAAAAAACATTAAAAGCTTAAGAGCTTCTTCCAGACTTACTAAAATGAACAGGGGCCCCGAAAACAACCTGGCCCTAACTCCCTGGCTTCTGACTTCTCCTCAGTGCTGCATCTTTCCAAGTTGGTGGGTGGGTGAAGCAAATGTTTGTTCTTGGCACATACTGGTTTATTTTGTTGTTTGTGTGGCAACACGAGTTGGATCCTTTTTTAAAAAATCGCTTCTATAAGTTATGGAAAAGCAGCTCCCAGGAGCTCAATCATTGTTTACAGTACACCACACACACTTTAATGGAAAAGAGAGTTTCATGAAGCCTGCTTCCTGGTTATAAACAGGGCTTCTCAAAAATGTTTTTCAAAAGATAAAGTTGCATTCAAATGTTGTTTCGTTAATCTACCTCTTGAATTCTCAGTAACCCTAGGTCTCAGTCATTTTTAATGTTATTCATTGCAAAAATCTACTTCCGGACCTAGAGAAAAAAATAAAATAGCGTATCTCCACTTTTGAGAGCCTGATGTATTGCAGTTAACAGAAAAGTGAAGCTAATTTGGGGGCAATTATTCTGCTTACCAGGGGCATCTTCACTTCACAAAACATCCCTTCCACGGAGAAGGCTTCCCAGAACCCCTTGACCCTAGAACACCCCATTCACCATGTGCAAAGCTTCCCTAAAGCCTCGATCAAAACTGGGTTTGGTGTTTCTTGCTGTGACTCGGGTTTGTGTTAGTGGTGGCAGATGGTATGGTGTTAAGACACAGACTGTCAGAGCTGATGCCAAGGGCTAAAGGTGGCTTCTCTGCATGCCAGATGTATCACCTCAGGGAAGTTACCTATCCTTTCTTTGCCTTGCTTTTCTCACCTGTAAAATGGAGGTTTTAACAGTAGCTGCCTCGTCGGGCAGCTGCGAGGAAGCACTGAGTGGCATGCAGGGCATACAGCAAGGGCTCTGGAAAAGCACGCTATCGTTACCTGCTCTATCCCGAGCGTACACAGCAAAATCTCTAGTATCTGTTACAGGGCCAACTTCTGGACCTACTCTGCACCAGGCACTGCCCTGGTGGCTGGAGATGAATCCGTCAACAAAACAGATCAGAATCCTCCTGGATCCTACATTGTAATTGCAAGAGGAACAACGCAGTCTGCTGGAGATGGTAAGCGCAAAGCTCGTGACCCGACTTCAAGTCTTAAAAAGGATCCTTGTGGCTGCCTCACAGAGAACAGACTGAAAACAGACGCAGGTAGAAGCGGGGAGACCAATGAGGAGGCCCCCGCAATAACCCAGGTGAGAGACGACAGTGGCTTGGATTCTGCATCTGCTTTGAGGGCCGCGCCCACAGACCCGCAGGGGGCATCGATTCAGGGTGTGAGGGAGCGGTCACGGATGACTCAAGGGCTTTGGGTGTGAGCAGGTGGAGGAATGGGCAGCCATGAACCGTGCTGGAAGAAAACGGGTAGAACCGTGAGCGCCGCTGGTTTTCTGGTTACTGGGTTTTTCTGCAGGGGGAGAAGGAGAATATTTCTTTAAATAGTAATCGTAGCCAGTATGCTTCTTCCCTACTTCTGGTTTCCAAAAAGAAAGATTTTCCTTCAAAACTCCTGGCTTGGGCTTCCCTGGTGGCGCAGTGGTTGAGAATCTGCCTGCTAATGCGGGGGACACGGGTTCGAGCCCTGGTCTGGGAGGATCCCACGTGCCGCGGAGCAACGAGGCCCGTGAGCCACAACTACTGAGCCTGCGCGTCTGGAGCCCGTGCTCCGCAACAACAGAGGCCGCGATAGTGAGAGGCCCGTGCACTGCGATGAAGAGTGGCCCCCACTCACCACAACTAGAGAAAGCCCTCGCACGGAAACGAAAGACCCAACACAGCAAAAATAAATTAATTAATAAACTCCTACCCCCAGCATCTTCTTTAAAGAAACAAAAACTCCTGGCTTTCATCAGCCTCTCCCCCAAGGTCCCCCCCCAACCCCCATGCAGACGTGATTCACCCCGCCCTGGCGGCCCACTCCTCCACCCAGTTGCTGCTGCCACCTCACCACCCCTCGGAGGAGGCCTCTGGGGGCTCAAAGCTGTCTGTGACTGGGTGGGTACATCTGTCTAATATTGGGTTCCCATCAGGAAGCTCATGCTGTCCCACACCTAAGCCACATCCTCCAACCAAGCCTTTATCAGTTAGAAAGCTGATATTTTGATCTTTATTTTTTTACTCTGTGCCTCTCTCTTTAAGTGGTTCAGCAACCTGAAAAACAGGTGTGCTGTTTAAACCCCAGCAATAAGCACCCAGGGGCATTTAAAATAACAACGAACTTTGTCCCAAGTTTTACAGCTCATTGGAACCTCATAGTAACCCCCTCCCATCTTCAGTTAATCAGCAAATGATTCCTCAGCACCTATGACTAAGCACTCACAATCAGGCACCGCACTAGGTGATAAAGGGTGGGGAGGCGAAGGACGTCTGATTCATGAGCACCTTTTTACAGCTGAGAAGGCAACTCAGAGAGGTAAGCGCTTTGCAGAAGGCCGCACCATTAGATGACACACAGGCATGTGCCAAAGTCTTCTGATTCTCAAGTCCATGCTCTTTTCATATTTACAAGCGGTGACTTTGGGCACGTTACTTAACCTCTCTGTGCCTGAGTTATATATCATCTATAAAACAGAGATTATAATAGCACCTACCTCATTGGGTTATTGGGAGAATTAAATGAGTTAATTGATGCAAAGTACTTGGAAGAATAACTGACAGGCAGTAAGCACTCAGTAACAATCATTATCACCATTCTTGTTCTTATCCTTACCCTTATCATCGTCATACCAAGCTGCCTTCTAATTAGGATAATAACTGCCATTACTAAATACTTACTCTGAGCCAAGAATTGTACACCAAGCGCTCTACGTGCAGTAACGCGCTGAAACCTTACAAGAGACTCCGAGTTTTGTCCCCTTTTTACACTCAGGAATCTGAAATTCAGAGAGTGAGGTTAAGCATACGGGTTAGAGCTCACATAACCACTAAGTGTCAAAGTCAGAAACTGAACTCAGGTCTTACAAGTAACATGCCAGAAACATATTTACTGCATAAAAGAGAGCAATGAGTGTGCTTCTGACTTCTATACAAACGTTTAAAATACACGTAGAATCAAGGGCACCTCCCCGATACACAAAGCTCCTTTTGAGAAGCCTTAGCCCAAAAGTACAAAAGGCAAAAAAGTTCCAGAATTCTTGTTAACTTCATCCACAGTGTGATTCTAATCACCCCAGACCACATCCTATACCCACTACAACCTAAAAACCCACTTCCCCCCGAGAACACATCCCAGGCAGCGAAAGTCAACATCCAGCTCCAGCTTCTCCGAGAACACCTTGTATATTGACCTACGCATGCCAGCAAGTAACTGAGCTGCAAAAACATTCTCTCAACGCCTGGAAAGGGATCAGAGTGACTTGGACTGAAATGCCTCGCGTCTTCAGCGCTGCTTATTATTCCCAGCACTAGCCGAGCCGAGCCAAGCAAGCTAGCGGCATCCTGCTGGATCCTGAGATCAGCGCCACAGACCAAGACAAGCTGGCCCCAGTGGCCTTTACCGAGCCTGACTTCGAGGACCTACCTTCATCCACTGACCCTGAGGCCTAGCGGTGGAATGGGACCCTCGTGCCCACAGCCTGTGCATGAAATAACAGAAGGGCATCTGTCAGCAGGCCTTGGATGTTAACCTGCCTTGAAGTATGGAGCCTAGGGGATATGGGGTGCGGGTGACACTGTCCTTCACATGTTGGTCACGAGACCAGCCCTCTAGCGTCCTAAGGCTAGAATTCATCAGAAACATTCTAGAGAAGATGTAACTGTCACACTGGTGGGAGGAGGAGGTGGAGAGAACAGAGGCCAGGAAACAAAGGGAGGAGGTTGACTATGTGTTAACCCCAGAGATACAGTGGGAGATCTAGGGGCCCTCAGACTCCAAGAATCACTGTCAGAAGCTCCATGCTTGCAGGCAACCAGTCAGGCAAGAATGCAGTCCACTGAGACAGAAAGAATCCACAGTGTATATATATATATATATAATCCACAGTCTATAAACGACAGGTCCGGACCACCCTGGAGGGGTATCTGCTCAGTGCCCACCATGCGCCAGGCACCATGCTAGAGGCTTTCAAAAAATGAATATCTCCCATAAAAATAGAATTTCCTGCTTTTCTTGGGGGAGAAAAGCAGAAGATCTACTAACACTGGGCTGCATTCTCGGCCTAACAACAAAGGTTAGGGCTGTTGGCCCTAACCGCCACCAGGGTGGCGGCCTCCTGGGGGGCTTGACCCCTCCAACTCAACACCAGTGCCGCCAGCCCACTTCCCTCATTTATGTGGCTGCCAGGCCACCGTAGGCTGGTGGCCCAGCATTGCTAAAGTAAGCAAGCATTGCATAAAGTAAGGTGTTGTGAGATGGCAGAGCTGCTAGGCCTTTACTAGTTTCTACAGTTCTGCCGAGTCTTCATCACACTGTAAGATTTTGGGCACCACTTCCCCGTTACCTGGGGGATCCATGAAGGACATTTCATTGATGACAGTAATGTGGAGCCAGCCCTCTTGGGCAAGCATGCTCGGTACTCCCCCAGGCTCTTCTCCACATCCTGGATCCACGTGTCCCACCCTTTAAGATCTGGGCTCCACCCGATTAAATCACTCCCATTAGAAGCATCAATGAAGGGATGCAGACACGTGAGATCCCCAGCCTCGCCTGGCCTCAGAGGCTCCTCTACCCCCTGG
>NW_020173674.1:12304957-12370649 GCF_003031525.2 Neophocaena asiaeorientalis asiaeorientalis
AACTATGGCACTGACCCAAGGGCTGGAATGGTGAGCACCTCCATCCCAGGCTGAAGCCAGGAGTAAGGCCAACCATGGGCTCCAGAGGATGGCCAGCGTCTCCTGAAGTCCTGGCAGGGAAAAGAGAAAGGCAAGCGCCTGCCCCAAGGGAACCACATTCCCACATTTCAAGAACCTGAAGACCGCTGAAGACCGCGCACACTCACAGTTGAATCACGACTCCATTATCTTGTAGACGGAGAATAAACACTAAGCCTCCATCACTTGGGATGCGCTATCTCTTGTCTTTCTAAACTCAGCCCCACCCTGATGGGATCCAGAGGCGAACCTATAGGCAATTCTAGACACTAGAGAGAGAGCACAAGACAAGACAAAACCCTGCCCCCAGGAAGAGACACTTCACCTTCAGACTTGGCCGAGTACCACTTTCACCATTGTTGCTGTTATCGAGGTACTAACATTCCCTGTGTTCACAGTGTCTCAGCTGGTATGTCATGCGTTTCACTCTCATTATCACATTTTGGTATGACTATTATCTGCCTATTTAACAAATGAGAAAATTGAGGCTTAGCAAAGTTAGAGTAACTTGCTCAAAAGTAACTTGCTCAAAGTCACAGAAGGAACTAGAATTCAAACCCAGGAAGTCTGACTCCCGAACCCATGCTGGAAATGCCAAACATCATTTCCTGATTTTCATATGAGGAAGCTGAGCCTCAAAAACTTTGTGTAATTTGTCTAAGACGATAAAACTGGGAAGAGGGCTCCCTCCCAAGCCCACTTTCTTCCACCCGCTCCTGGCTGCCCCTCCGCCCAGAAGCCTGTGTTTTCTTCACTCCCCCCACCCTACCCCAGGAGAGCCTCTCAGCACCCACACTGCTGGCATCTGGGGCTGGACAGTTCATCAATGGGGGAGCCGTCCTGTGCATGTGGGGTCCTTACCAGCATGTCTGAACTCTATCCATTAGATGCCAGCAGCAAATTTAGAATCCTCTGCCCCAAAGTCATGACATCAAAAAGTCTCCTGGGGCTTCCCTGGTGGCGCAGTGGTTGAGAGTCCGCCTGCTGATGCAGGGGATGCGGGTTCGTGCCCCGGTCCGGGAAGATTCCACATGCCGCAGAGCGGCTGGGCCCGTGAGCCATGGCCACTGAGGCTGTGCATCCGGAGCCTGTGCTCCACAACGGGAGGAGCCACAATAGTGAGAGGCCTGGGTACCGCAAAAAAAAAAAAAAAGAAAAAAAAAGGCTCCTGATCTTGCCAAACGTCCCCTGGGAGGAAAAATCTCCCCCAGTTATGACCCACACAGGAGATACCAAGGCACAGCCCAGGACAGAAGAGGCACAGACTGGCAGAGGAGCCCTGGGTTTGAGCCTGGCCTTAAATCCCAGCCCTGCCCCTGAGCACACGCCTCGGTCTCCTCCTTTGTAAGACCGGAGTGGCACTGTGTCTCCCTCTCGGGGGCTGATGTGAACAGTAAATGAAACTGGTTATGCAAAACAGCTGGGCCAGTGGCTGGCTCACAATCGGTGCTCGACGGTGCTTAGCTGTCAGCGGAATGAGTCGGGTCGTCCAGTCGAGGACCCACCTCGCAGCGACCTGGAAAACCTCTCTGAAAACCAGGAGCAGGTTTTTCCACATCTACGGAGAAACACAATCATCAGAAACACCATTCTCCTTATGCCATGGGAGGGGGAAAATATGACCAAGTGACTTCCTCTAAACCAAAAAGGAAGAATGAAAGAAAACCACAAGCAGCTTGGCTTGGAAGTCAAATATAAGAATCTTCCAGCTCGAGCCTGGAACCCAACGGCCTGTCACACAGCCTTCACGTGCGCACAAGCTTGCACACACACTGACGTCCCCAACATCAGAGCAGCGTTGCAGGGACAGCCCTTAGGACAATGAAACATCATAAAAACTAAACGCTCAATAATACAAAAGTTAAATAAAATACAAGGGACGCTAGAGTATTATGCAGTTACCAAATGATGCTTTAAAAAGAACAACTATCAACATGAGAAAGTGCTCAGAATAAGACACAAAGTGAGGCCGATGAGATACAAAGCACACATGCAGTATGACCAACGTTGTAACATATGTATTCTGGGGGACACAGTCATAAGGAAACAGTAAAATGTTAACAATGTCGACCTCAAGACAGCGGACTAAGGGATTTCTATTTCTTCGTTAAACTTTCCTTGTTTCTCCAGTTCTGTATCTACAGTGACCGTCAGAGGCGGGAAAGCCCTGAGGGCAAGTGCGGGTTGGAATCCCAGCTCTACCATTCACCTGCTATGTGACCCTGTGCCAGGTAGTTAACTTTTCCCAGTTAATAACACTGCTAATAATAGCGGGACTCCAAATGGTAGCTATTATTATGACTTATCCTATTGGAGGAGGGAGTTAAGCCCTGGGAATAAAAATAATGGGATACTATGGGTAAAAAGATGTCATCAGTTAATTAGATATCACTCCTGGGGGCATTACATTAGTACTGCAATAAGATAGAAACGTTCACCAGGCGCTTTTGCAAAATTCCTCTGAGTCACCGAGACTGACAAGAGAACCCTTTCCTGAAAATCAGCCATTCTCATGAGCTGTACTAAACCTAAGACCTCTAGTATGTCCCCCGGAGGTTGCCCGCTACAGCGAAGGGGCACACTACACCCGGCTTACATGTGCGTTTCTGGGAAATCTCATGTAAACGGGTGTTGCGAATAGAACCCTATTTATGACATAACAGGAGGGAGCTCTGTTCCACAGAATCCAAGAAATGGATTTATAATCTGACTGCATCATCTGAAAAAAAAGAAATCTTCCCAAATTTTACTGTTCTATTTGAGGTTTTTACAAATTGGATTTTCTCAGTACAAGGCATCCCAGCAAACCATGTGCTCTCATGTTTACTGAACTCTCCAAATAAATGCTCTGAGGCTTCAGGTACAGCCTGGCACACTGTTGGCTTGGAACCTCTGAGGACGGATGTGTGAACCAACAGGAACGACACACGGAGGAAAAGAAATCACATCTGACAAAACCTAACAGGTTTGCCAGCCATGTGTGTGAAAACAAACTCACCCGGGCTTGTGTACACACATCACAAAACACACATTGCTCAAACCACCTGACTGGGAGCCTATGAAACCTGCAGGGTGGGTTCGGCAAGGGCGTAGAGAAAGTACAGGAATGTTCTGCTCCGTGTATGTTCTCCACGTGGCCGAGGGCTCAAGGGAGGCCCTTCTCATTTTCACCCGGCTCTTTTCAGCAAAATGTGCCTTGAACAACAAAACCTCATTAAATCTAAGACTACAATTTTTCCCCACAAGTTATCAGTGAATAAAGACAAAATATTTTAAGGAGGCTCCATAACGGGGCCTCCGAGAGTGTAATGCAGTGTAATTTACACGTCAACGTGAAAGGTTATCCCCACGTAAAGCCCGCCATCAGTCTGTCTTCCTACATCGAAGGCTGTAGTTAAAGCAGTAGTTTCAAGTTCTCTAAGACTGTCCTGATTTTAAATGTTCTACCTTTCTCCATCTCCATATAATGTACATCCTGGCTTAGGGTTTGAAATGGTCACTATAGGGACTTTCCTGGTGGCGCAGTGGTTAAGAATCCACCTGCCAATGCAGGGGACACGGGTTAGATCCCTGGTCAGGGAAGATCCCACATGCCGCGGAGCAACTAAGCCTGTGCACCACAACTACTGAGCCTGTGCTCTGGAGCCCGCGAGCCACAACTACTGAGCCCACGTGCCACAACTACTGAAGCCCCAGAGCCTGTGCTCCGCAACAAGAGAAGCCACCACAATGAGAAGCCTGTGCACCGCAACAAACAGTAGCCCCCGCTCGCCGCAACTAGAGAAAGCCCGCACGCAGCAACGAGGACCCAATGCAGCCAAAAATAAATAAAATTTTAAAAAATTATTTTTTTTTAAAAGAAATGGTCAGTGGTTCTCACTGGGTGCAATTTCACCCCCCTCAGGGGACATCTGACATCTGGAGACACTTTTGGTGGTCACAACTGGACGTGGCAAGGTGCGGTAATGGGCGGGGCAGGGGTGCTTCTGGCATCTAGTGGGTAACGCCAGAGATGCTCCCATGACAAAGAATGATCTGCCCCCAAACATCAGGCGTGCCAAGGTTCAGAGGCCCTACCGTAACTAGAAGGCTTCAGTGGGAAAAGCTGAAAGCACCTTAAAATAAAACTCCTGCCTCAGGACTGCAAAGGAAGTTTATTCCTAAGCGGAACTGTGCTCCTACGGGGAGACGCAGCCCTCCATCGCTGGCTATGTGAGCTGGGATAGTGATTTACTACGTCCAAGCCTCTGTTTCTTCAGCTATACAGTGGGGACAATACTAATACCTGCCTCCCAAGATTTTGGTGAGAACAACGTGAGGTTATACACACAAAGGGTTCACAGCACTGCAGTGCCCTGCACGTTGCAAACACAAACTACACGAGAGGCTAATCGGCAAAGCTGAGATGTCTTCTGGATGGTAACAGCCATCACTGCCGTAAGCTGTGGAGCAGCCAGGCTGCAGAAGGCCTGGCAGAGATGAGTCTTCCCAGAAGCAGGGCAGAGCCACTTGGGACGCTGAGCAAGTTGAGGTAGCTCAGGGTTCTCTGAGCAGAGTTTCTTGGGGTCACCTGTATCCCCAAAGATGTCCTGGATGGGAGCAATGACTTAGCAAAGGCAAGAGGGAGGAGGGGCCTAGGACCAGACCAGTCCCAGGTCAGCATTTGGTAGCAGAGGGCAAAAAACTATCAAAGAAAAGGATTAGCCAGGGTTCTTCTGCAGACCCCCAAAAGAAAGAAGAGCAGACTAAAGCACAGACCACCCCCCTTCAGTTTGCCCCTTAACGTGACAAGAACAACCGAGGACGCAATGTTTGGAGGCCTCAAACAACCAGAATCAAATAAAGTTGGTCATAACCAACTCGGGAGAGTCAGGGCCCCATAAAAGCCTCCTAAGAAGTGAGAACTGCGTGTGCCCGGGAACTTCTGTTTCTGAAGAGAACCACCAAGGCGTGTGCCCCGATCCCATGGTACACTCATGCTCACGTACGCCAGGAGGTCACTGGTGGCTCAACTCGGAATTTCCAGACTTCTGTTTTCTAAACGTTTGAGCAGGGTTTAAATATGAACATAGTTTAATGTTGGCAACAAACATGAGGGCTTTATTTGAAGAGGTTTTTTACCCTGACCCTAACTGGAACACGACTGTGAGACACGGCCAAGCCCATGTCTTCAGACAGACACCCCCTCTGCCCCTCGGACCACAGACAGCCCACATCCCTGAGTCCTGATTACAAGATGAGACACGGGGCTTCACCTTTGCGTAGGCGCAACTTTGAATTTAACGTATCTGAGAGTTCACCCAAATGCTAACGGAATGGTTATTCTTCTGCAAACTGATTATTTTTATGAAAACACATTATTCACAGGTAGACAGAGTAAGATGACAAAACTCAACCTAGAGTCTCTTCAAGATTCCAGCTCACCTACTGTGCAACCTCGGACAAGCTACCCAGCCTCTCTGAGCCTAGGTTTACACATATGTAAACTGTGCTAATAATCCGTATTAGGGGAGAAGGGAGGATACACAGGGAGAAGGCCGGTAACATGAAGTAATATGAAGCATTTGAGTAAAATGGGCTAAAATCCTAACTCTCTCCCCCCAGCCCCCAATCCCTGCTCACTGCTCCCCACCCACAAATCTCTATAAGGGATCCCCATCCCAAGATTCCCAGCTCTATGAGAACAGGGAATTTGTGGGTCTTATGCACCAAGGCCAAGTTTAGGGCAGAGCTCAGCACACAGCAGACACTCAATAAATACAGATTGAATGAATAATGAAAGCAACCCCGAGCAAAGGGCTCTAACTGTCCCTTTCCTTCTATATAAGATATAAGAGATATTCCCCCCTGCATAACTGTGAGGGTTAAACGAGCTCATGGATGGGAGGGTGCCCAGGGCAGGGCCTCCACACGGGTGCTGTTAAGTGGCAATCCACCCCCACATGCAGCTCAGATGAGACCACAGACAGAACGAGGCTGTGAAACGGTCACATACATGCACATGACACATGGAGAGCCGCACTGGTAAGCCCCAGGTGGCCGGCCCCTCGGCCCTCCAGGGAGAGGCAGGGCGGGGTGTGGCCTGCAGACTCAGACCAGAGGCCAATCAAGCTGGACCACTACCACGCACACCCACCCCGGGGGCCTGGCCATCAGCTCCACACGCAAATATTCCACCAGTTTCCCTCCACCTATCTCCGCCCAGGGAAGCCATGAGGGGCTCAAAACATAAGGTGGGTCGAGAAAAGGGAGGCAGAGGGAAGGGAAGAAAACCAAACTCTCAAAAGAAAAATATCTGAGAGCTCCTGACCTGAGAGCTGCAAGAACCTTGCGCAAATGGTCCAAAGTTTCTACTTGGAGACACCCCACCGTCCTTCTCCACTAAAGAGAAGTTCTACCGCTCAGCCCCAAGCTGCAGAAACCAGAGAGACTTAAATCTCAAAAGACATCTAAGATGACCCGCTGGGATTTGGGGCAAAAGGGACTAGTGCAGAGAAAGCACTGCAGTGAAAGTGCAAGTTCAAGCCCAGCTCTGACCCTACTCACTGGAAAGCCCCAGGGAGCTTCCCAAACCTCCCTGGGACCCACTCACCCCAGCTGACAAAATAAAGTTACAAGAACACCATTCCAGATCAAAAGTGGTCTATGGGCATCAGAAGCCAGCTACAAAATCCACAGCTCAAGTTCACGCACTGAGCCTAAAAGTTCTCTCTCCTAATCCCAAATCCCATAATTTGTGGGGGAAAAGCTGGATGGAAATCTCATAGACCATCCCGCTTCTGTGATAAGATGCATTACCCAGGGAGGAAAGAATCGGAGGGTCACAGAGGGAAGGGGAACATTCTGAAAGGTACAGAGCAAGTAATCAATCATCCCCTAAGTCTAAGGAATTCCTCCACGGTCCCAGCAACGACTTACTAAGAACCCACTTCAGCCAGGCTCTCTCAGGCACTAGGGACACAGCAGTGATGGCTTCTACTCTGTCTTTGGTCACTGCTAAGTCCACCTGGCCATTTCCTCCAGTGTAGCTTTGGTTGTTAAAGGCCTGACTTGGCCTGTGTCCTCACCCTAGTTTTGACAGGGCAGTGGAACGAATACCAGCCTTGCGAGAGTAGCTGAGTTCCAACTACGTTCTGATCTTTATATCCCGTCTCCATTTTCTCATGTCTGAAACGGGGTAGAAAACTACCTGACCTGACCTCCTTACCTTTCAGGTTCCTGTAATACGTACCAAAATCCCACTGAAGCATATGAAAGCATTATGCAAAAGAGTTATTCCTTTGTCCATCGTCACTAGCAAGCCAGCCAGTTTTGGAGATCCCTTAGCACGTGCTGAAAAGCACAGGCAACCATCTACCCCAGCCTGGTCCCTGGGCAATCCACTTCCTCTTAGGCCCCCACTAGCCATCATGCCTGACAGCAGAGCAGCTGTGAATCTGCAGCCCTCACTGGAGATTACACCTCCCACCCTCCAGGTGGGACCCACTGAGGAAGTCAACCATACGTCCAGCTGGCCGAGGAACCAGTTCAACCCCACTCAAGCAAGAAGTGTGTATGCCTCAAAACAAACACGAGTGAAAAGACCAAGTGTGGACCTCCTTATCCCAGAGAAGGCTTTATGGGCCAAGGCCAATGCCTCCCCCAGCCCAGTCCATCGGATTTCCCCTCCTTTCCCACATGGCCAGTCCCCCATGTAGGAGGAAAGCAGCCCAGCACTGGGGAGCCCTCTGAGCAAACTGATCTCTTGGATCTGGAATTTCGCAGAGCATCAAAGCAAGAGTGAAGGATTCAGCTTCCCTTCAGAGGGAGGAGAGAGGGACTGCACAAGTGCCATTCTAAATACATCCAAGGTTTCTCCCACCTGCCAACCAGCATGGAATTGAAAGCCACTTACTAGCCAAGAGACCCTGGGGACGCACCCTTCTCTCTAAGCTCCCACTTTCTCAACCCACAGGATGGTTATGAGGACGAAGCATGGGGCTGGCACAGAGCAGCGCTCGTGAAAGCAGCCAGGAGTCAACCATGGCTGAGCCCCTTCCCTGATCCCACCCTCACCGATCTCAAGATCCATTTCATTGGACCTTGCCAATTGTGAAATATCCCTCTTAACAGGGAGGAAAGGAAAAAAACCTCAAGAAAGGAAAAAAGAAAAACAGAATTATTCAACCATTTCCTTCCCTATTCTGCTTTGACCTTCCACAGTGTCATACAGGTGGCACTTGTTCTAGTCAACTGAATACTGAACTTTTTCTAAAGACAAGAAACTGCTTTTTCCTGCACTTGTCTGCCTCAGCTCCCACAGTCCTCCAGCCACCTCCCCGGGGCTCTGTCTGGGTCTTCCTGGTCTGATGGGTGTGGTTCTGTTCTTCCTGGAAAAGAAAAAGACCTCAGACTAAACGTGACCCCATTTATGAATATGAGGCTGGTAGAGAAGGTTCCGTCTAAAAGGGAGCTGGTCAAAGACTGAAGACCATTGTCGGCACTTGTACCAGGTTCTGGACCTCATAGGGCAATACCCACCCTGTAGGGGGTTAGTCTTCTTCATAAAGCCGTCTACCAGCCACATTTTCACAGTTTTATAAGACTTTTCATATTACCATATTCACAAATCATAAGAAAAACTTTTACCTGAACTTGAGCCTGATTCAAGGGCTGGAAATCATGGTCCCTATGATGTCTCTCTGGGTCCCATGTTTTAGGAAGTCCTGTTCTACTCCATCCAGCTGCCTCCTCCTCCTAGTCAATCAGTCAATCTCCCTCTTTTTCTCTCTCCCCCCCAGACACACACACACACCATAAAAGAATCAGAGCCCAGGGCCACAGACATATTTTTGCAAATGTCTCCAATGTTCTAAACTGCTGTCCTCTGGATCTGAATACCCCTGAGTTCCAGTCCCCAGCACCGTCTGACAGAATGGAGGAGAAGAAGGAATTTCCAATCATTGGCGGAAGATTAATTTCTAGTAAATATGCTAAGATTAGTCATGCAACTCAAAATATACTTTTTCAAACACAAGGACAGAAGGGAGAGAAGAAAAGAGGTGCTTTCCTTGCCACACAGGAGCACCAGAAAAATCTTTACCTGGATTGCCCCAAAATGAAAAACCCTACTGGTTCAAACATTAGGAAAATACACCACGTGCTGGACCCAGTGGAGCAATAGTTCAGGACACAGAGTGTTCTATTCATGAGCAAAACATAAGAGAGATGTTTTCTTTGACTATTCAGAGCCTCAGTCATGTCCTACTAGGCAAACAAAATTCATATGACCAAGACAACACTGAAGAGACCCCTTATAAGATAACCCCCCAGCTCTGCAATGCCGCATCCAGCAGCCCTGTGTCTCTCACAAAAGAGGAACTCAGGGTAACAGGGCTATCAGATTCTGAATTATTCAAAGAGATAGTATCTTTATTGACTTAATAAACAAATCCAATTTGGCCTTCATGTAAATGCAAACTATCTGAAAAAGAAAACCCTCTCTCCATCTCTTTCTCTCTCTCTCTCTCTCTCCCTTTACACTCAGGAGTTTGGCAACTGGCAACATCTCGGGGCCCAAGCCCCTAAAATTCTCTTTCAAATATTGTCACAATATTGTCACAATATCCCTGAACCTCAGTGGTGATGTCTTTCAGCTTTAAATTCAGAAAGTGCCTTGACGTGACATGCCCAGAAGCCATGGTCTACTGACTTCCCATCTGAGAAACAGAGCCTCAGCTTCTTCACTTTTGTGATGGGGTCAGTAATAATACTACATTCATGGATACAACAAGGGTAACAATAAACTATACAAAGCACCTGGAATGCATACAGTAGGTATTTGATCATCATTAGTGTGTATTATCATTATCACGCAAATCTGGGAAAGCTCAAGGAACAAGAAATGCTCAAATTTCCCACCTCCCTGCATTTTCACAGGAAATAAATTCATGTGACTAATCCTCCATTCAACAGTTACTGAGCTCCGACTGTGTGCCAGGTACAGAGATGAAGAAGGCAAGATATGAATGGTCTAGTTGAGGGAGAAACAGAAATGAAACAGAGCCCAGTGAGCTGAGTGACGCAACAGGGCAGACCAGGGATGGATCTGATTGGGCATAGATTTCCGGGAGCTGCCAACAGGAATCAGCCAGGTGGAGAAGAGTGACATGTACAGAAGGTGCAGCCAGCCGGGAAGCCTTAGAGAAGAGAGAGAAAACCACATACACGCAGGAGCAACCTTGAATACACCCTGGCTGGAGCAAACTTACAGGAAAAACATAAAAGAAGCTGGAAAGGTGGGCAGCCAACAGGCCAATCACCCTGAGGGCACCAGGGGGTACAAAGAAGGACTTTTAGCTGTTCTGTATTTTGGAAACACTCTCCTGCTGGTGGTAGCAGTGTGGAAAATAATTTGTGGAGGCTACAAAAACGTAATGATGAACAAGACATATGGAATCACCATCAAAGCTGTATACATAAGGAGACTATTCAAATGCTGTCCTCTGGATCTGAATACCCCTGAGTTCCAGTCCCCAGCACCGTCTGACAGAATGGAGGAGAAGAAGGAATTTCCAATCATTGGCGGAAGATTAATTTCTAGTAAATATGCTAAGATTAGTCATGCAACTCAAAATATACTTTTTCAAACACAAGGACAGAAGGGAGAGAAGAAAAGAGGTGCTTTCCTTGCCACACAGGAGCACCAGAAAAATCTTTACCTGGATTGCCCCAAAATGAAAAACCCTACTGGTTCAAACATTAGGAAAATACACCACGTGCTGGACCCAGTGGAGCAATAGTTCAGGACACAGAGTGTTCTATTCATGAGCAAAACATAAGAGAGATGTTTTCTTTGACTATTCAGAGCCTCAGTCATGTCCTACTAGGCAAACAAAATTCATATGACCAAGACAACACTGAAGAGACCCCTTATAAGATAACCCCCCAGCTCTGCAATGCCGCATCCAGCAGCCCTGTGTCTCTCACAAAAGAGGAACTCAGGGTAACAGGGCTATCAGATTCTGAATTATTCAAAGAGATAGTATCTTTATTGACTTAATAAACAAATCCAATTTGGCCTTCATGTAAATGCAAACTATCTGAAAAAGAAAACCCTCTCTCCATCTCTTTCTCTCTCTCTCTCTCTCTCCCTTTACACTCAGGAGTTTGGCAACTGGCAACATCTCGGGGCCCAAGCCCCTAAAATTCTCTTTCAAATATTGTCACAATATTGTCACAATATCCCTGAACCTCAGTGGTGATGTCTTTCAGCTTTAAATTCAGAAAGTGCCTTGACGTGACATGCCCAGAAGCCATGGTCTACTGACTTCCCATCTGAGAAACAGAGCCTCAGCTTCTTCACTTTTGTGATGGGGTCAGTAATAATACTACATTCATGGATACAACAAGGGTAACAATAAACTATACAAAGCACCTGGAATGCATACAGTAGGTATTTGATCATCATTAGTGTGTATTATCATTATCACGCAAATCTGGGAAAGCTCAAGGAACAAGAAATGCTCAAATTTCCCACCTCCCTGCATTTTCACAGGAAATAAATTCATGTGACTAATCCTCCATTCAACAGTTACTGAGCTCCGACTGTGTGCCAGGTACAGAGATGAAGAAGGCAAGATATGAATGGTCTAGTTGAGGGAGAAACAGAAATGAAACAGAGCCCAGTGAGCTGAGTGACGCAACAGGGCAGACCAGGGATGGATCTGATTGGGCATAGATTTCCGGGAGCTGCCAACAGGAATCAGCCAGGTGGAGAAGAGTGACATGTACAGAAGGTGCAGCCAGCCGGGAAGCCTTAGAGAAGAGAGAGAAAACCACATACACGCAGGAGCAACCTTGAATACACCCTGGCTGGAGCAAACTTACAGGAAAAACATAAAAGAAGCTGGAAAGGTGGGCAGCCAACAGGCCAATCACCCTGAGGGCACCAGGGGGTACAAAGAAGGACTTTTAGCTGTTCTGTATTTTGGAAACACTCTCCTGCTGGTGGTAGCAGTGTGGAAAATAATTTGTGGAGGCTACAAAAACGTAATGATGAACAAGACATATGGAATCACCATCAAAGCTGTATACATAAGGAGACTATTCAAATTTCAGCTCTGGGGAAAGAATGTCTTTTATTCCTTGTAAATGTTTACACCTCACTAAGCGCGCGCGCACATGCATACATACAGCATCTCGGGGGGCTGGTGATAGTTCCTGGTGCTGGGTTGTTTAGCAAGGCCTGTGCTATCTGGGAACTTCCAGAAGAAGCAACACCTACCTGCAGTTTGTATCCAAAGAAAGCAAATCTGAGAACTTGGAAAGGCTCGAGGACAGGAGGTATCAGAGATGCCAAGAAAGGGCAAACGGCAGATCAGGGGAGACACATAACTATTAATGACAAACTTAACACTGGGAGCCCTTTAGCCTCCCTTCAGCCAGTTTCTCAATAACGCTCCGAAAATCAGAGAGGTGAGGGGAAAAGTAGAATTAAGAAAACTGGATAAATTAGCCACATTTAAATCCACAGATATCATGCCCAGGAGAGAAGAAGAAATGGTCTTATTCACAAAGAGAAAGAGGACAGAGAAGGGGAGGGAGGGTTCCAGGAGAAAGTCAATAAAACAATAAATGCCACAGTATTTGTTGCATCTGGAGAAAAAGGCAATACAGTTATGTGGGGTAAGGACTCTGGAGACAGACCCGAGTTTAATTCCCAGCACTGCCATTTACTATATGACCTTGACTGAGCCCATTTTTCAACCTCTCTGGGCCACAATTTTTGACATTGCCTGATTAACAAACCCTAACTCACTGGGTAGACAGAAGGACTATAGAGATAATGTGCATACAGCAGTTAGCACTTAGTACGTGCTCAAAAAACTGAAGCCTATTATCAGTAGTCTTAGAGACGAAACCTTCATGTAACTGATCAGAAAAAAATCAGAAGTAAAGCTGTGCTCCCCAGCAATTCTGAACGGAGGAGAAGGCAGATTCTGCGTCTCATACAGCGATGTGTTTTTTGAGGTCAGCATAGAAATTGCTGTGGGCACGTGCCGCAACTAAGGAGCCGGAGAGCCGCAACTAACGAGTCTGCCTGCCGCAACTAAGGAGCCCACATGCTGCAACTAAGGAGCCCGCCTGCCACAACTAAGACCCGGCGCAACCAAATAAATAAATATTTTTTTTAAAAAAAAAGAATTGCTGTGGGGACATCTCCACTGTCACCACTGTTGTCAGGCCCTCCTTCCATGGAAACATTAACTGACACTACGAACATCCGTTCAGCAGGCATTTACTGAGCGCTTACTACGTGCAAGGCAATATGACAGTCCATACTGTAGCCATGACAGAAAGACCGGTCTTACCTTCAAGGCAATGAATCAATCAAAGAGACATGGACACAAATAAGTGTAAGACCAGATAGGAAATCATGCCGTACGGCAGGTACAGAGAACAGCTCTAAGGATGCAGGAGTCCCAGAGGTGAATTGTATGGAGAATGTATAAGGATAAAGCAAAAAAAGGAAGATCTGAACTGAGTCTTGCAAAGGGGGTTGAACTTGACCATGTGGAAATAGGGTTGAACTTGGCCATGCGGAGATAAGAGGAAGGGCACTGCAGAGACGATGGTGTATGTAGACCCACAGAAGCCAGAAAGGACAGGAAATGAAAAGGCAACAGCAGGTACGGGGGCTGAAAAGCTAGGACTCTGGGCTTTAATCCTTAGCTCAGCATCGTTCCAGATGCTGCTCCTGCCACAGGATATCAACAGGTGTCCTGGGGGACAACGTGGCTTCCACAGAGCTAGACAGGCTTCCCGACTGCAGTGTGCCCGAGCCTCCAAGAGTCTTAAGGGCTTCGGGAATCTCTTTGGAGCGGAGCTTTTCCCCAGCTTGTTTGACCAAAGGCCCCTTCCCCCCCCACACCCCCCACACCCCCATTTTCTCTCCACAGTGTGGGAAAGACAGTTGTTTCAGTCCGGGCTGTGCTTCAGAAAGCCTATTTTATATATTATAAATATAGAAAATATGTTACTCCACTGACTGAAAAAATTGAGAACTGATGTTTCCAAACAGGAACGACAGGGCACTCAGCAGGGGGTCTGCATTGGGAGGATTAAATCACATCCAATACGATCACCAAACTATCTTCTACTCTTTCAACTGCCGTTTGTTAACGGAGTGCTATTCTTTCACGTGTGCTGTCTGCACATGCTGTGCAGGACAGGACCCGGTACTGCTCCAGAGAACGGTTCACCACCGTCAAACTGAAAAGACAGGAGGAAGAAAAAAGAACTCCAGAGCTCGCTCCCTCTGGACCATCCAGGTGAGAAGTGGGTCACTCAGGGAGAGCAGTATGTGCCTGGCTCCTCTGGGCGGGCTCTGGAGTTCTGGCAGGTAAAAGACAGGAGAAGTAAAATCAGCAGAAGGAACACTGGATCTGGAGGCAGACAGATCTGGGTTTAAATGCTTTCTCTACTTTTAAGTTCATAGTCTCAGTACACTCATTTCTAGGAATCGGTCCTAGGCTAGTTGCCAATATAGTGTGACTTACAACAGCAAAAGAAAGAAAAAAAAGATGCACCCTAAACATCCAAAAGTGGTGACGTGGTGGGAGTTCCCTGGCAGTCCAGTGGTTAGGACTCGGCACTTTCACTGCCATGGGCCTGGGTTCGAGCCCTGGTCAGGGAATGAAAATCCCACAAGCAGCGCAGCCAAAATGAAAACAAACAAACAACAAAAAGTGGTGAAGTGGTTAAATAAGTCATGATACGTACATATGATAAAGTAGGAGGCCAGGGCTTCCCTGCTGGCGTAGTGGTTGGGAGTCCGCCTGCCGATGCAGGGGACGCGGGTTCGTGCCCCGGTCCGGGAAGATCCCACATGCCGCGGAGCGGCTGGGCCCGTGAGCCATGGCCGCTGAGCCTGCGCGTCCGGAGCCTGTGCTCCGCAACGGGAGAGGCCACGGCAGTGGGAGACCCGCGTACCGCAAAAACAAACAAACAAACAAAAAGTAGGAGGCCACTGCTACAAACCACTTTTCAAAGATTTTTTTTTATAACCATTATATTCACAGCCCATGTAACATATTAAAGGGAGCGGGGGAATGCGGCTTCAGAAGCAATGCGAGCAATATGAAATTTATAGACAAAAGGAACGAGCGAGAGGAATGCAGGAAGTTTACAATCAGGAACCACTCGAGAAGAGCGAAGCTCTGCAATTCAAGCACGCAGAGAGAAGTGGACGGCAGGAAACCCGAGAGGGCCTGCCTCAGCCCTCAGACGGATTCCCTCGCAGGTCGCATCAGGAATGCCAAGAAGGGGCAGAACAGAGATAGAGGCTTCTATCTGTTTCAGCCGAGATGTAGGTCAGTGTGTCATTTCTTCAGAGGTGAGTCGGGATCAGAGCAGCCGGTAATTCAAAGGCAGAAGAGCCGAGAGCTAAATGTAAAGGGCCTCTCTGGAGGGTCCCTCAGGCCCCTAAGACTTCCATCTTTTTTACCCAGCAAGTGACTAAGAATGCACTATGAAGCAGATCATTTCTCCCCCTCTCCGACTGTCCTATAAATTGGTCCTGTGTTTCCCAGCACCAGAAGGGGTAGTAACTCACGCAGAGCAAAATGCCAGTGAGTACAAATTTAGAACATGGGTTAAACAATACTCTGATCAAACCTCCAGCAACAGCCCCGGAGAGACAGAGGGGGGAGAAAGCAAGAGCCCAGCTCTCCCTACAACTCAATTCTATGCTCTAATTCAGAGCAGTATAATTAACCCCGAGTTTCACTGCTAACACTGAACTTTCTCAGCCTGATGAGAATATCATTTAGAATCCTGCAATCGCCAATAATAGCAATATGACACAATGGTGCCTATTGAGGCCCTAATCAGGGCGCATAGTCATTTACATAGAACATTTTCTGTGACTCTCTGTAATACAATGCCACAAAGACTCAATTGAGACACAAGTCTCCCTTTCCCATAAACGAGAAAAGAAAAAAGGAAAGAAAGAAACCACAATTTCCTTTACAGGACAGCACAGATGGTCCCCACCTTTCCCGAGGGCTCTCCAGGCCCAGGCACTTCACTAGACACTGCTCGTCATGACGCTGACCAGAAACGAGATGCTTACGCGTTACTGGCTGTGTGTCGGCCTAATCTCATCACACAGGAAAAGGAGATCTGTGGCGCTTTAGGAAAACCCTGAGCTTAATAAAACAGAGCAAGGGATGTGGAGGAACCCGGCTGGATTAACAGCTTTCAAATCCCAGCTCCGACTTCCCCGGCCTCCCCGGGTGGCTCACGTGGCCTTGGATTCAGGCCTGGAGAAACACAGGCCACTGTCCCGTCCTGTGGCCCAACCGGTGCCGTGGGCCACAGAGTGAGTCTGAAAGGAGGTGACCGGGTGCCGTGAGTCACCGGTGAAGGAGTATCACGTGCGCAGTGCAGGACGGCCACTGTACTGAGAAAACAGCAGGATTCGGAAGCCAGACAGACCAGAGTTGGCATCCTGGCGCCATCCCTTAGACTTTGAGCAGTTATTTACCTGCTCGGAGCCTTTGTTTCCTCCTCTGAAAAATGGGCTTTGAAGACTGGGCAGGGATGAAGGGTCCTACTCAGCATCTGAAACACACGACACGGTGCACAGCGTAAAAAGAGCAACAATTATGGGTATGGCCATCGGCATTATTCTTTAGTAAAGATTTGTGGAAAAACCAATAGCCCTTGGAGCATAATGTTTAAATGCCTGGCGCCAGAGCCAGGCTCCCTTGATTCAAATCCTAGCTCTACCACTTCCTGGTTGGGTGACCTTACTTAACCTCTGTATCTATTTCCTCATCTGTAAAATAAGCAAACTAATGGCACCTACCTCCCAGGGCTGATATGCGGATTAAATGAGTTAATATATGCACAGCATTTACACAGTATATACATAGGTACCAGGCACTAGTCTAAGGATTTGTTACATAAATAAATATAAGATGAATCAATAGGGATCTGGGGAAAGGGGTGTCCTTTAAGGCAATAGCAGTAGTTACTAATATCTATAGTATACCTTCATATTCATACCCACTAAGTTACTTAAGGCTTTCATTGAAACAAACAAAAAAAATCCTATGATGTGAAATTGGGGCCTAAGTTCTAAGGATGGCCTGGGAGGGAATCATCCTTTCTTGAAGGTTTCCTTTAAGAAAGAAGGAAAAACAAACAAACAAAAAAGACCCTGGTTAATGGGAAGCACGGAATGAATGACCATTTGTTCTTTTTCTAGCTCAAGTCTTTGCCTGTACAGCCAAGTTCTTCCCAGCAGATCACATCCTTCTCATGTGCCATCTTGTGGGAATGGCCAACAGGAAGATCCAAGCCAGTGTCTAGCACCAGGACAGGCGGGGCTGAAGGAGAGGAAAAGGGAGTCTTGGGCCAAGTCTGTGTGTTACTTTCTGACCAAGGCGAAGGGCTCCACTTGGCGACTGTTAACAGGGTCAGCACTTCAGAGTTCAGGCTACGAAGTCCTCCCAAGTCCCTACTCCATACATGCCCCAATTTGCCTTGGAGAGAAGCCTTGTAGTAAGTAAAGCATTTGTTGGTACTCAGCTGGCTAGTATGGGTCAAATGCTCTGTTTCTGCTGACCAACCCGGGTAGGGCCACCATCAGTGGTACCACCCACCAAACAGCTAACGAGGCCAGACCTCAAGGACAGACTCACCAGTGACTATCTTCTCCTCTGTACTTGTCTCATCATTCTGAAGGATTTCCACACCAGATTGGGAGCAACACAGGGACTGGTCCTCGGTCACTCTGCCCAGATGCAAATCCAAGGCCAATGAAGTGGACAGGCACATGTATCTCTTGAACACCCACCAAGACTGGACGCGTGCACCCCCTGGCCAGCACGACCGATCTAACATGACGGTGATCTCATCCAGTCCCACAGCATCGCACAGCTGATGCCTCTCAAATTTATCATCCCAGCCTCAATGTCCGCTCTGGACTCCAGGCACCTGTTACCAACACCTTGCTCAACAACTCCACATAAAAGCATCTCAAGCTCAAAAGTCTAAAACCCACACCCCCTGCCCAGTTCATTCCACTCCCCACAGAGCTGCCTCCTTGCTATTCCACAAACGAGCCAATCGGTCTTACCTCAGGGCATTTGCACCTGCTGTTCCCTATGCCCCCTTGGGGAGGCTTTCCCTGACCACCATATGTAAATTAGCACCCGCCCCCCCCTCCATCAACCTATTTTACTTCTCTTCGCAGTCTGAAGTCTACCTGTCTTCCCCAGCAGATGTAAGCTCCATGAGGGAGGCGGCATGGTTTGTTCTGGGTATGTCAATATCTCCAGCACATACACAGGGTTTGGCACAGAGCAGGCAGTGACTACATTGCATGTGAATGAATGAATGAATCCTTTAATTGGTTGATTAATTAGAAGCCAAGGTAGACAAAGAGAGGGTCAAAAACCAAAATCGTTACCTGGGGCTTAACTTCAAGTTTTTAAGATGCACTTGAAGCCCAGCCAAGGAGTCTCGTGGAGGCCCTCAGCAGCCAGAGTTAGGCTGGGCTGCTCAGCTTCCCTTTTCTCCCTTCTCCTCTCTATATTTTATTTCATAATGTTTGGAAACTGATGGCACATGAAAGTCCAGAGCTGAGGGATGAGCATGTCACCAAAAAACAAGGAACCAAGTCGGGGGAACATCCCGGCGGGGGGCAGGAAGAGGCGCTGGGGGACTGAGTCGCTCTCTGCCACCTGGCCTGCTCTGGCCAGCTGGACGCGGAAACGGTCACTCACTGAGCCTTGACCAAGCGCCAAGCACCTAGCCGCACGTTCATCCTCGTGACGACCCTACGATACAGTCACAGGGATGCTGCCTCTAACGTGGGGCTAGGTTCTAATGTCACCAGGGAGTGGGGGCAGGACCGGGCCTAAGCATAATAATCCTTGAAATGTACCAACCTAGGCATTTGTTGGAGAAGGACACACTGTCCCCCGCGTTCCAGCACTGGACAGGTGACGTAATGGGCTCGCGGCTTGCATGTAGGAGCCACAGTGTATGAAAAGTGTGCATTGTAATCCCTAGAACCACACTCACGAGGCAGGATAACTACACTGTGAGAGGCACCAGGACACCAACGAGGAAGATCAGACGCGTGTTTCCAATCCCGCATGCCCTGCAGGCCAAGTATGGACATACAGCTGGTAAAGAGCAGAGTGGGACCCCGTCCCACCAGCATGTTGTGCCAGACCCAGGCTGGGCCTCTTCTATGTTGTCCTTGACCCCATGGCGCCTTCCACACTATGGATGCTTCCCACGCGCCTGCTGGAAGCGCTTCAGCCTAGCAGAGGATTTATCATGTGCGTCACGCTTTCGAATCTACTAGGGCTTCTGCAGGCTTTGGCAGCCCCATAAGGTGTTGGGACTTCTCGTCTCACCGATGGGAAGAGCTCAGAGAGGTCAGAGACTTGAATGTTCGGAGAGGTAAGAGGAGGTGCAGAGTCGACCCAGGTCTTCTGACACCAGGGCCCGGGCTCTTTCCACAGCTCAACACGTTTACCTTCTGTCCCTGTGTTGTGACTTTACCTTTGGCCCTCCTACTTTTACAGGCTCCCTGCAACCTCATCCCACCATTTACAAAGCGGAAGAGTCGGCTTGGAGTCTGTGCCCCTAGACTCTAATAGGCGATGGTCACTGCACAAAACAATTAGGCGGTTCTTTGCTTAAGTAGGAAGGAGGTCAGTTCACAGAGTTCTGCAATTATTAAAGTCCTTGAAAACACTGCTTACTGCCCACATCCATAACCACCAGGCTCCTCCTCCTCAGTAAAGGACCCTTTTTTTTTTTTTTTTTTTTTTTCAGTACAGGGCACGAACCCGTGTCCCCTGCATCGGCAGGCGGACTCTCAACCACTGCGCCACCAGGGAAGCCCAAAGGACCCTTATTTTTAACTTTACATATTGCACTGGGGACTAAAAGGCTACACTTCCCAGCCTCCCTGACAGCTTAACTGTGTGTACGTGACCAAGTCACAACCAGTGAGACGTAAGCAGAAATGTTCCGTGGGGCTTCCAGAAAAGAGCTGAGAGAGAGCTGATTCAGCAGAGAAGGTGCCTCCTTTGAGGGCTGTGCCTTTCTTCCTTCTGCAGCGTATGGCTCAGGCACAAGAGCTGGAGTTCCAGGAACACCCTGGGCTGTGAGATGACCTGAGGATGGACAACTGGGTCCCAGATGACACCACGGGGCTCTAAGGGCCCCGAACTGCTACCTCCAACTTATTTTTATGTGAGACACAAAACTTTACATCACTGACGCATCTTTTAAATTACTGTGAATCTGGAGGTTTTCGGGGGTTTTGATTTTGTTGTAGGCAGCTAAAGCCGATCCTAACTAATATGATCTCAAAGCAAAACGAAAACACCAACAAAACCCTGCCCCCATCTTTATCCCCAACCAGCTCCATAAAAAGCAAAACATCTGTCTAGATAAAAATCCAACATTCCTACAAATTAAGTTGTTTTACATTTGAACGTCCAGAACTTCTTACACTATCATCTCTATCACTGGCTCCGAAGAGCAGACAATGAAGATTCTATGTCCTTTTCTAATTGAAAGAACAATTTCCTCCAGTCTTACTGAGAGGCACTCATCAGAGGTCTTCATGAGTCTAGGGGATGAAAGGGTAGGGAAAGCAATTTTAAGCTCCCACATGGGAAGGACAGAACAGGACTTCAAGTTGAAAACAGTCCTGCTCGTCTTTAATATTTTTATTCTTTCTCTTATACAGCTAAACATGTATGTTTATCAAAGACGAACTGTGTAGTAATTACAAATGGGATTGCCAAAGAAATCCTCAACACACGAAAAAGAAAAAAAAAATCTGTGTGCTTAGGATTCGGGGGATTTCATATCACCTCATTTAATCCACGCTAAAGAATAAATAATACAATGAGCTAGGTTTTACTATTATCCCATAACACATAAGGCAATTGTGCTTGGAGAGGTTAGAGGATTTGTCTAAGGTCACATAACTAGACAGTTTTCTTATTCAAATAATTGGGAGAGGAAGACAGGAAAGGGCAAAGAATAATTTTCCTTCTTTATATCTTTCTGTATAATCTGAATTTTATACAACTAGGTACATGCATTCTTTGACTTTTTGCCTTTTAAAAAAGTTTGTTTTTCATGGCTCTGGAAAGGGAAAAGTAATTGGACCAACCTGCATGAGGTCACAAGGGCTAAACAATGCACACAGGTGTGAGGCGCACCGGACCCAAGAAGACCAGCCCACACCCACGAGGCAGGGGGAGGGATGTCCAATGAGGCTGGACGCGTCCGCTGTGCTCACTGCAGCACCTACAGCTCTCAGCACGTGGCCTGGCACACACACAGCAAGCCCACCGCCAGGGTACCGCTCAAAGCCTGCAGGGACAAACCTGTGTCACACAGCACTACAACACGGCATGAAATCATACATTCATCATTGCAAATCTTTTTTGCTTTAGATTCACTTCCAAACTACCCTTCAGTTGCAGGAGTTCTAACTTGTAGCTTTAACTTCCCTCTCCACTGTGGGTCCAAGCGAAAAGTCAAGAATGGGAGGGCTAGTGGCTGAATCACATTCACAGATGTCTGGTTCATCCTCACTATGTTTGAAACAAATCTAGCTTTAACAATTAAGAGATGTCATATTAAAAGCCCAGACTTCTAGTTTTTCACGAAGAACTGGGTGATGTGGAAACACCAGGTCCACTTTCTTGGGCTGAGGAGAGAGGACAGACGGCAAAAAGGGGGCATGGAGGGATCCCCAAGCTGCTCCCGGCATCACCGCTGCTGAGGCCAGCGCCCATCTTCAAGCCTACTTCTCCACCATTGGAGGAACATTTCTTGGTGTCCATGCCTCTATCAAAAGCACAAAATGGAAAGATAAACCAAGAAGACCTTGTGTTTCCAGAAAGGTGAGAGAGCATATGGCTTAGCAGCAGGGAAGACCTCTGCTCTCTGTCTAAAACACAAGCCAAGCACAACTGTGAAGAAGGACTATTAACTTATGATGCTTTTTCTTTCAGCTGGGGAGCCCCTCTCATTTCCACTCACTGCCTGGACCCTGCATGCATGTGAGCTTGGAACCTAGGAGCTCTCTGAAGAGGAGCTTCGGGGAAGAAAAAGTAACAAACCTGACAATACTGCAGGCAGTCCCTGTGCTGAAGTCCAAAAAGACCATTAGACAGCATCACACCCTCTGTCCAGCCACCTGCCCCCTTTTCCACGCCCCCTATAGACCTGAAGCAGCTTCTTCGTGAGGATCAGCTCTCCATACCCCAACAAGAAGTGTCTAATTCAATAAAGCCCTGTTGGCTGTGGTCCTGAGCCAGACGCCAAGGGGACAGTGATGAGTAAGACTGGAGCCATCCCACAAAGACTTTATCATCTACCACGGCAGACAGACCGCTGAACAGCTGCGAGCCATGGACAGGGTAGAGATGGCGGGAAAGCGCCACGGAAGCTAAGAGAAACACGCAATGTATTCCAACTTTACAAAGCGGGGAGGGCAGCGGACTTCAGGGAACAGAGCCTTTTGAAGGATGAGTGGGAAGTAGGGTTCCCATAAACTGGAGGGACAAGCGTTCCAGGAAGAGGGAACAGCATGAGTAAAACCAGGAGAAAAGGGCTTCCCTGGTGGCGCAGTGGTTGGGAGTCCGCCTGCCGAGGCAGGGGACACGGGTTCGTGCCCCGGTCCGCGAGGATCCCATATGCCGCGGAGCGGCTGGGCCCGTGAGCCACGGCCGCTAAGCCTGCACGTCCGGAGCCTGTGCTCCGCAACGGGAGAGGCCACAGCAGTGAGAGGCCGGCGTACCGTAAAAAAAAAAAAAAACCAGGAGGGAAGAAACCATGGGCACAGACTGCTGCCGCCTAGGAAGTCTGGAGGGAACCAGGGAGGCAACACTGGTGTGTAAGAGAGCTGAGGCCACACTCTGAAGCGGAGGCACCGTTTATAGTTACACTGCCCAAGGAAGGCCTTGAATGCCAAACTGGAAAATTCAGACTTACATTACGGCAGGCAGGGAGGTGCCCTTGAAGGCATGGGGGAGGGCAGGAGACCAGGAACAGAAGGTTTTCTGGTGGGTGAAGAACTCAGCTTTTGTCGTCAATGCCTCCTTGATGCCAACTCTTGGCATCTGCTCCGCCTGCCCTGCGTGCACGCATGTCCGTTTCCGTGGCAATCCCGGTACGCAACCATCTGGAGAGTGACTAACACCCACCTAAACTGACCCTATGGCGTGTGTGTATCCCCTGGTGACCTCTGGCATTCTCCAGCCTCGCCTTCCGCTCAGAGGCCAGCAGGCATGATCCTGCAGCTGAACTGGTGGCCAACATTTGAGGATTAGGAGACATCACATTAAAAAATCTAAATCTTTCTAGGACGATACTTCTACACGGCGACAAAGAAGCCGACTGGCAGCTGCCCCCTTTAGGCAGAGCACGCAGTCACCGGTTTTCCATACCGTCACCTCTTCTGAATCTCCAAGACTGAGGCTAAACATCCACTGTCCACTTACCTTTTACAGGCCACCTACCACATACCCAAAGGCCTCTGAGTTTGCAGACACATTTATGCTAGATTTATGGGCCTAGCAGATTCCTGATCCCTCCAGCCCCAGGTACTAATCCCTCCTCCAGAGCCCACAGCTGACCCACAAGACCCACACCTCCCTCCTTCTCATACTCTCAGGCCCTGGCAGATGGCACTGCTGAAAGAAATCAAAAAGCCCCTCGAGAGAGCTAGGCAACAAGCTTCGAAGAAATTCAATATACCTTTATTTTCCCCTTCTATTACCAACTCAACTCTTCCTGACTACCCACTGTGTGTCAGGCCTTCTAAGCAGTGCTCAAGAAATACGGCTGAATAAGATGGGATCCCTGCCTTTGCCGGGTCTGGGGAACCTGGAAAAACTCCAGGTGGACCTGGCTTAGATGCCACTCAGAATGAATGAAATAACAACACAGCTCAGGCATGAAACACAGCAATCCATGTACATTCTACAAGCAAACGTTCAACACTCACTAGCTAGTAAATAAGGCAGCAGGCCCAGCTTTTCAGAACAGGGGGATGTTTGGTCCCCAATACTTATTCTCATCAGAAACTGGGCAAGGAAATTTACTCTGCTGCTTTGATCTTAGATACAGAGTGAGAGAGAGAAAAGGTTGGCCATGGCAGCAAAACAGAAAAGAAATGTCAGTATGATTCCTGTCTTCGGTAAGGAAACAGCCTAGTTAAGGATCAAAACACCAAACCCTACAGATTAACCGAGTCGCTAATATGGAAGGAATGTGAACACGGGCTGGGGTCCAGGTGGGAGGCCTGCTGGATGAGGTGTGCCAGGGCTGGGTTTTGAAAGATTTTTTAATTGAAGAAGTAGCCTAGGGGGGCACAAATAATCTGTATTCTGTTTGATTAATCATCAGGACCTCCCTCTGAAAAAAAATGTTGGATCTACGATATTATTGAAGAAATAATAGGAAACATTAAATCCCACTTGAGTAAGAATGAAGTTCAAAACCCCATGGAAAACTCTGGTTCAAGAAAGCCACGGGGGCTTCCCTGGTGGCGCAGTGGTTGAGAGTCCGCCTGCCGATGCAGGGGACACGGGTTCGTGCCCCGGTCCGGGAAGATCCCACGTGCCGCGGAGCGGCTGAGCCCGTGAGCCATGGCCGCTGAGCCTGCGTGTCCGGAGCCTGTGCTCCGCAACGGGAGAGGCCACAACAGTGAGAGGCCCGCGTACCGAAGAAAAAAAAAAAAAAAGAAAAAGAAAGCCACGGATTTAGCCTGTGAATGGGTTTTCCACTTGGCAAGACAGCCCCTCATCACTGAGTGATAATACAAAGGAATGAATGGACGTTCGTATCAGGGAAATTCCTAGTGATTATTAGAATGGAAAGGAAAGAAAAGAGGGAGGAGGAAGCAAGAGTACTAACAAGCGGCAGGCACCCTCCGCTTTAAATTCTGGCAAAGGCAACAACCGTTTTGTTCAAGTTGGGATGACCTCCAGCAAGAATTAGTAAAAGCTGTAACAAAAGTGAATTTCTACACTCTTAAAAGTCATTTTTCTTGCTTTTCTTGCTCTTAATTTCTCCTCCAAACAATGGTCACGTTATAACATGCAGCCATTTGTCCCTGCCAAATAAGTAAATCAGCCCAGACCACTTGGACAAAAATGATGACAGCATTTCCCCGCTGCTCTATATTTAGTCCCGTCTTGTGCCACGTGACCTCAGGCCGTCAAACCCCTCGCCCCAGGCTCCATTACACCCATCAGGCCCACCCCTACCAACTTCCCCTTGGCTAGCCCTCTCCCCCTGCATCTTCCCCCAGGAAGGGTCCATGGGTTCAGCCACTTCCATACTTCTTTCTCTCTCTCTCTCTCACTCACACACACACACACACACACACACACACACGCAAATGAACCCTTTCTTTGCCATGAACCAAAATCCATAAATGAAAGGAACCCAAGCTGCTCCAGCTGAAGCAAAGATGGAGGTCTACAAGCCCCTGTCACTCAGTCTTGAGGCTGCCCCTACCTCTACCCCTTACCACAGAGTCCCAGAAAAGCACTATTCAAGCCAAACGTCTTCATCTTACAGGTGCAAAGTCAGAACCCCAGAGAGGGAAAGTGCCAGGCCCAAGGACATGCACACAGTCTGTTAGAAATCAGGCCGGAAGCCAGGTTTCTTGACTCACCCGACCAGCGCTCTTTCCACCGCCCACACTGCATCTTAATTCCTATAACCAACACTCACACAAAATCAACCACGCGCCCAGCATTTGTCTAAGGCCCTCTCCACAGGTTAACATATTTAATCGCCACGACAGTCTTAGGACGTAGGTTCTCTTCTCCCCATTTCACAGAGTAGGAAACTGAGACCCAGAGAGATTAAGGAACGTGGCCAAGGTCACAGAGCTGGTGAGTGGCAGAGCAAGGGGTTTGAGCCCAAGCAGCCCCACTCCAGAACCATGGTTCTTAAGCCGTTTGCCAGAAGGAATCACTTGTTGCCTTTAGGCAGAAAAGGGAATACTGTGTTATTAGCCATCTGACAAATAGACCCAGAGTTTTCCTTAAAAAGCAAAAGACCCACAAGAATGAAAAATTAAAACAACAGCAACGACACTGGAGACTGCAGTGGAAACCTGAATGTGCTAGACCCCCCTCAAAGGCTTCGGTCGGCTTTCTGGCTTTCTCTTTCAGGGTGCTGCCTGCGTGGGGTCGGGGTGGGGCGGTGTGATCCCATGTGAACGTACACAGTAGCCCAAAGTCTTCGGTCTGCTCGCAATGCATTTGTCCTTTGCACACACACATCTTGGCTTCTTTCCTACCCCTGATGCCCCAAACCCTGGGGCTTCTGTACAAAACTCACCCTCCTGTTAAGGGTTCTGGGCAGCCTACCCTTCTACCACAGAAAAGTAAAATGCTCCGCCCTTTCTTTAAAAAATAAAAAAACCATCAGTGGCTAGCCTGCCCTTTGGGGATCTTTCTCTGTATCTGGGGATATTTCTTCACCCAACTCTGGCACGTGCCCTTCAAAATCAAGTCAGATAATACAGAGGTGAACTGTCTAAACCCCCTGCTTCTTCACTGCTTCATGCACTTGCCCACAGCCTGTCCGTAGCTCATGGGCGCATCCGCACCTATGGTACCTCCAGAAGCTCCAAGCTAACGGCTGGCAACGGCAGAACCAACACACAGCTTGATTTTCAGAGGGTTTTGAAACCTCTGCTTGCTCAGCTGCTGACCCATCTCGGGCACCTGGGCTGTGCCGGCTGCAGTCACCAAGCGTTTGCTCTGCACCCGGACTGCACCAAGCCCAGTTATGAGACCTCCAAACGTGAGCTTAGTGGGGAACAGACGTAGACAAGGTTCTCACGACCCAGGGAACTCCAGATGTCCTAAGAAGGAAAGGGGACCACACCAAATGAAGGGTTGGGAGAGACAAGAGACATTCCCACAGCAGCAAGGAACAAAGAGCATCTTTACTTTCTGTGCTAACGCCCTCCAACACCGCCACCAAAAATTAGGGTATTTCATGCCGCCAGCCAAGGTGACTGCCTCAAATCCGGCCACTTTCTACATTTGCATAATGGGTCCTGACATCCGGCTACCATTTTACGGTCACCAAATCAGACACAAGGTGGAAACCTCCCCACAAAGCAATATTTATTGTCTTTGGATCATCGTTGGCTAAAACCTCCTGAAATTTCACCAATCTCAGCTCTGTAAAACAGAAAAAAATGCCACTATAAATCACAATCGAACCAGGATCTCAGGACAAGCCCATACTTCGTATTTTCTAATTTTCAGATAAATATTGGAACAGTACAGAAACAGGGTGATCTCAGAAATTGTGCCATTTTTATACCCACATGACAGAACCCAACCATTTATCTCACTTTAGTCTACTTACCTCAAATACACAATTCCCTTTAACAAAAAATATCCCTCTTTTAAACAATATGGGATATGAAGCAAAAAGAACAGGGCACCAAAACAAATTCTTTCCTACAAAATTTATGGTTCCTTTTCTGTCAGCGGTTACACACATAACTACCACCCAGGTCTGCTGCTATGTACACAACACAGGCTATGAATTTTAAAGAACTGCATCAATCTCTCATCTGTGTGCAGTGTGATGGCGCATGCTTGGGTGCTGATTTTTAAAAGCAAATCAACCTTCCTCAAATAATCTATTAAGGTAAAGAATTAGGAAGGAAAAGCTGACAGCATTCAACACCATTGCAGGGGGGACCCTAAATGCTCGTATGTGTCAGGGTGATGCCTTGAGAGCGGGAACACACTGTTGGTACCCTGGCAAGATGTCCATCACAACATTTTTTCCACCCCTTCACCTGGGTCAGCAAATTTTACTCTCACACTTGGGCAAATGAGTTTGCTCAATGGTCAGCGTAGGGAGTCGGGCCCCTTCCTGAAGGCTCCCAGGCCCACTCAACACTATTTACTCCTCTTAGGCTCAGAAAAAAAGAAGTGGATGTTGGTTTTGGCTGGGGGGGAGAGGGGGCCCTCAAAAAAAAGAATGTTTAATTTCTGATATATTGAATATTTTTGCAAATCTTTAATTTAGCTTTTAAAAAATTTCAAGGAGCTCATTTCACAACAGACAGCTACCAGATACCTACAAATATGTACGATCTTCTCTGAGTCCAAAGATGTTTCTCCAAAGTAACATTCCTTAGGGTCACTACCTTAAGTCAGAATCAGTTAACATGAGAGTGCCAAGTCCCCCCTGGTTTTCAAGTTTCTTTGCTATGGCCCCTGATTTTTGCTTTCAGGGGGTATTTTTTTAAGGGGCGGGATTCTACACTGGTGAAGCAAGAGGTCTCAGGTCCAAACAGGCTTTGCCCCCATGCATCTGCCCAGCGGGGTCAGGCAGGAGAGGGGGAAGCAGGCAGGATGCTTCCTTTCCACTGAGAGTCCTTCTCCACTGCTCTTGTCAAGGCCAAGTGCCCGCCTCACCCCTGCCACCTCCACGTTCCTGAACAGAGGTCGTCGCAAAGTCAGGAGAAGAACAGGGAGATTGGGAGATGGGGAACCGACGGCCTGACCCCAAAGGCCTGCTGGGATGGGGCCTCCCCTCCCCCACCCCACCCTCCCTCCCAGGAAGCTGGGAGAGGGGGTAACTCAACTCCGGTGAGACAGAGAAAAGGAAGGCCTCGGCTTTATTCTCGAAGGTACCTAGCCATCCCCCTAGGGCAGCTTCCAGCTGCCATTCGCATGCGTGAAGACTGTGGTCAATTTGTACCTGGGAGAGAACAAAGCAGGAAATAAAAAGGCCGTCTGTCACTTACTCAAAGCCGGAGCCCATTAAGCTTAACTAAAGGGAGCCCAGTCTCCCTGCTTCAGAAGGTGGGATTTGCTCTCCAGCCCCTCCCCTCACTGGCCCTTACAAAAGGATCTTGTTCCCACTTAACCTGTTTCTCCTGTGCCCGTTTCTAGTCTCCAAGGGGACTGCGTTTGTATTTTTAATTAGCTGCTTTTCACATAACTCTTGAAAGTTCTGTTATTACTTGTACATGGGAAGAAAAATAGATCTAAACAATGAAAAGAGAATTCTCCCTCCCACCTCAGATCCCTGGGATCCCACTGCCTCATCCCAGGGGCTTCACTTCTAAGATTCCTCCCAATGCTCCCAAGGCAGGCCCAGGGCTTCGTGCCACTCACAGCGCCCCGCAGCCACATCCCTCGTGTGTGTAATTCATGCCTGGCACTTTGCTAGGACTTTGCAAAATGGATTCTCGACAAAATGTTTGAACAAAGAATCTGCAGACTGGGGGTGATCGAGCCATCTCAGCAAGGAGGATGATTTTAAGAAACAGAGGGGGCCACTACAATTAATTTACATCTACTCTCCATGTCATTCACATATCACAAACATTTTTATAGCAAGGAACAAGCATCCATGCATCCCCTATTTCATTTAACACCATGAGGCACATTTTTAATCTCCCCATCTTACGGGTGAGAAACGGGAAGCTCAGAGACGAGCTCGGTTGCCCAGGGCTGTTACCCAGCTGAGTCCCAGGTTCCACTGCCCTGTCCAGGGACCACCCACACCAACTTCCTACCCCAGGTGGTCCTTACTGCCCCTACGACACTGATGTGCATTAATACCACTACCCAAAAAGGTCTCAGGCTTCTGCCTTTTGCTATGATAGTGGTTAATAGTAAGTTCAGCTGTAGGGTTGGCTGCCTGGGTTCAAATTTTGGCTCTACCACTTAAGATCTCTGTAGCCTTGAGCAAAGTACTTAATCTTTTTTAAGCAAATTACTTAATATTTTCCACCTGCAAAAAGGGGCTATCGTAGTCCCCACTCATCTGTATGCTTTGTGCGTTCATTAAGAAAATGTATGTAATTACCACCATTACCAAAGTGATGGGTACAGGAGTCAATGTTCCTATGATGTTCGTCGTCTAGCACAATGCAGGCAGGGCACTGCAAACGGGCACAGTACATGACACCAGACAAGTGCTTCCAAGCTCATCTGCTTCGTTTTCCCACGACAATCCAGTGAGGCTGGCAGGGCAGGAATTAGGGGACCCATTTTAGAGATGAGGCTTCTGAGGCTCATATATGCACACAGTTGTGGCCATGTGATCCGAATCCCCAATACTAAGCTCTTCCCCGCTCCCAAGCTGCCTTCTCTACAGAGTTGCCATGAGGATAAGGAAGGAGACACAGTGCTCATCTGTCTGTCCAAGGGGGGTCTGCCCCGCTGGGAACCCTCAGAACCACAAGAGGAAGGGAAGGCTGAGCAGCCCTCGCCAAGGAGGATCCAGAGCTCAAACCACGCGTGGGACATGCAGGTCAATTCAAGCCACTCAAGACCTCCAATTCTGCCAGCCCAGCTTCCTTTGAAACCCACAAAACGGTGGCTGCAAAGGCAAACAGAGCTGTCTCTTGGTGGATCCTCATCCAGAGAGGTATGTCATGCGGTGGACAAAGGTGGAGCCTGCCTCCCTGCAAACTAGCTGGAGGATCTTACACAAGTCACCTTACCAGTATTTTTAAAATTCAGTTACACTCAGCCCCATCTGCCAAGTACTTAACAGTGGCTTAGAATAATACAAACAACACAAAAGAATAAAATAAACGGCCAAGGGAATCGGGATAAGAGAAAAATAAATGTAAGGCAAATAATAAAGCCAGGGGTAAGACCAGCACGTAGAAAAATATACCATATGATCAGTTCCTTTCTGCAGAAGTGTCAAGACGGGTCACAAACCTAGCTCTCAGGTGCTTAGTAACCAAAGCCAAAGGGAAACATGATCAGCCACGAGATTCTCAGTGCCCAGAAAAAGAAAACAAACCAGTTGTTCTGGAGAAGCACATCTTTCCCTGTCTGATTCAGAGCCTCAGAAAAGTTTCTCCATCAGACCTTCATAAAGGGTCACAATGGTATAGCAAAAGATTCGCCACCACAGACCCTAATGTCTCTGCCAGGCAGTTCCTTACTTCACCAGCTCCTCTTGCAATTCAAAGGCATAATCCAAAAGGGACGATTCAGCCGAAATGGGGAGGTCACTTTACCCCTAGCCTCAGTTACCTAATCTACAAAATGATCCCTCTATCCGACCAGACTGTTGTGAGGGTTAAACAGGATAACAGGTGATAACTCACATGCCTGACACGCAGCAGGTCCTCTGTAAAGATCAGTTCATAGCTTCTACAAGAAGGTAAGTTCCTCTGGGGTAGGCTCTTGGGCGGAATTGGTCATTGATTTATCCCAAGCATCTAGAATGGCCACTGGTACATAGTAATTACTCAACAAATCTTCGTTGAATTAATTTTCTGCAGCAGTTTCCTGAAAATACTAGTCTCATGAGATATTTCTAAAAATAGAGATAAACAGATACGAGGTAAAACAAAAATCTGGGAAAAATAAGGGTTTTATATTCGCCTCCCTCTCAGTGTCATAAGCACGTGGAACGTTCTTAGAAGTCTTGCAAGAAAGACATCTGTTTGATTTTGTTTAGCCCAGAGTTCTCTAAACTTGCTTGACCACAAACCCCCTCTTTTTCCCCCATAGAATGGGAAAGTGATCCACAAGTGTTCTCGTGACCCTAGGGGACTCTAACTGATCCTAAGAAGGAAAGGGGGCCACCCCAGAGATAAGAGGTGGGCCCATAGTAGCCTAGGAACGAAAAGCATCCCCACTCTCCAAGCCAACCCCTTCTACCACCACCACCTATGAACTTTGGAACACGTGGCATTTTTTTTTAAATCAAATGGATCCTTCAGACCTAACCAGCTCCCTCTGTCTGGACACATGGACACTCTGGCTGCCCCTGAACATTCCAGAACCCACTTGTTCAGCAAGACCAACTCCCAGTCTCCTGGCTCAGGGTCACCTGCCTGCAGAGAAACACCCAAGTCAAAGCAAAGCACAGAGTCTGGGTCGGGGAAAAGGTCCTTACCACCCCCAGGGAGCTTCCTTGGAAGAGGGTACAGGAGGCAGGAGGACCTGGGTATGTGTCCATCCAGGAGTCCCTGGGTGGCAGGCCGCAGAGTGCATCACATGTTTCTGTTTAGCTCACTAAGCTGAGAGGCCGCCTGGCAACAGGTACCCCTGGCTGACGCTCTAGCCACCCGCCCCCGCAGGTGCCACCCCCGAGCTCCCAGAGAGCCAGGCGGGCAGAAGGCCAGGCCATCCGAATGACCAGCACCCCCTCCCCCATGCAAACCACGGCTCTCTCAGGCACCCACAGGGCTCGCCAGACAGGAAATGATTAACGAGTGTTTACTGAGCCCTTCCGGGCAGCTGAGGGCTGTTCCCAGCCTCGGATACGCCCCGGCAGGTTCTGACACCCATTCACTCATTCGTGAAACAGTCGTTAAGTGTCTGCCTAGTACTGAGTACCAAGCACCGGCCCAGGCTTCTACATGAACCCTGGCCTTGCCCTCAGACCCCTCTGTGCTGCTGGACTGCCTTGGCCTGCCGTCCACCTACACAGCCACGAGATTCACGTTCCTCCTACTTCTAGGCACCTAGTCCGTGTGTTCGAAATGGCCTGTAGGTGACTGTGGGCCCAACTGTTGTTTAGCATCACTATCCACCTTCCGCCCCCTGGGGCTTGACATCTTGAATGCAACCCTGAACTGCATTCTCAGCAGCCCCGTGTGCCGGGACAGGAAGGCGGCTGAGACCCGTGAGTCCTCTGCTCCCAAAGCCCCAACAATGCGTCTCTCCAACCCCACCTCCCCCATCTGCCCATGTTGTTCTTGCCGCCTGGAAGGTCCTCCCTGACGGCTGCATCTGCTGTTACAGCAGCAGAGCGGTGGCTCCTCCTTTCCTGCACTAGATCACGAGGTCCTTGACTGCAGGGACATCACCCTCCATTCTCGTTCTCCTGGGACTCAGCACAGGCCTTGGCACAGAACAGCTTCAGGGGACCATGCTGAATAAAGAGGAGTGGAAATCAACACCGTGCTTGGTAGACTTTCATAGATGCCAGCCTTGAAAACACCACCTTGAGGCTGTGGCTAATTCAATTAGCACCACTTAGAGCGAGGATGCAACTCCAAACAAGCTGATTTGCAAGGCTGTTGCTAGCAAAGCATTCACAAAAAGAGATAAGAGGGGAAACTGGGGCAAAGGCCCGCAATGGCCAGCACTGCACTCACCCCAGTAACACCCACTTCAACGCTCCCCACCCCACATCCCCAGGCTGCTGCAGACCTGGACTCATGTGACCCCCAAGAAACCACCCAAACACAAGCGAGGGAAACTACCACAGCTCTCAGTCACTTCCACAGAGTGAACCCAAGTCTTCCTGACTGTACTTTTCAGTGCTCCCCCCTGAAGCAGATATATTTTTTTAAACTGAAAATCGGTTGATTACTACCTTCCCATGTAGAGGAAAGAAGCGTGGGCTTTCGCACTCTCTCAGATTCAAGTTCAAATCCCGGCTTTGCCACTCCCTCCCCTTGGGATCTTGGCAAGTCACTAGACCTCTCTGCGTCTCAGTTTCCACCTCCGTAAAATAAGACACTCCACCACGGCCTCGGGATTGTTGTGAGGGTTAAATGAAATAAAGTGAGAGAAGGTGCCTAGCAAAGTGTCTGGCCCCAGTCTGGGCTTAATAGATGCTCAGCGCTTCCCCTTCCCTGGTAATTCTTCAGAATTGAGCCCAAACAGAGGCAATAAGCACAGTGGACAGAGCCCCGCTCTGGAGCCCACTGCCCAGGTTCTAATCCTGACTCCACCCTCCCAGCTGTGTGACCTCAGAAGAGGTACCTGACCTCTCTGCGCCTCATCTGCAAAAGGAGGGTAACAATACCCCGACCCATGGAGGGCTCTCATGAGAATGAAAGTACTGAGAACTCGGCTTGACACAGAAGCACTCAATATGCATATTAGCTACTCTTACTAACTCCAAGTTAGACTTATTGCTCCTCCTAGGTTACAAAAGATTTTCGCTTACATTATCTCCCTGGATCCTCCCAACTCCTCCTGGGGGCAGGTGAGGTGGGGATGAGTTACTGGGAGAACTATGCCCAGCCTATAGCAGTGAGGCTGTCATCTGGCCCTAATGGTGTTTTGTTTGGTTAATTTGAGTCAATATTTTTTAAAAGCAGGTGTTTCAACATTTAAAACTATTTTCAGCTTTTCTTGGGAAAAAAAAAAAAAAAGGAATCAGAGTAACTGACAACTTTGGTTTCCCTAGGGTTAGAATCCCAGCTCCAACACTGACCAGTTGTGTGGTCTTTGGGCAAGTTACTTGACCCAACCGTGTCTCAGATTCCTCAATTCTCAAATGAGGATTAAAAATTGGAGAGGGGCTTCCCTGGTGGCGCCGTGGTTGGGAGTCCGCCTGCCGATGCAGGGGACACGGGTTCGTGCCCCGGTCCGGGAAGATCCCGCGTGCCGCGGAGCGGCTGGGCCCGTGAGCCATGGCCGCTGGGCCTGCGCGTCCGGAGCCTGTGCTCCGCAACGGGAGAGGCCACAAGAGGTGGCGTGGGTTTGATTGGTAAGGATTAAGTGAGGTGGTATTTATTTAACGTTTTATTTTGTATCGGAGCATAGCTGATTAACAATGTCATGTTAGTTTCAGGTATACAGCAAAGTGATTCAGTTATACATACACATGTATCTATTCTTTTTCAAATTCTTTTCCCATTTAGGTTGTTACATAATATTTAGCAGAGTTCCCTGTGCTATACAGTAGTAGGTCCTTGTTGCTTATCCATTTTAAATATAGGAGGTGCTATTTATAAAGCACAAAATACAGCACCTGAATGGACAGTGGTGATAAGCACAGAACACTGTGCGTGTACACAATGCCACTGAACTATACACTTAAAAATGGCTAAAATGTACAAAATAAAAAAGTATAAAAAAATATTTTTAAAACTGGCTAAAATGCTAAATTTTGTTATATGTATTTTACTACAATTTAAACAAACACACTGTCTGACACATTTTAATGTGTTATTTAAAAGTGGGGAGGCACTCGCCTTCGAACAGGGCATCTTCTCTGAGTTGACCAAAGTCCCCACTACTCCCTACTGCCTCATTAACACCACTCACATTCTGAGCTGCACCCCTGCCATAAGAGCTAGATGAGAATACTGTGTGTAAAGGCACTTGGAACACTCTGGTAAGCATTGCTTTCTTTCCTTAAGTCACTCCACTCAAGATAAATGATCTAGTAAGTGGTAAGACCAGACACAGAACCCAGGCTACCTTCGCCCCCAAGTCCAGCTCTTGTCTCACCATCAGCACGTTGCTGGCAGCCTCAGTACATACACGACCACCACACAGGCTTGGTCTTGATGGGTCTCTCTCATGAAGAAGCGCACACAGCTCCAATCTACAAAAGGTAGCAAAACTGATCGAGCCCGATAGATTAAATGTCTTACAAAGTGTGCTGATGCCCGTGTGACACTGAACGCTAAAAGGCAGGCTGTGCCTATGTCAATCTCTGGTGTGCCCAGCGGGTCTGGTCCCTGAACAGACGGTAGTGACCGCCACTGCCCTCTGCCCTGCCTGCCTCCTAGAATGAGGCTTCTGCCTTGATCACCAAGCCCCACTTCTTACTTAAAGGCCCAATTCAAGTCCCACCTCTTCAATTCATTTGACAAAACACTGACTGCGCACCTCCTGGATACCTGGCCCTGTGACATGGTGCCCTGGGGGAACCCAGTCTACTTAGGCAGACAAAGACACAAGGATGTCTTTCAGGATGTGTGCAGACCTGGTGGAAAGGGCATGGCACCTTGGAGGAAACTGCAAGAAATGTGAGCCCACACAGTGTATAGGTCCAGGATCCAGAAGGCCCTGGGAGCTCTGACGGGCTTGAAGCAGCAGATAATTCGGTCTGGTCTGATCTCTCAACCCCAGCGCAGCAATGACTCAAGGTCCAAGGCCAGGCAAGCCCTATCTCTGAAGGCCCAGATAGCTCATTGAATTCTTACAACAACCCACAGGCAAGGTACTTCTTCCAAATTACAGATGGGAAGGTGAGACTGGAAGGTCCAGTGACTTGCCCAAGGGCACTCAGCAATTATGGGACTTGGCCTAGGGCTACCTAACCTGCTTTTCTTTAAACACCACACTATAGGGCACTCCTGTATCCTTGCAAAACATGTTTTTGAGTTGGAAGTCTGGTTGAATGTTTTACCGAATTGGGTTTCCACTTTACCTTATTTTGTAGCCCACATCTTTAAACGTCTTGCGTTACAAACATCTTCCTGTGTCATTAAGCATTCTTTCAAAGCATTTGTGATGACTGTGTAGTAGTCCACGGTTTCCGCAATTCCCCCACTGCTTAACATTTCAGTTGTTTCCAACCCATGGCTTCTTGTTTTTAACAGACCAGCCCACACAAAGTTCATCTCACTGTGTTCTCACAGGGGGGAACTCTGCACCCCAGATACCACCCATTGTGTCACTTATCTCGGATGAGGATGAGTAAGACAGTGACTTTCAACGTTATATCAGCAAGTTTTATTCTAAAAGGAACACTACTCTTTTTCTTCCCCAACTCACCTCCCAAACTCAGCCTCCCAGTCTGGGTTACTCTATTAGATATAAATGCAGTAAATGGGGGTAGCAGGCGAGGACCATCTGTCAGCCAACACCTTCAGGATCCAAGCATGCTCAACCTCCCCTCAGGTGGTCAAAAACTGCAGAGATGCCAGACTCCAGCAGACACCTTCAACGCTTCCCCGAAAAGAATGCATTTCCCCTCAGCAGATTACCAAGCACACCACAGAATTCAACCCCAGAAAACCAATTCCACGTCCACTGAAGAAACGGGTCAAAGATAGGTATGTTCCCTGAATGCCCTGTATGCTCACGATTGGGAACGTTACTGTCCGGAAGAACAGGGTAGTGGAGCCAGAAAGCTGGGCTCACACTATGACTAGCTGTGTGGTCTTGGGCAAGTGGCTTCCCTTCTCTGGACCTCAGTTTCAGTATCTGCAAAGGGCAAGGTTTGGATTAGGTGATCCTTAATAAGGTCCCTTCCTGCTCCAAAGGGCCTGGGCCTGACCAATTATATAAATGAAGAGTGACTGGACTTCATGATGCGAACTGGTAAGTACAGCCCCGGACCGAGAGCAGTTACCTGGAGGCAAGAGGGCAGAAACACACAGAGGAAGGATCACAGACGTAGGCCCCCTATGTCCTCAGAGGTCAGGATAAAAGAGAACACATTAGGGCTTCCCTGGTGGCGCAGTGGTTGAGAGTCCGCCTGCCGATGCAGGGGACACGGGTTCGAGCCCCGGTCCGGGAAGATCCCACATGCTGTGGAGCGGCTGGGCCCGTGAGCCATGGCCGCTGAGCCTGCGCGTCCGGAGCCTGTGCTCCGCAACGGGAGAGGCCACAGCAGTGAGAGGCCCGCATACCGCAAAAAAAAAAAAAAAAAAGAGAGGACACATTAGATCACTCTCTGATAGGGGCAGGATTCTGACTTAGTCTAAGAAAAAATCACCTAACTCTCATCCCCTAAGCCTAGCTTCTCATAGTAAGACACACGTGCTTATCACACTTAAAAAACATTAAGTGACTGATTCATAACAACCCAGCAAAATGCTGCAGTCAGAACAAGAGCAAGTCATTGCGATGCCAGCACCAAAGGGGAGGTTTCTGTCTTTATTTTCTAAATGGCAACGACAGGCTTTTCACAAAACCCAGGCCAGCTGCAAGTCACTGATAAATGGGACAGCCAGCTCTACCACTTGAACAGAGAGACAGGCCCAGATAGGAGAGGCCACCCGAGTGACCTCTAGGACCCAGGAAAGCTTCACTGGCTTTCAGGTGATGTCCAGGCAGAACGAGGAAGGGATGTGCTGGAGGCAGCTGCCCATGCCGAGGGCGGGTCAGCACCAGACTCTTCCTGGAAACAAAGGCTCCAGTTCAACTACTGGGAAAAATCAATTGTCTCAGGATTACAACCGGGGTTCAAAACTCCCCCAAATGGGCAGGGATGTACATCCTCCCAGACCAGCGGGCGACCTCCTCCAGAACCTGCCTGCACCTGCCGCGTGTGTCCCTCCCTGCCTCCCAGACATGTTTTAGCAGGTTCTGGTCCCCCCACTTCCTTTCTCCTCTTCTCCTCCCTTCCTCCCCAACCCCCGCCCTTGTTCATTTCTGCCTTCAGGGAGGCAGGAGGCTGGGAGAAGAACACCAGGTTCCAGATGAGGAAGGTAATGTGCAAAGGAGACAAGATCAGCCCAAGGTCACAGAGGTCGTTCCAAGAATCCAACTCACTCTCCTAACCCCAACTTGTGTTCCTTCTACTGTCACAGCTGCACACAGCAGGTCCTGCCGATGCCGCCTGTGAAACGTCTCCCCTCACTGCACACCGCGCTCGCACCAGTGTACACACACCCCCCGACTCCATCCAGCTCACTGTCACTCTACAGGACTGCTCAGCCTCTTGGCCCCTCCCAGGGAGGCCACTGCTATCACCTGGTCTCCCAGGAGCAGATGGCATGCCAGCCGGCTAAGAACTGGACAGAGCTGGGACCTACCATTTTCTAGCTCTGCAGCATACTTCATTGAACCCGAGTATCCTTACCTGTCAGAAGGGAGTAGTAAAAGACCCTGCCTCATAGGGTCATTTAAAAGAAACGGAGCACATTAAGCTTGCCCTGGACTGGCCTGGTAAAGGCAGAGACACACACAGGTCTCCTCACAGCCCACCCTGCTCAAAGGCTCCAAACACCACTCCCCAGTTCAAAGTCCTCCCACGATGGAAACACTTGTCCACATAAAAACCTGAGAAGTGTTCACAGAAGCATTATGCGTAATAGGTAAAAAAGAGGAATTAACCCAAATGTCCATCAACTCGTGAAAGAAGAAATAACACATGGGATAGGCCCTATGGTGAATATTTGGCCATGAAAAGGCATGAAGCACTGATATACGCCAATAAGGATGGACCTTGAGGGAATTCCCTGGCGATCCAGTGGTTGGGACTCTGCACTTCTAATGCAAGGGGCACGGGTTCGATCCCTGGTCGGGGAAACTAAGATCCCACAGGCCGTGCAGTGTGGCCAAAAAAAAAGATGGACCTTGAAAACATTATGCTGGGTGAAATAAGCCAGATACAAGAAGACAAACATTATATGATTCCTCTTATATGAAACACATAGAAAAGGCAAATCCTTAGAAACAGAAAGCAAACTGATGGTTGCCAGAAGCTGGGGGAAGGAAGGAATCAGGAGTGATTGCTAATGGGTGTGGGTTTCTTTGAGGGGTAATGAAAATATTCTGGAACTCGATAACAGTGATGATTGCCTCTGAATATACTAAAAACAACTGAGTTGGACACTTTAAAAGAATGAATCTTGTGGTATGTGAATTACATCTCAATACAGCTGTTATTTTTTAAATTACCATTAAAAAATATAACAACATAATACAATGGTTAATATATAAAATGTGAAAAGAAAATCCTGCTGTAATGCCTCATGCTCTACAAGACGGAATCTAAATCACTCAGACACCCGAAACCTCCAAGCCCAGCCCCAGCCTACCTTGCCACAAACATGGTGAATTTACCAAGTGTGACCCATCACTGCCCCCAGAATGAGTCCTCCCCACTGCAGGCCTGGGCTCCCAACATTCACCCCCAAACAGCAACCAAGGTTACTCGTTTGGCCTTACTTCTGTCTCAGCTCCTGGCTGGTATTCTGAGGGCTGCCCCATCTGTGACTTGAAACTGACCCAGCAGCCCACCTCACCTCTCCCGCTAAACCAGAACCTCCCAAAGGAAAGAGATCTGGACCGGCCTGCTTCCCTCCTCTCTGTCCCCACCCCTCAGGCCACTGTTGTGTCAAAACCAAAAGTAGATCCCCATGGCTTCCTGTGTGCTAAACAGGGTTCTTGATCCTGACATCAGCGCTCCTTAGAACGGTCAGACTGATTTACAGGTGAAGAAACAAAGGCAGGGTAGGGTAGTGAGAAGGAAGGGAGGAAGCAAAGGGCAAAGCTAGGGTCTGAACTCAACTTTCTCTGCCCTCTATGCTAGCACATGCTGCCGCTTTCGACATAAAATCAAGAAGGCCCAGGGCTTCCCTGGTGGCGCAGTGGTTGAGAGTCCGCCTGCCGATGCAGGGGACACGGGTTCGTGCCCCGGTCCGGGAAGATCCCACATGCCGCAGAGCGGCTGGGCCCGTGAGCCATGGCCACTGAGCCTGCGCATCCGGAGCCTGTGCTCCGCAACGGGAGAGGCCACAGCAGTGAGAGGCCCGCGTACCGCAAAAAAAAAAAAAGGCCAGATATCTAATAAGCACTCAACAATATTTCATTCTTCAAACGTCCATCTGACCATCACATAATTCAAGTTTAAGGTTAGATACTGCAGAGCAGGCACCCCTAAAATTAGCTCTAAAAATGAAATGAATACACCTGATTATCTTTGCAATCAGCTAATACCCACCTAGGCCCATCTGGTTTCTGGCTGCACTTAGAATTTTTCTAGGTACCACAAGACAAGTGCAGACTGCGGCACAGAACACCAACAGTGACTTGACATCTTCCCGGCGCATTTTTTAAAATATATAATTAATTAATTAATGTTTAAAAAAGATCACACAGAACAGGCTCTACACGAGTCACGCACGGTCCAAAAGCAGTGGAGGCAGCCACCACACAGCCCAGTTGGCATGTCTACAAACGCAAGTATTAAATTTAACATCTGTCTTTAAAAAATGATAACACCCAGTGCCAGTGTGGGCGTAATGAAACAGGCAGTCACATGCATTCTAATGGCAATGTAAACAATGCACCCCTTTTGGAAAGTCATTTGGCAAGTGGTGTCAAAGAGTATAAAGATGCCTGGAAATTAATCTGGAATAAATCATTTCTGTTTCACAGAAAAAGTGATAGCGTGAAGATATTCATCCCTGCATTACTTATAACAGTGAAAAACTGGCTGCTACCTAAATCTCTAAACAGGAAAAAAGTTAAGTGAATTACGGTACACCCAATCCATGCAGTATCCTGCAGCTATAAAAAAATTATGGTTCTATCATCCATTTATCACCATGGAAAAAGTGTGCTCTTCATTTAGCCTTCTGGCATTAAAGGATCTGAAATTGTCCCTGTCGGTGATGACAATTATTTTAAATAAGAAACAACCTGGAATAAGTCGTAGCTGTAACTACTTTAAAATTACAATAGCTCTCCAATGAGGAGAGAGACATGGCTTTTTTTTTTCCTTTCTCTAGTTTCTTTTCTTTTTTTTTCAATATATATCTATGTATTTATTTTGGCTGCGCCAGGTCTTAGCTGCGGCATGTTTAGTTGTAGCACGCAGACTCTTAGTTGGGGCATGCATGCGGGCCCAGGGATCAAACCCGGACCCCCCTGCATTGGGAGCGTGGAGTCCTACCCACTGCACCACTAGGGAAGTCCCCTCCTTTCTCCAATTTCTAAATTTCTTTTAATATTGTTACACTACTCTTATAGAAATAGAAAAAAATAAATTTTTAAAAAAAGACCAAAAAAAAAAAAAAAAAAAAAGACCAAACTCATTCTGAGGCCTCTCAGTCTCACATCAACCCTGAGCCTCCCCATCCCAGAATACAGCAGCCACTTGAAATGCAGCCATGGCTGTTCACTCTTCCATTTATCTAAACAGGGCAGGGCTTCCCTGGTGGCGTACTGGTTAAGAATCCGCCTGCCAGTGCAGGGGACACGGGTTCGAGCCCTGGTCTGGGAAGATCTCACATGCCGCGGAGCAACTAAGCCCGTGCACCACGACTACTGAGGCTGTGCTCTAGAGCCCGCGAGCCACAACTACTGAGCCCGTGTGCCGCAACTACTGAAGCCTGCGTGCCCAGAGCCCATGCTCCAGAACGAGAGAAGACACCACAATGAGGAGCCCGCGCACCGCAACAACGAGTAGCCCCCGCTCACCACAGCTAGAGAAAGCTCGCGTGCCGCTACCAAGACCCCGTGCAGCCAAAAATAAAATAAATTAAAAAAAAAAAAAAAGAAACAGGGCAAATACTCCCAGAAAATGCCTCAGCAAGATGACACCAAATTCAGGCCCAGCACAGTCATAAATCCGCATCTCCAATTAAAACAGTCACAACCACAAAAAGTGCCCAGGTAACCGGGCATGGAAATAAAGGGCTGATGAGTTGGGGTGATAGGATTGAGAAGTATTTTTTAATTTTTTTATTGGTCATAGTCATAATGCCTGGCACAAAGTAGGCACTTGATAAATATTTGAGGCAAAAGTTTTTTTTTGTTGTTGTTGTTTTGATGGGAAATGCACGCAATGCCCCACGCTCCCTGAGTACCAGGGCCCAACACCATGCACCCTTGGGGCCTCAGCATTACCACCCATCTGGGGCCATCTGGACATGGTTTCATAAATTCATAACAACCTGACTCTAGAACCAAGGTGCCAAAGTTTGGTTCCTCGCTTGATTTGCTGTGTGTGACTTCAGGCTGGTTGCTTAACTTCTCTGTATCTTGGTTTTCCTTTCCGGTGAAATGAAGGCAACAAGAGAACCACCTCCTTAGGTGATCATAAGGATTCACTCAGTCGAAACACATAAAGCACTTGGCACAGTGCCTGGCACATAGAAAGCATTCAATCAATGTCAAGTAATCATTAGTATTGACTGTGATTCCACTTTGCAGACCAGAAAAACTGGGCCTCAGAGAGGTTCAGTAATCTCCCAAGATCACACAGCTAGTAAGAGGCAGTGCTGGGATTCAAATTCAAGTCCAAAGGACTTCAAAATCTGTGCTCTTGGGCTTCCCTGGTGGCGCAGTGGTTGAGAGTCCGCCTGCCGATACAGGGGACACGGGTTCGTGCCCCGGTCCAGGAAGATCCTACATGCCGCGGAGCGGCTGGGCCCGTGAGCCATGGCGACTGAGCCTGCGCGTCCGGAGCCTGTGCTCCGCAACGGGAGAGGCCACAACAGTGAGAGGCCCGCGTACCGCAAAAAAAAAAAAAAGAAAAAAAAATCTGTGCTCTTTTTACTAGAGTGCATGCACACACACACATATATATATATATTTAGGGGTGCCATGGCAAAAGGTAAAAATATTATGAGATAATTGGAAATAATATGAGATTGAGAGGCAGTTAAATGGGATTCTAGTTGATTGTAACTTGGGGATACTACCAGCTCTGGGGACTTCCCTGGTGGCATCTTTTTGAGGCAGGCTCCCTCCAAGGCAGGAACAGAGAACCAGACAGGGTCCCTACCACCTGAAGTTCATATTCCAGGGAATGGGGAAACAGAAACAGTAAACCAGTAAGATAGTTTCTGGTGGTGGTAAGGATGGAGGAAATGAAGCAGGACAGCAACAGAGGGGTCTGGACAAGACACTCGAGTTAAAGCCTGAGAAGGAACCAGAAGGATCTGGGGAAGAACACTGCAGCAAGTGTCCCCCACCCCTGCACCCCGAGGGAGAGAGGAGGGTGGGCGCCAGTGTCTTCTAAAACAGAAGCAGCATGAATGGAATCAGTGAAAAGGGGCGGGTGGACAGGGTGAAGTCAGAGAGGAAGGATGGGTCTGGTCATCCGGATCTAAGGTTTAGGGTCTTACAGGCCACCATTTGGGTTTATACCAAGTGCAATATGAAGCCACATGGGCTTAAGCAGTGGAATAACACACCTTTGTGGGACAAGAAGAGTCTCAGTGGGACTTCCCTGGTGGCGCAGTGGTTAAGAATCCATCTGCCAATGCAGGGGACACAGGTTCCAGCCCCGGTCCAGGAGGATCCCACATGCCACGGAGCAACTAAGCCCGTGCGCCACAACTACTGAGCCCGCGTGCCACAACTACTGAAGCCCGCGTGCCTAGAGCCCATGCTCCGCAACAAGAGAAGCCACTGCAAAGAGAAGCCCATGCATCACCATGAAGAGTAGCCCCTACTCACCGCAACTAGAGAAAGCCCACGTGCAACAACAAAGACCTAACACAGCCAAAAATAAAAATTAATTAATTAATTTTTTAAAAACGAGAGAAGAGTCTCAGCATGAAAGTAAAAGAACCTAGCATGTGGCTGGCACTCTATAAAGAAAGAAACCCTAGTTTCCTTCTCCTTGTGTCACTAACCCTATATAACCCTGGACAATCATACCCTTTCTGGGCCTCTGATTCCAAAAAAAGGTTTGGTCTCAGTGGTTCTCAACCCTGGCTACACATTAATACCACATGAAGAGTCTGGAAAAATAAAAATAAGAGAATGATGCCGGGGATGGTGTGTGCCCACGCACGCAGGTGCTCAAATCCCACTGGTCAGGAGTGGGAACCTCCAATCAGTATTTTCTCTTTTTTTTTCCCCCAGTCAGTATCTTCTAAAAGCTCCCCAGGTACAGCCACGGTGGAGAAGAGCCCACCAAAAGTGTCTTCTAAGGCCTTTTCCCCCTCTATGGTGTAAGTACTACCCAGGAGAGGTGCCCAAGGACAGAACGAGCCACCTTTTGAGATAGCAAGTTCCTCCTAGCTAAAGATAGTCAAGCAAAAATCACTTTCTCAGAGATGAAACCTAAGAACAGGATACCCTTGAAAGATCCCTTCCAAAAGGGATTTTTGTGGTTTTTTGACTTGCTGGGTGACCCTCCAGTGAGCAAATCGTAGGTCTCATTGTCCCAGCTGAAACCAAAGAGAGCAAATAAAACAGCCTGTGTGCCACCCCTTGCCTCTCTTGTGGCCATGGCAGACATCACTAACTGATCCCAGCACTCTCTCCTGCTGAGCTAGGCCACTCCAAGTGGTCTAAGAATCCCTTCCATGAAGGGCTGGAGCAGCCACTATCAATCACTTGAAAATGGACATAAACTGGAACCCATTTGTCTTCCCTAGCCTAATGTCCCTCAGGTCCTTTCTCACTCTGACATTCTTTGAGGTGATAATCCTTTTTATCTTCCTATAAGCAATGATTAACTACCGAGTTGCCTGGCAATGAGCTCAGCTGGTTTGACTGGGAGATCACATGTTCTATCCCTGAGGGCAGGTTTTGCTTTATTTTGCTTTATTTTGCTTTATTTTGCTTTATTCTCTCAATCTCAGTCTCTTCGTCCTCCCCAGGTGACATCTCTCCCCCGCTCCAAGTAGCTGCACCCCCAAACATTTACTGAACAGGGCCTGAGACAGACTCTATGATTAGATCAGGGCAAACCAGTCCCATTCCTGGAAAAGCTCATCAAAGCCGGCGCCCTATTGCTATTACTGATAGTTGAGACAATAATAATGAGGCCAGCTGGCATTTATGGAGCACTTTCTGTATGCCAGTCCCCATGCCTGGCTGGGGCACGCTGGGGGCTCCCCATGCATTTTCTCATGGAATCTCAATCACAACCCTCTGAGGTATTTATTATCACCATTTGGCGCAAGAGAAAATTCAGGCCTTGAAAGCTACTAAATTGTTGTTGATCACAAAGCAACAGAAAGGAGATTACGGAACAGTGCCATCCCTGGCTCTGCGCGAGTCCCTTCACCTCTCTGTGCCTCAGTGCTAAAATGGCCATAATTAAAAGGATGAAGAGAGAGCCCAGCACAGTGTATGACAGTACAGCGGACAGCTTAGAAGAACTTGCTAGAATCTGGGTAAAAGACTAGAGCCCCTAAAAAGAGTACGTCCTAACCAGGTGTGACCAACACTGAGAGAGGAGCCCTTTTTTGGCTTCACAAAGTGATGTGTTCTTGAACAGCTGTGTGAATACCCAGCTTTCAGAAAGCCAACCCTCCTCGCCCCGGGCAGGCACCATGGGCACCATGGCACCACCGTTTCAGTAGGTTTCTGGGGTTCTTCCTCCTGCCTCATTCCTGCCGGGCTCCCTGTCACTGGCTCTGAAGGCATTATCTCTAGGCTTATGCCCTGGGGCCTCTAAACACTCTAAAGGCTGAAAATTGCTCCAGGGAGGTGGTGGGAGGGGGAACTTACCAGTGAATCCCTTTGTAATGGGATTTCCCTTTGGCCAGGTCTATCTCTTGTGTGGAACTTGGCATATCTGGCCTCACTCCTAATAAACACTAAGCCTTTCCTTCAATTTCACATCCCCTGCAGTAGAGCTGAGCACCACACAGATCACACTGACACCGGCTTCCTGTCCCACCCGGCAGGGTGAGGAAAAGTGGAGCCTGGCACGGGAGTACCTATCACAGCATCCCTAAAGAGTACTCACGGAATGAGCAGAGGTGGAATATGAATCCTCTTCTGAGACCTAGCAATGTGGCTATTTGTCACATCTATAAATGCACTTGTTAGTTTAGACCTACTGTCTCACAAGAGGAAGTCAGTGACGCAATCACCTGGGAATGGAAGGACAGCTGGGCCCCCCTACTAACAAAGACTATGTTACCCCTCAGGGACATTTGGCAATATCTGGAGACATTTTTTATTGTCACAAGTTGGGGGAGGTGGGTACTGGGATCTATCAGGCAGAGGCCAGGGATGCTGCTAAACATCCTACAGGGCACAGGACAGCCCCCAAACAAGGAATTATCAGGCCCCAAATGAAGTTGAGAGGCGCTGCTCTAAAGGAAAAGAAGCTGTCCCCACTCACCCCAACCACACTGGGAGACAACCTCAAAGCCAAAATGCTGGATTCCAGGGGACAGCAAAGGCTAAGCGCTACATGTGCCTCTTCCAAAGGAAATCAAAAGGCTGATCACAAACTCTGTGGTCAGACAGAGGCTGAGGGTCTGAGTCTTACCCCCACCCAACACGTGGCCCTTTTTCTTTTGCAATGTTTACTGATACTTAATATGTGCTAAATACATACCGTATCTTATGTACGCCCTATAACAGCCCTAGAGCTGAGTCATATATTCACCACTACTTTATAGATAAGCGAAATGAGGCACAGAGGTTAAACAACATGGTAAAACAAGGAATTCCCAGGCAGCTTTCTTCCTCGAGAGCCCTAGCTCTTAACCACTGCATGTACTGTCTCTCAGTCCCATGAACAAGCCTACAAGACTATCAACCAAAGTGACTTCAAGCCCTCTGATGTCCACCCTCACAGGGATGGACTCCCAGTAGCCAGATACAATGAGGCTACGTTGGATGTTTATGACTGATTTGAGAGACGCACATGTCTGAGCTATGAAAACCATTTCAGCATCAGGTCTGAACTGTAATAAGGATGCAGGATCAGAGATGGTTTGGGGTAGAGAGGTTTGCAGGAGGAGGTGATCTTGAGGAACGGATTGAGCCATGAAGTCAGAAGATGGGTGCTTGATGATGAGGCCAAACTATATGTAGCAGAGCTAGGTATAGCAAACTAAGAAAGACAGGCTACCCAAGGCCTATCCCGAGGCCATGGGTATGAGACACCCACGAGCTCGGGGCTTTGAGACCTACCCCTGACCAATCTGAGATCTTTGGATTATGGCATCTCCCCCACTCAGGGGCCCCAAGCTGTACCCCCCTCCCCAGCCTCTGAGAGCTGTCACCATCAAAGACCCAGAGACACTCTCTTCTGATTCCAGAAACCCGGTCCACCCATCCCAAGCTCTGACAGCCCTCCTGAACCACCAGAAGCCCCCTCCCCCTTTCAGGACTCACCCAGAGAACCTGTCCTTCAATCCGAAGGCCCTGGGACTGCTTCCACTACCCTGTGCTTTGAACCCAGACCTCTCAGCAGGAAACATCCCCCTAGACTACACTCCAGCTAGCAGCCCTCAGCTCCCTTCGAGGGCTCGGGGGCCCTCACATCCCATTCTGGTCTCAGAAGCACAGCAACCCACCAGAAGGTTTCTGTGGACTTTGAGCCTTTTTTCTCATTTCGAAGCTCTTCACTCTCCATCGTGTATAGAGATCTACATCCAGGGAGTCTGAGGGTTGAGCACCCTCCCCCAATCTGAGGATGTATTTCATACCACCCACCACCCCAGCTCTAGCTCAGGCCCCTCCCTTCCTTGGCCCAGGCTTGGGGTTCAACTCTTCTCTATCTCTCCCATCCCAGGCACAGGCACACCCCTTTATAGCCTTAGTGCGGAGCTGATCCTCAGCCTTTCCCACTTGCGGCTCTGATACCCTAATACTCAGTCCTTGTCCCCAGTCTCAAACTCTCAGCTCTTCACCCCGATCTGAGTTTCATCCCCCTGCCCGGGTCTTAGGCTCTCAATTCCTCCTACATCCGTCGCTTGCACTCAGTACCCACACTTCCACTCACTGGGTCAGGGTCCAGTGAGGAATCCATCCCTGGGATATGCCCAGCCCCCTTTCCTCTTAGGATGAGCTCTCTAGCCCTGCAGAACAGGCGCAGATGCGAAGCACCCCCCCAACCATACTAGCAGATCCCCATGGGAGATCGTGGAGGAGGGAGTCCTGGGGGTGCAAAGTAGATGGTCTGGCCTCACAGCCAGGGTCACGTGACCCACAGAGAGGGTGGGGGAGGGGCTCCGAAGGGCTGGGAGCTGCTGGCCACGTACTCCTTCCCACCCATGTGACTCTCCTCCCTTGGAGAGTCCTCGCTGCCACCTCCCCACCGCTGTCCCCCCGTATGCCTTCTGGGAGAGGAAGGGACAAGCCTTCCTGTCCAGGGTCAGAGCCTCAGTGCCCTGCCTTCTCCATGATCCCAAAGCACAACTGGTGAGTGGGAGGGGGCCGCCTCTCCCTGACTCCCCCACCCCCACCCCGGGTAGGGCAGAATGGCTGGCCTGTGCTGCCTCTGCACACAGGAAGTCACCCTCCTTCAACGCATTGCCTTGAGGCCTGCCTTCCCACACCACCCTGGAAATCTGGATCTCCCCTGGGCAGTTCTCTACAAAGCCTGCAATAATCTCAAAAAAAAAAAGAAAGAAAGAAAGAAAGACAGGCTAGGCTGGAGAGTACTAGATCTAAAAGAAGGGATTAGTGCTTGTTAAGTATTTTCTGCCCGAAGCAAGGATTTGACGGATTGGGATGGCCTCACCACATGGAGAAAAGACAAACAGGACCATTACTCTCCTCCAGCTAAGGCCGGCTTTGGCTGGTTGTATGTTCTCTCTCTCTCTCATGATCTCCTGCTCTAGCTTAATTAACATTATTGTCTTTGAGAGATCGTTATGGTTCAAAGAGAATACAGGCCCACATCTTCAGATGTGCCCATATGTCATCTTAAATAAGAGCTCCTGTCCTGAACCCTTGCAATTTCTCTTCACACGGTAGGACCTGGTGACCACTCTAGACAACAGTACTCCTGGGCACTAAGGCAGAAGTTGTTTGAACACCTGCACAGCAAGTCTGCTCAACCTTGGGCACATGGCAGCTGCAGCCCCAGAGCCAGGAGGCACTGTGTTAATACGGGTGAGCTGGGAGCGAACGCTTAAGCCACAATCCAGACTGGGTGCCTTACACACCTTCCCTCATTTAACCCTAATCACACGTGGCCCAGCAATTATTACCCATTTTCCAGATGATGTAACAACTTCCAAGTCATGGCTGTAGAGAAGAACATAGATCTGGGTCCATGCTTCTGCTGACACCAAAGCCCATGCCCTTTTCCATGCTTCTCTTCTTATGGGACACCCTAAAGGCATGTCATCCACGCCCGATTTCAAGCTCTATGAAATCCAAGTTCATTCACAACAGGAAAGCCAAGACTCCAGCGTGATGCCATTATTTCACCCATTTGATCTGGGCCAAGGCCCCAAAGTTTCAAGCAGCCTTTACCACTTATGGCTCCAGGACCTAAAATCCACGGCAAAATCACTCTTATCTTCTGTGGTTTGGGGAAGCATTTCATTCCTGCCATGTCATGGCACTTGAGCAGCAAGTATCAATGTGCCTCCCATCCCACAGGAAGATGACCCTCCCACCTGTGAGAATGGCCCTCAAGCCTGCTGTCCTTCCAGGAGACTCACACACACCCTGGCCCATGTAGGCAATCCTCCCAGATCTCCCCGTGTCCCCAAGGAAACCCACAACTAGCTGGTTGAGGTTCCGGCACAGCGTGTGGCCATGGACCAGATTATAACTCTTTGGCCTCGGCTTCCTTCCCTGTACCTACATCATAGGATTACACGAGTTAATACATACAAAGTGCTGACAACAATTCATAATAACTATTCAACCTATGGTAGCTACTATTTTTATTATCTTCACTTATCCTAAGGCAATCATCAGAGATGTGTTCAGAGATTTAATCACAAAGTCATCTGAATAGTCTTTATTACAGCAAAAAGTTTTGGAAACAAACCAGACAACAGGATGAATGAGATAAATTAAGGCACCTCCATATAATGCAATGGGATGCAACAGCTGAAAGTTAGAGAACGGAAGAATATTTACTGTCAAGGGAAAAGTGTTTGCAACATATTATCACTACTTTACAAAATGCCCCTGAGAAGAGCAGAGAGTGAACTCACACCCCCAGAGGGTCTGCAGGGTACAGATTTCTTTGTTGTCTCCTGTATTTGCTGAAATTTTTCTAGAAGCAACCATGTTTGTTTGTTTGTTTAAAGAAATAAAAATGTTTTTCAAAAGACTTTCTACTGAGTAACAGTGACCCTCCAGGACGAAGCCTCATGTTTATGCCGTGACCTCCTGGGGTACCAGCATCGAACCCAATAAAAAAAAAATGAAAAATATAAATTACAAAGCATGTGTAGGAAGGAATCCTATTTTAGGAGAAAGAGATAGATAGAACAAGCATAAAAAAAGACAAAGATCACCCGTCATAAAATGGTACCAGGAGTTAATTTCAGGAAAGTGGAGATTACAGATAATTTTGCTTTCTTTTTTTTTTTATTATTTTATTTTACCTTTATTTATTTATTTTTGGCTGCATTGGGTCTTCCTTGCTGCGCGTGGGCTTTCTCTAGTTGCGGCGAGTGGGGCTACTCTGTTGTGGTGCGCGGGTTTCTCACCGCGGTGGCTTCTCTTGTTGCAGAGCACGGGCTCTAGGCACGCGGGCTTCAGTAGTTGTGGCATGTGGGCTCAGTAGTTGTGGTCCGTGGGCTCTAGAGCGCAGGCTCAGTAGTTGTGGCGCTCGGGCTTAGTTGTTCCGCAGCATGTGGGATCTTCCCCGAGCAATGCTACGCCACCAGGGAAGTCCTTGCTTTCTTTTTTATGTAACTGTATTTTCAAATTTTTTATATTTTAAAAAAAAGAAAAAAACAGAACTGACTCATAGGGGAATCAAATCAATCTCTGGATCAGGATCCTCCAGTCAACTGCACTAGCAGCCCCCAGACAGGGATCCGCATAAGTCCAGTGCAGATCACCATGAGTGGAATGAGGGCAGCATGGTCTGGAGGTAAAAGAAAAAACATCTAGGCCATGAGTCTCAGTCCTCCACTGTCCACCAGATGGGTGAAGCCCTCAGAGCCTCAGCTCCCCTGAGACGTCCTAAGTTCTCACTCAAAGTAGACCACACACTGGACACGTGGTCCAGTGGTGGTCCAGTGGACGTGTGGTCCACAACTGTTAGCTCCCTAACAAACCCATTTACCAAAGAACGCAGAGCATGGCCAATAGCTTGTCCCACTGGGGTGGTTCCCCCCGAATTATCCAGAAGGGCAACTACTTAAAGTCAGGCCTCCTCAGTTACCAGTCAACACCCTCTCCTCCTAAGGGCCTTCCTGGACCAGCCACTGCATAATGGTTTTCAGTCATATATGGGGGCACTGATGATGCACATTTGGGGACTTTATACTAGTTTTCCACTGTCCCTGGAAACAGAAACCACCTGCATGCCCACCCCCACCCCACACCTTCCATCACTCCATTCCCTATAATAATGGCTTCCAGGGTTTTTGGCAATGATTGAAGCCATGATTAATTCAATTTATATGCAGTTCAGTACATTCACACACACACACACACACACACACACACACATACCTGAAACAAGTTTCATAAAGGAATACTTACCCTTCCTACATACAGTAGATGCCAACATTTTCTCTTCTATCATTTTTTAATAGATAGAATAGAATATATTCTGTCTATTAAAATCACCAAACTGATTTTATGACCCATGGTTTTAAATATACTGCTTTACAACATGCAAGTCTATGATTTGGTTTTCTAAACCACACTTTAAAAGAACATTTTCTGGGACGTATTAGGTAGACTCATATACAACTACCGGTATCAAAGGACCAAAAACAGTAATTTCATATGGTTCAACCTAATAATTATGTATGAACCAAACTAGGGGACTCAACTGCCCCATTTGCCTCTTGAAAGCTAAATCTAAATTTGACTAATGTTAAAAACTGGGCTACACAATGAATGTACATTATTACTGTGCAAAAGACAGATGGCACCTGAAGTGGACTGGACAAGACACTGACAGATAGTCTGAGCCACACCTTAAATGGGAATAACAATGACAAACTCACAGGGATGCTATGAGAACTGAATGAGTTCATATATGTTGAAGGCCTTGCAAACTGTAAGGTAAAATTAATATTCTCGTTTTTGTAAGTAGTAAAGTATGCCAGTGTCTTGGCAAAACAAGACCACAAAAGTGGTCCATGCTTAGTGGGGAAGGAATAATCGCCATGACACAAGGACGTGAAAACGTGGTAGCCCCTCAGCCAGTAGCAGGAAATGCAGGAAATCACCTCGCTGCCATGGAAACAGGGTGGCATGGTCCACACAGACTCCCTCAATTTCCCATCTCCTGCAATTAGAGTCAAGGATTATGTCTTTAAACTTTCAGTTGGTGGCATAAAATAAGTCCTCTTGGTCCCAGAGATAGGAGGTGGCCACAGCCAGAGCTGGCCAAGTCACAAGAGAAAGAGAGACACTCAAGGAGGACCCTATTGCTTTAAAGGACATGGGCAATATTCCTGTGCTCTTTGGGGGCAAAGACCACACAGGCCATTCTTCAGTCATATCTTGTGTTCATCTGACCTATATTAATTCAGTTATATTAACTTGTCAAAAGAGAAATATAATTTAAATTATGCTAGCCGAGAAGCCTACACTACTTCACATTATACATTTTAATATATATATATAAACACATACATATGTATGTATGTATGTATACCATCCATTGTGGAATTAATCTCTTAAATCCAATTTAAAATTTTTTGTAACACAATGTTTACAATTCATAATTATGGCCTTTTGCCCTAACTTTAAAAACCTAATTCTTGAGAAAATGAAGTAATGTTCTTAAATTTCTATATCTATTTACAAGGAACTTTAATATAATGTGATCCCATTTAACTTATCCAACTACCCTGTGTGAAAGGTACCACTGCTATTATTAGCATTTTAGAAATGTGAACGCCAAGGATCAGAAAGGTTAAGGCACCTGCCCAAAGCACACAGCTAGTTAGATGGTGGAGCTAGGATTCAAACTTGGCAAGCTGGCTCTCAGGTCTATACTTTCTTCATCACCTAGGGGTCTTATTTATCTCTGAGTTCCTAAGGACAAGGGCTGCATCTAAAATAATTGGAAAATATATGTAATTGAAACACAAATTAGAGACAAAGGACTAACTTCCTCAGTTTCCAAAGCGCTTGTACAAATTGATAACAAAAAGACAATCTTTTTTTTTTTTAATGAACAGGGAGTTAACCCTCGCCCCCCCCCCCAAAAAAAGAAGGAATTAATGCAAATAGCCCAAAACAAGAAAAAAATGCTCAAAATTGAAGCTATAACTAAAAGTAACAGGATACAACTTTTTACCTCTCAGGCTGGCACACACTTACAAATTTAACAATCCTCAATTCAGCTGAGAGTATGGAGAAACAGACACTCTCCAAGCCTATGCATGCAGGTACAAACTGGGGAAAATTTAACAGCCATCAAATTTTTAAATGCATGTACCCTCTAACCCAGCCATCCTAAAATTAGAAATTTACCCTATGGAAATTCTTGTGAAGGTTACAAGAAATATGTATCAAAGACACCCTCTGAAGCATGATTCCTAAAAAGGGGGTCAGGGTGTCTAAAAACAACTTAACTGTCCATTGACAGGAGAATGGCAAAATAAACTATGAGAAAGTCACACATCAGATTAGGCAGTCATTTAAAGGAATGAGTTAAAACTATGGGCACAGATATAAAATAATCTCCAAGATAACTAAGTATTAAGAAATTAAAAGCCTAAGTAGAAAACAATGTATATATAATGTTTCCTTTAATGTAACTTTTTAAAAAGCTCAACACAGATACTTGTATACATTACATAGAAACTTTTTTTTCCTGGGAGGAAACCAAGGTTACCCACAGGGTTATCTCTTTGAAGAGGACTGATACTTTTCTAAATGTTACAGTTTTAGATTGGAGGGTTTTTAACCTGGGCTTCATGGTCTATTTTAAGGAGTCTGTGAAACCCCTGAAATTGGATACCAAATTGTAAATGTGTGCATTTCTTTTAGGGAAAGGATTCTTCGCTTTTGCATACCCTGTAAGGGTCTTAAACCTCTCCCTCCCCTGAAAGATTAAGAACCACTGGGTTGGACCCGTATTGGTGCTAAGTTTTAATATTCACTCACTTCTTTGCTCAGAAACCATAAAATAGCACTGGACTGTGACCAGCACAGGCACTCAGAAAAACACCACCCCATCCCTACCCGGGAGAAGGAGATAGTTTGTGGCATAATAATGACATTGTCTGCTCAAGCCTCAGAAATGGCAACAGGGGACAGCTTCCCTCTAACAGGAAGAAGGAAAAGTGGAACTGAAAATTATTTGCATGTTTAAAATTAGACCTTCTGTGGGAACTGACACTACTTCGCTTTCAAAGTGCCTCCCATCTGCTGTCTCATTGCCACCACCCGTCACCCAGGCATTTACATGCCGTGGAAATTCTGAGACAATAGGATGACTATTAAGGAATCCTATCACTGATAAGGAAGTAGTAACAAATTTCCTATAGCTCCCGTCTTCCAAGAGGTCACCAGAAAAGCCACTGGAAAGCCATACGGGGAGGTGACAAAATTGCTGTGGACTTCTCTGGTCTGAGAGACCTGCAGCTTCCAGGGATCTCCACTTAGACACTCTCTGCCCCTCTCATGACCACTCCTTCCCAGGCAAATCCAGTACCAGCCCTTTCTCTGGAGGGGCAGCAAAGACGTCACATGCACAGCCTGTATCACACCTGTGACTGGTTAGCCGGGGGTGATCAGAATGATGTCAGCCCCACAGCCTGTAAGAGTCACGAGGCCACCTGCTTCTCTTGCTCATCACCAGGACCTCCATTCAGTGCCTGTCCCACATCCAGCACGTCCCCAATTTAAGCAATTTATCACATTTACAAGTGTGCCGTAACCACACCATCTTTACATAATTCCGTACTCAATATTTTTCTTTAGCTTAACTTTTTATTAAGTGTAAACAAATTTATTTACCATGACCCTCATGGGTTTGACATCTCACTTATAATTTTTTTACTAACGCTCCCCTAAAATAAACAATTATTAACATTTTTCTGAAATGTTTTGTGAGCCAAGTTCATTTTGCACACCACTAGGGTTATTCCGCACCACTGTGTGGGAGACACTTAATAAATATTTGTTACATGAATTAATGACTTGAAGCCCCACCTCCCCTCCGCAGATAACAGCAGCAGCCACAGCTAGCAACGGGGAGACTCAGAATTTACAGAGCAGCTCCTCTTCTATCTTACTTGATCCTCTCCGCCACCCAGTGAAGCAGGAAGTATTAGTCCCATTTTCCAGATAAGGAAATGAGGAGTCACAGAGGTTAAGTGGCTTGCCCAAGTCTAGGCAGCTACTAACTGGCTGAGCGAGGACCTAAACCCAGGTCTTTCCATCCCAGATCCCATTCTGTCTCCACTAAAGCAGGCCTGCCTCACATACTCAGGCTCCCAAAGAAACATGAGCAGGAAAGGGGGTTCCTGGGCTGTCCGTGTTACAAATGGAGTAGATTCTACAGGGTTTAGAATGCAAAAAACCCAAAATGACTCCCTGTCCCATCAGGGTTCAGGCCCCACAAGCCTGTCCTTCACCACAGGTCAGTCACCTCCTCTCTTTTTATTCCCCCCCCTTTTTTATTGAAATATAGTCGATTTACAATGCTGTGTTAATTTCTGCTGTAAGCAAAATGATTCATTTATACCTATATATACATTCTTTTTAAAATTCTTTTCCATGATGGTTTATCACAGGATATTGAATATAGTTCTCTGTGCTATACAGTAGGACCTTGCTGTTTATCCATTCTGTATATAATAGTTTGCATCTGCTAACCCCAAACTCCCAATCCATCACTCCCCTACCACCCACCCCTTGGCAACCACAAGTCTGCTCTCTATGTCTGTGAGTCTCTTTCTGTTTCATAGATAGGCTCATCTGTGTCACCTCCTCTCTTAGCTGCACACTGAAGACTTTTGTAAAACACGAATTCTTCCAGCACAGGACAGTAAACAGGAGCGGCAGAAATGGCAAACCCACCTCTGCCATGTACTAGTTATGAATCTTTGGTAAGTTCTGAACCTCAGTTTTCTCCCGGATAAAACGGGATCAGGGAATTCCCTGGAGGTCCAGTGGTTAGGACTCAGTGCTTTCACTGCTGGGGCCCAGGTTCGATCCCTGGTCAGGGAAGTAAGATCCTACAAGCCACGTGGTGTGGCCAAAATTAAAAAAGAAAAAACATTAAAATAAAATAAAATGGGACCATGAGTAGCACCTACCTCTCAGTTATTTCTGCAATGGTCAAATGAGATAATGCATTAAAACCCTTAGTGCCTGCCACATATAAAGTTACCTATTAATTAATGTCAGCAGTATTCTATTAGAAGGGAAAATTGCCTCTTACCCTACACTCTAAATAATTCCCTTGGCCAAGCAGTGAATGAACTAAGTAAGTAATTGCTGATGAAGTGCTGGCTAAACCCAGGCCTACAGTCATTCAGCAACTCTACCTGGGCCTCAACCCCAAGCGAAGATTACTTTTAGGAGCTAAATAACCTCTTTGCTGACCGAAATTGCTCACTCAGGAGCCAGGATTCTCTCTGCTCAGGAAACCTTGGGTATTCTGTGGTTATCTTCACCGTGGGGCTAAACTTGAAGTCGGCTCAAAGTCACAGTCTAACCATAAACCAATTTGCTCTGTTTTCTTAAACTGTCTGCAAACAAAACATAATCGTTTGGTTTTTCTGTTGTTGTTCTGAAGCAAAACAAAAATATTTAAAGTCACCCCTATGAGAATTTTAACAAGCAAGTTCAAGGGGAGTCAAAATAATTTTTTGTACCCTGGATGAAACAGGTAGGTAAGAGGGCTTAAGGATTAGCTACAGTAGACAATAAACACAAACAGCTATTATTCAACAGGAAACAAGAAAACAAAGGAAAAGCAAATCCAAAACACTATAAGACCAACAAAACAGCTATCACTCACCAGTTTGTTTGGGTTTTTTTTTGCATTTTATAACAGCCCACTATCAAGCTGATTTTATAAAGAATCTGTCAGGACTGCTTTTCTCCAAAGAAGGAGGCAAGGGGGAAAAACTGCTTTGTCACATTGCCTAAAACATAACACACAAACCAAAATTAGTGGGCAAAAATGCTACAAGAATGGGTGAAGTCACCGCACCCAGCAAAGTCCTCATGTTGGAATCATCTCTGGCCATCCTTCCTGTCTTGGAGAAGGGGGATGAGAAGCCAGGTTAAAAAATTGCTTTTCCAGCCCTACTAAGCATTAAGTCTTCCAGCACCTCAGCTTCCTTGCTTCCGTACCCATTATCATTAATGCCCAAACAGAGCTTCATCTTTTCTACAACTTGGCCATTTTTTAAGCTGCTACAGTTGATTCCATTTAAAAACACACACCATCCAAGCCTTACAAAACCAACCAAGTGTTAGGGAGGCAGTCAGATAACTTCACCCACAGTCAGATAACTTCACCCACATTTCCTATTGTATTCCTATGTATTGTACAAGCTTCAGAAATCTCAAATATGACTTTCAATCTCAAATATGATTCGACTTTGAAAAACTCAATTTACACCCACAGTTTCAGGAGTACACAGTGAGGCAGGGCTGTGCCTATAGCAGAATTAAGAACAAAGAGAAAACATGGCTAAAAAAACAGCATCATGAAAATCTGAGGCACGGGCAAGTGACACAGGTTCCAGTCCCAGCTCCTCTACTGTCTTGCCAGGTGACCTCAGCCCAATCACTGTCTTCCCTGGGCCTCAATAGCCTTATCTAAAAAAAAAAAGAAAAAGAAAAGAAACAAGCAAAGGAACGAAGAAAAAGGACTTTGAGCTATCTTGAAGTCTGGTCCAGCTCAAAAACGTGCTGAATCCCTGAAATACCCAATATCAAAATAAACCGTCAAATGTGGATTTTGAAGATGCTTTTTCAGAGAGACTTTTAGACTTCCTATTTTATAATGTATCCAAAAATGAGAAATAAAGAGACCTCTTGAGTTTCTACAGGACAAATTAGAGAGGAAGGAAATATCTGAATAGGGGACAGGTGTAGCGTGGCAAGATGCTATTGAAACACAAGGAAGGATTGGGCAAGAAATAAATTTACCCAAGAAACTTTTCGCTGATTCAAAGCACAGCTAGCAACCATCAGGGCCCAAGCAAAACCATAAATAATATAATAAAATATATATGTACCAAAGTAAACTAAAAATAAATGAAGTATTTCTTTAGTATTAACTTTGGTACAAAAGATCTTCAATATAAGGCAATATTTTTTTAATCTCATATACTATTCTCCATGAATTTCCTTACAGGGTCAGGGAGAAGACAGTCCATACACACTGTACCTTAATGTTAACCCCATCTGGACACACTTTTTTTTTTTTTTTTTTGCGGTACACGGGCCCCTCTCACTGTTGTGGCCTCTCCCGTTGCGGAGCACAGGCTCCGGACGCGCAGGCTCAGCGGCCATGGCTCACAGGCCCAGCCGCTCCGCGGCACGTGGGATCTTCCCAGACCGGGGCACGAACCCGTGTCCCCTGCATCAGCAGGCGGACTCTCAACCACTGCACCACCAGGGAAGCCCTGGACACACTTTAATGTTTACAAAGCTCTTTCAGACACTGGCCAGTGAAAGTCCCTCAAACAACGCTATGGGGCAGGTGGTCCCATGCTACAAAAGCTATTAACTGAGGATGAAGGAGACGGAAGAGCAAGTCCAACCTGCACCCGGCCCTGGAGCTGGTCTTCTGACACCTAATCCAATATTCTCTGCAGGAGGTCACAGAGCCTTCCAGGCCTTCAGGACAGCCTGTTCAAAGCCTGCAGAGGAAAACTGAGGGGACACTAGCAACCAGAGCGACCTTTGGGTGCTGAGAGTTGTCGCAGCCCCCAGGCCCCAGCTGCCTTCTTGTCCTGCCTGCTGGGCTGCATTGCTGCCCCAAGGCTGACGTCTCTGCTCTCAGACAATCTTTTTATTTGTGCTTGAAAAGTTTTCCCTTGTAATAACCTACAATGGAAAAGAATCGAAAGTATATATATAGACATATACATATATATATGTATATATATGCTGTATACCTGAAACTAATACAATATTGTAAATGAACTACATTTCAATTTTAAAAAAAGGAAGAAAGAGAAAGGAAGGGACCTGGGGGAAAAAAAAAACAGTTTTCCCTGAAGCCAGGTTCCATACCCAGCCAGTAACTCACTTCCCAGGTTTTCAAACATCATGTCCTCAGAGCCGCTGTCTGTATAAAAGAAGCAAGGTTTTTCCTTTACAAAATGCACAACAGGGGTATCATCAGGGCCCTTTCCACTGCGAGTTCAAGACCCTAGCAGTCTCCTAGAAAGCTGTGAGGACGAACCCGCTGGCTCAGCTCCCGCCGCAGGGCTGGGTGATTCTGCTTTTTCACTTCCAGTTCCCTATCTGTGAAATGGGGACATCTCCCAGCTGCCCGGCCTCACCCCGTGGGAACACCGTGAAGGGGAAACGGCGCTTTCAGAAAGATCGTCACCAAAACGGCAGGCACAGCATTATCTATGGGAGGGGGCGGCGGCGCTCCCCGCGCGCTCCCGAGGGGCTCCCCTCCGGCGGGCAGAGGAAGCTCCCCCGCCTTGCCCGCCCTCTCCGCCCAGCCCTCCCACATTCCTGGGACTCGGCACCCGGGACGCGGCTCTGCGGCTCTCGAGACACGAGCCCGTACCCCTCGGCCCGGCTCCATGGCCCCGAGTTTGGGTCACCAGATGTTGACCGAGACCCCTGCCGAGGGCACAGCCAGGCCTGCGTTAAGACGGCAACCCAGGGAAGGCCTGGTTGACCTTCGCTGTGTTGCCGGCGAAGGCTTGGAGTGGCAGTGGAGGTGCGTGAACCCTTAAATTGTAGGGGACGTGCAGTGTGTTCTCCCCGCCCCCATCCCCGGACCAGGGAGTCAGAGAGCAGGCATTGGAGCGGGTCCAGTGATTAGGACCCCCCCCCCGCGCTCTGCCATGTGGTAAACCTGGCTCTGCTCGTAGTACTAGCTGTGTGACCTCAGGAGAGGCATTTCAGCTCTCTGGGCCTCCTTTCCTCATCTGTGAAGTGAGGATAATACTAGTACCTGGCTGGAGAGACTTGACCATTATATGAGATAATGAACGGAAAAGTCCTAAACACCCGGCCTGATACCACACATAGTGGGCCTCAGTAAGCAGTAGCTCTTCCAGCAGCTTTCATCACATTTTCAAAGAAGTCCACAACCCAAAAGGGGTTAAAGATTACTGCAGATGTTACTGTTACGCCCATCCTGTGAACTGAGAATCAGAGGCTCAGCCTGTTGCCCAAGGAAAAGTAATGAGAGAAAGGGCTAAACCAAGGAGTGCTGGGGAGGGAGAGATGAATTCCAACCAGGGAGGAGGTGACACCTGAGCTGGGCTTTGAAGGATGGGTTGAATTTCACCAGGAAGATAGAGGGGGGCAGGGGCTCAAGAAGTGGGAGCAACTTGGCAAAAAATGGGAGGCGGATGCTTCAGGCTTGGCCCTTCTGAGAAGCAGCAAATGGGAGGTTGAGGGGTTCATATATAGAGACTCTGAAAGGCAGAATAATAAGTCTGGGCTGGATTCGATGTGCAGCAGATTGTAAACCACCAGGTGCCCAACACCACAACCAGACACCTCTTGTACCTCAGGTTCCCCATCTACGAGACAGGAACGCATCTTCGCTTAACGGGTCTAAGCAGCTCCTACCAGGACTGCACACACAGAGAACGGAAGGTAAAGGAACCTCACCTGGTCACTCAAACACCCTGCCATCTTTTGTTTAAACACGGTGCAATTATCGTAGTTCACCAGGAATTCTGTTCCTTCCTGACTCCTCACCTTCTTGGGGCAGAGACAGGTGGTTTGAAAGGCATTCGTATCCGTGATAGCCAAAGAAAGCGTGACTTACTGCCAGTGCTACCAGGTCTTCAGGTTGCCCCAGATGCTCAGACCCTACCGACCCTAAGGATCCATCCAGGCCTCCACTGCTTTGTGACGGGTCTGCAAATAGCTCTGGGAACACCAGCGTGCACTTGGGTTTTTCTCCTGGATGAAATATGTGCTCACGGTTGTGTTAGCTGGAACCGGATTTCCCCACAACATGGTGACGAAAGAGAATAAACAGTATTTTCAGTATAGGGAGTTACAACCTGAATAATAAACTACCTGTTCAGTCATAAACAGATCACACTGGATTAATGACCTATATGAGACATAAATTAATCCTGAGTACGTGTGGTATAAACTCCCTGAGGGCAGGGATCGGGCCTTTCTCCCCCTGGTTGCCCTGCAACACCTCACTCAGTGCCTTACCCATGGCAGGAAAAGCTCATTTTTCCACAAGGATAAATTAGGGAAGGGTCATTCTCTTTGCAAAAGGACTTGAGATTATGTTCCAGTGTACAGGAAGATCCTCAGATGCCACTTCCCCTAGAAATTCCCAGATGCCCCAACCCTGAGTTGGGTACCCTTCCCCCTCTGTGCTCTTTTAGCTCCCTGTGCTAACCTAACCTAACCACAGTGGACTGTAAGTCAGGCCCTTGAAGACAAGGCCTGCATTTTCCTTGTCACTGTATCCCCAGCACATAATAATCACTCTCATAATATTTATTTAGCTGAATTAAATGCATTCCTTTGAATAGCAAACTAAGGTGTTAAATATATGTCTGTACACACACACACACACACACACACACCAACTTCCAGTTGCAAACAGCTTTTCAGGAATAAATCTGCTGTGCAAAGTTCAGAGCACATTCTCTCTGAGAATAAATAACGATATCTGACCTTTTAATCATGTCCACCCTCAAGCAAAAGCTAAAACTCTACTGAATATGGGGCCAGGTGCCCAGAGAATGAAAGGGTCAAAGCAAAGAGAGGCTAGAGGGCAGCGTACCTGAATGTGTTCCAAAATTGCCAGGTAAGAATCACCCAGCGGCTTGTCATAATACGCGTTCCCATGCCTTTCCTTAGACTGCAGACGACTGTATCTGTACTTTTCACCAGCTCCTTGGGTAATGCTTGCTGTGAAACAGGATTGGAAGGCACTATTGATCTTATGGCTGGCCTGCATTGCATCCCTACTAATAATAAAGACCATTGATCAGGTACTAACTAGGCGCCAGGCACTACTCTAGGTACTTTACATCCATTATTTCTGCTCCTTACTACAACCCTATAGAATGGGTATCATTATCAATATTTTAGGAACAAAGAAACTACATCTCAGAGAGGCTTAGTTACTTACACAAGATCACAGAGCTTCAGAGGGGCAAAACCAGAATCTGAAACCATACATTTCTTGACACTATGTCATGGTGCCCCTTCCCTTGACATTTGTAGATAACTTAATATAAAGTGTTTTCTGTGTTGGCTGTTGTTATTACTTTTATCATGACTCTCTTGGGCCTCAGTTTCCCCAATTTTAAAATAGGCAGTGACAGAAGGTACAAGACTTTCCACTTCATCCCCCAAGAATGGGGAACAGGCAAGGCAACCATGTTTAATGAGAGGTCCACCATCCCAGCAGGAAGCAAGCCTGCTGGGCACCAGCCTGGAACCAGGTCACCGGCCCTGCAGGGAGTGAATTCAGCCTGGCAACCCTCAGTTTATTTTAAAAGCCACCATGAGCAAACCATTCTCCAAAGCCCTCCTAAGCGGAATGGAATGTTTCTTGGGAGTCTGATTAGCTAATGTTGCAGGCATGGCTGCCCTGAGACCTTCCTGCCTCACAGACTTGAACTGAATCAGAATGGAAAGGAAGACTTTTCGAAAGTTCTGTAAAAAAAAAAAAAAGTAGCACTTCATCTTTACAATAGTAACAGGCTGTTTCCTGTGGAGTAATAATTGAGCTGTGGTTAGAACTCCATGTTTGTCCACCAGACCTCAGTTCCTCCTGAAACACTGCCTTAATCACCTGCCCCTGTACCAAACCAGGGAGCGCCTTGGCAAGGCCTTTTTTGTTCCTGACTTCAAGCACTTGCAACATTAAGCATGTTCATATTTCTGTGCGTGTGTGTGTGTGTATTATGTGTTGTGTGTTATATGCTGAGATAGGAAACAAAGTTTACTTACAAAGAAACAGTAGCACGTGACAGATTTTTCAGAGTGTAGAGAGCAGAAAGAGAGCCATTGCTCTCAAGAGTCCCCACCCTTTCCCAAATGTAGGCACCCACAGGGAGGAGCCCACGGGCTTCTGCACTTCCAACTGTTAGGTCCTGAGTCAAGCTCCCAGGGAGCCCAGTACCTTCAAGCTCCCAGGGAGTCCAGTACCAATCACACTGGGCTGGCAGAACGAACACAAGGCCCTGGGTTTGGGGGTACCTGGGTACACAGGGAGTGTGTGGTAAGGAGACTTGGAGCCTAGGGGACAAGAGGCTTTTGTCCAGGGCTTGAGAACTACTTCCACACAAAGACCACGAGTGCCAGGTTGGGGGCAGGAGGGCAGTCAAGCCTGCAGCAGAAACATCACCTCCAACAAAGGAAGGGCTGAGAGGTGTAAAGACAAGAAGAGGGAGAGTAGGCGGGGGCCCAGAGTCCCAGGGCTTCTTGGCAGCTGGGTCCTTCCTCGTTAAAAGTAAATTAATTTTTTTCAGGTTTGAAAAGAAATGTTCTTTCTTCTTTTTTTTCCTTTTTTTCAGGTTGAAAAGAAAATCTTAATCACATTGGGCTGGATGTATACAACACCTGGGTCCCTGCAGTTAGGGTAAGTAATCAACTCGTGTGGGAACAATTGTATAGTGGAATCTTGCTAGTAGAGAAGAAAATACCCTGAAATCTAAATAAGCAAATAAAAATCATATATGGCACTATAGTTACATTATGTATATAAATGATATATAAACATGTGCATGTACATATCATATTAGTATATATCATATTAGAGAGATACAAGCATGAGCTTTGCTAGTGGCAATAAAGTCTAGTGGATATGAGTCTGGACTCTGGAGTCAGCTGCCTGGGTTCAAATCCTGGTCCTGCCATGTATTAGCTGTGTGACCCTGGATAAGTTACTCAAGTTCTCTGTGCCTCAACATCCTTATCTGTAAATGAGGATGTTCTTGATGATAATATCTACCTCATAGAATTTTTATAAGTATTACCGTAGTTAAAGCACCGATAATACTGCCTGGAATAAAGTAAATACCATGTAAGTGTTTGCCATTATTAAAATATTTTTTTGGAAGATCTGAAGCAGGGTGGTGTAATGGGGGAGGATATGTGCTTTGGATCAGATGGTCATAGGTTCAAGTCCTATGCTTGCTATGTAATTTTGGCCTCCATTTCCTCACGTAAAGAATGGGATGATAGAGACTTCCCTGGTGGTCCAGTGGCTAACACTCCATGCTCCCAGTGCAGGGGGCCCAGGTTCGATCTCTGGTCAGGGAACTAGATCCCGCATGCCGCAAATAAGAGTTCGCATGCCGCAGGTTAAGATCCCATGTGCCGTAACTAAGACCCGGTGCAGCCAAATAAATAAATAAATAATTTTTAAAGGGATGATAATTCATCATTATGAAAATGAAAGGAAAAGTCACATGCAAAGTGCCAGGCACATATTCCAGGAGATACAAGTAGTAAAGGCATAGTAACTGATAGAAAAAAAAAAGAAGAAGGAGATTGGGAATGAATGGTAATAGTGAATGGTACTCATGACCATCACAGTGACAGAGTCTCTAAAACCTGGCAATTGAAAGTGTGGCCCACTGGGCAGCAGCATGACATCCCCTGGGAACTTGTTAGAGTTTCTGGCCCCACCCCAGACCTACTGAGATGGTTGATTTGATGAGTGGGCCTTGGGATGCCCAGATATCTGGTTAAACACTATTTCTGGATGTGTCTGTGAGGGTGCTTCCGGAAGAGATTCACATTTGAATTAGTGAGCTGAGTAAAGCAGATGGCCCTCCCCGATGCGGGTGGGCTTCATCCAATCTGTTGAGGGCCTGAATAGAACAAAAAGGCGGAGGAGGGTTGAATTTTCTCTCTGCCTGACTGTTTGAGCTGGACAACGATCTTCTCCTGCCTGGCGTTCCGGGTTCTCAGACCATCAGACGCACACTGGAATCTACACCATTAGCTCTCTGGCTCTGTGGCTCTCAGGCCTTTGAACTACACCACCAGCTTTCCTGGGTCTCCAGCTTGCAGACGGTAGGTCATGGTCTTCTCAGCCTCTATAATCACATGAGCCAATACCTTATTTTATTTGTATATATTTTTAACATTTTTTTTTTTTCTTTTTTTTTCTTTTTTTTTCTTTTTTTTTT
>NW_020173674.1:12370710-12375950 GCF_003031525.2 Neophocaena asiaeorientalis asiaeorientalis
ACCAGGGAAGCCCCAACATATAAATTTTATATATTTTTTTCCTATTGTTTCCGATTCTCTGAAGAACGCTAACTAACGCACCTACTAAATCAGAATCTGCATTTGAACGAGATTGCCAGGAGATTCCTATATACCTTAAAGTTTGAGAAGCACTGACCTGGTCAGTTGGGTGGCAAGGCAGCATGCCCCTTAAGAGCTGGCTCTCAGGGACTTTCCTGGCAGTCCAGTGGTAAAGACTCCACGCTTCCACTGCAGGGGGGCCGGATTCCATCCTAAAAGGAAAAAAAAAGGGACTTCCCTGGCAGCACAGTGGTTAGGAATCCGCCTGCCAATGCAGGGGACACGGGTTCGATCCCTGGTCCGGGAAGATCCCACGTGCCGCGGAACAACAAAGCCCATGCGCCACAACTGCTGATCCTGTGCTCTAGAGCCCGTGAGCCACAACTATTGAGCCCATGCACCACAACTACTGAAGCCCATGCGCTTAGAGCCCAGGCTCTGCAGCAAGAGAATCCACCGCAATGAGAAGTCCACACACCGCAACAGAGTAGCCCCGCTCGCCTCAACTAGAGAAAGCCCGCGCGCAGCAACCAAGACCCAACGCAGCCATAAATATATAATAAATTTATTCAAAAAATAAAATAAAAGAGCTGGCTCTCAGCCTTTATCAGTGATTTGGTTAACATGCTTATTTCTGCCCCCCCCCCAAGAAACTCTGAATTAGGGTTCTATCTCCGATTAGAATTAGAGCTCAGGACTCTGCACTAAGAAGCACACAGGTGACCCAGGTACCGTTAGCTTCCTCCAACCACTTTGGGAAAATACTCTCAAGTGTGTTCTGAGTCTATGTGATTTTTTTTTCCTATGAAGCAAAGGAATTTTAAAAGGTCTAGACTACCACATATAAGCAGAATATGTTTAAAGAGTTTCCTTTTACTTACTTAGAAACTATAATCCAAGGTCAAGAGACAGTAAAAACCTAATAACATCCACTTCCATTATTGGCAGCTAACTATGTACCAGGCTATGTGCAAGCTATTTTATACACTTTATCTCATTTAATCCTTCTTTATCTGTATATTTATACCCACAACCCTACCCCACAGGTGCTGTCATGATTCCCATTTTATGGTTAAGGAAATAAGGGCACGTACAGTTTAAGTAACTTGCTCAAGGACACACAGGTGGCAGAACAGGAGGCGGACACAAAGCTGGCTGAAGCCAAAGCTTGTGTTAACCACTCTATGATTGCTTCCCAGGGCAGACATCCCTGGCCTAAGGAGGTCCTTCTGTAGAACTCTTTCCCTACCCTCAGTATCTCCCACATGGTCCTTTAAGCTCCAGCGTCTTGCCAAGGACAGCACGTTACGGATACCCCTGAATTCCCTGCACATACACAATAAATGAATGATTTCAAGATAAGAACATATAGACAAATTCCTCTTCTCCCTTGTTTCTTATTCATCTGCTGCCGTCATTTTCCTCTGTTGTTATTTTCATCAGGCATTTTTTTTCTGAGACTTGCATCCACTCTGTTGAAAGGTGCTGTTGCTGCTCTCAGGGCTTATCATTCTGAGACTCGGACAATTGTAAAATATTACACACAAAGAACCTTGGAGGTCATCCAGTCCAACCCGCTACAGAAGAAACCGATGAAGAAACTGAGGCTCAGGGAGGTTAAGTGACTTGTGAATGGTAACACATCTGGTCCATGTATCAGCAGTGCTTCAGCAGTAAGGCTCTGTTCTGCAATCTCTCTTGACGTGCTCCCTCTCCTCTATGTGACTCACAGGAAACAAAGTAAGATCTCTCTCATTTTCGGCCTCCACCCTTCTCAAATAACCTCCATTAATTTCTGGGCTGTTAAGAAATGTCTATATGCTTGATTTAGCCAAGCCTTGAAATTTGCAGTCACCAAAGATGTACAGAACATGAAGCATTTTTGCCTTGAGCCTCTGGGCCCTGGGAAAGCAAGCTGGGCTGGGCTGATCCTGGGCCTGGTTCTGATTTGGCCATTGTCCGAAGCAAAGGAATCCAGCACAAAGAAGGAGTTTGTACACCAGCTGTAATCCCGGTGTAGGTAAGGCTGCAACCGGTGTCCTCAAGGTCTTGGCTTTTCTGGCAAAGCTAGATTTCCTTTACTCCGGTCCCTGCTGACACAGTGACAACCTGAAGACTCGTTAGGCCCGGAGCAAGACATCCGCAGAGAAGAAGCATAAACATAAACAGGGCAAAGCAGTGAAGGGATCCTGCCTGGCTCCCTAACTCGACCTGGCATTTGTTACCTGGGAGGATCCCTGGCTCCCGGCCTCCTGGCCTTCAGCACCAACCTGAGGCAGGTGTATTCTCTGCGCACCTGGATCATACCCAGGTGTTAGCCAGCCAGCTCGATCTTCCACTCCCAGGGCTAGAAGGGAGTTTAGAGGTCATGCATTCAACCCCTGATTTTACCAGTAACCAAACAAAAGCCCCAAAGGAGGTCAATGATTGTCTAAAGCCATGGAGAAGTGTGTAGAGAAAAGTCAGAATGGGGACTGGGATAGGAGTGGAATAGAGAGAGAGGTATACACACATGCACACACACATACACACAGTGTTATGTCATTTTAAAGTTTACAAAATTCTTTCACGTACAGTTAAGAATGATACTCAAGATAGTCTAACCTGTCAGGCCCACAGCCCTACAAACATTAATACACTTGGCCCTCTCCTGAGAAGTGGGCTCTGATCCTATTTCCATCTTACAGATGAGGAGATGAAGCCTCAGAAGATTGACACTTAGCCCTGTTCACCATCGTAAGTTATATTTGTGTTTGCTTGTTTGCAGATTACAGAGATAGCTTAAGCAAAAAGGGGGGTTTTGTTATAACACTGGAGTGTCACAGAGCACCCCCAAGGCAGGAATACCCAGGGCCTCCCCTAGCCTGGGATCAAGAACTGGAAAACCACCAAGAGCTCAGGACAGTTGTCTCTGCCTCTTGCTTCTCTTCTGCAGGCCACCCTTCACTGCATCTCCATGCACTTCTTTCCAGTTTTTCTCACCTCTGTTTCATGTCCTTACGGTGACTCGTAGACCATATCAAATCCCAGTTCTCAGAAGGAATCTGATTAGCCCAGCTTGGATCCCATGCCCACCCCTGGTCCAATCAATGTGGCTGAGGAGAGAGGGTCATATTACGTAACGATGGCGACCAAAGGCCACCTCACTGGTAGGTAGATGCACAGATAGGGATAACAGTGAGCTGAGCAGACACCCCAAAAGTTGTCTACTATGGTCACACAGGACACACAGAGCCAGGGCTCAGACCCAAGTCTCCAGCCTGTCGGGACAGAATGCCTTTCCGTAGGACCACTGATCCCTCTGTCCCCAAGGTCACGTCCAAATACACGGCTGCTCACTCTGCACTAATCTTTGGATGCCAAGGGATGTCCCTGTTGCCCTGGAAGGATTTAGGCCAAGGACTGAGATTCAATTCCAGCTGTTCCTGCACACAGATCAAGGGAGATCCCCCGATTGGTTCCTGAGTTTATTGATGAAATTAGACAGAGAAACAGAGGAAGGAGAAAACCTGTCATCAGCAGTGGAGTCCCAGAATCCTGCCTGCTTCTCATCCTCTGGTTGTCTGAACACTCTGTTTAGGGGCTAAGAGTGGTGCTGACTCTGTGGGGAGCACTGCATGGGGCCATGGCAGATGGAGGAAGTATCTGCAGGGAACCTAGAAATCAAAGGCCTGCTCAGAGGCTGGCAGGAAGCTACTAGGGTCATGGCGCTAGAAAAGGGAGACACAAAAGGCCTGAGCTGATACTGAAAGGGCAGGGGGTATGGCCAAGGAAAGAACCCCAGACAGGGGGAGAGCAGAGAACGGATGCCAGACACACTGCTGGACCCCTCCCCGCAGAGGCCGTCTGGAGCTGGCCCTTAAGGACCATGGTAGGATGGGGCCTGGGACATACATATTGCAGGTGGGAATGAAACCAATCCAGTCTCTCTGGAGGCACTTTGGCAATATGTATTAAAAGTCTTTAATGGGCTTCCCTGGTGGCGCAGTGGTTGAGAATCTGCCTGCTAATGCGGGGGACACGGGTTCGAGCCCTGGTCTGGGAGGATCCCACATGCCACGGAGCAACGAGGCCCGTGAGCCACAACTACTGAGCCTGCGCGTCTGGAGCCTGTGCTCCACAACAAGAGAGGTCGCGATAGTGAGAGGCCCGCGCACCGCGATGAAGAGTGGCCCCCGCTTGCCACAACTAGAGAAAGCCCTCGCACGGAAACGAAGACCCAACACAGCAAAAATAAATAAATTAATTAATAAACTCCTACCCCCAACGTCTTCTTAAAAAAAAAGAGTCTTTAATAATAATAATAATAATAAAGGCATTTTTACCTCAGAAAACCCACTGTGGTTATTTCTCCACTGCCTAGAAAAGAGCCTGATTCACAGAAGGGACTCAATAAAAATTACTGAACGAACGACTAGATGATTGATGTGTGGATAAAGAGAGATATAAACAAGGATGTTCAATACAGTAGCGAATTGGAAACAACCTAAATGCCCACCAATAGGGGACTAGTTAAGTAAATTATGGTATAGCCTTATAAAAGAATACTTTACAAATATTTAAAATGATGGCATAGATGTATACCTATTGATTTGGAAGAATATTCTCAATATTTTGCTGGGGAAGAAAGCAGGATAAAAATAATGCCATTTTATAGAGAGAAAAACATTTTAATGTACACGTAAAGAAAAGTTAATAATGTATGAAAATGATAACAATGGGAAATAAGATTTCAGATCATTAATCCTTTCTCTTTTCGTTTATTTCTATCTTCTAAATTTTCTACCATGACCATGTGTTACTTGTATAATTAGAAATAATAGGAGAGGGAATTCCCCTGGTGGTCCAGTGGTTAGGACTCCGAGCTCTCACTGCCAAGGACCCGGGTTCAATCCCTGGTCAAGGAATTAAGATCCCACAAGCTGCACGGCCAAAAAAAAAAAGACAGAGAGAAAAGAAAGTAATACATGAAAATATTTCTCATCAGAAAAGGGTGAAGTGAGGCCAAGAGGGGGATGAATACAAGTGATCAATCAACAAGTGATTTCAGAGAACTGGTTGCGTGTGGTGCTGAGTGCTTCAGCAACTATCAAGAAGTGTCGAAAAAAAAAGAAGAAAAAAAAAAAAGAAAGAGAAAAAAAAGAAAAGAAAAAAAAAAAAAAAAAAAAAAAAGGGAAAAA
>NW_020173674.1:12375960-12389678 GCF_003031525.2 Neophocaena asiaeorientalis asiaeorientalis
AAAAAAAAAAAAAAAAAAAAGAAGTGTCAAGCAAAGTCCCAGCCCTCCAGGAGTCAACAGTGTGATGGTAGAAGATCACAGGGGAGGGTGGGAGATGGCTGCAGGCTGGCACTGAGACTATGGTGGGCACAAGGGCCACGGACAGTATTTTGCTTCCTGTGACCAAGGATAGACCAAGACAAGGCAGGAGAGGGCTATGGATGGGGGAACTAGAAAGCCAGAGATGCAGCAAGAACCAGCAAAACAAAGACCGGCAATGATGAATAAGGGCCAACGACATCAGTGAGAATTAAGTTTAGCAGAAAAAAAAAAAATTAAAATCCAGCCGTGTGCTAGGTCCTGTGCTAGGGATACAGGTGCTAAGGATAATCAAAACTAGCAAGGTCCCTGTTTTCGTGGATTTACAGTTAAGTGGAGGAGGGAAGAAATTGACTAATGAGTCAATAAATAAACATAGCAAGAAAAATACCTGACAGTAACAAGCATTATTCGTTTTTAAGCTTCATCCAAATATCCCCATTGTCTTACTTCAAACAGTAAATGTCATGGGGGAAAAAAATAATATAATGGACATCCTCATACCTATTACCAACATTTAACTGTTCTTAACATTTTGCCATGTTTGCTTCATCTCTTTTTCTGTTGCTGTTTTTGTTGTTGATGTGTTTTAAAGTACAAACATCATGACATTTCACCCCTTTACACTTCAGTACACATCTCTAAAAATTAAAGACCACTGTATACCTAGCCACAACGTGATTATCACACCCAACACAATTAATAATAATTCTTTAATAGAATCAAATACTCTGCCCACGCTCAAGTATATACAATTGTTCCTATAATATTTTTTAATATTTATTTATTTTTGGCTGTGTTGGGTCTTAGTTGTGGCACGTGGGAGCTTTTGTTTCAGCACAGGCTCATCCCTGCGGTGAGTGGGCTCCAGAGCCCATGGGCTCTGTAGTTGCAGCGCACCGGCTTAGTTGGTCCCCCACATGTGGGATCTTAGTTCCCTGACCAGGGATCGAACCCCCGTCCCCTGCGTTGGAAGGCGGATTCTTAACCACTGGACCACCAGGGAAGTCCTCCTATAATATTTTTTTTTATGCTGGTTTTTCAAACTAAGATCCAATCAGCAGCTACACGTTGTGTTTGGTTGTTTTTACTTTTAAGTTTCCTTTTAATGTCTATATCTACAATCTCATTTACATCAACATCTGTATAGCTAGATCTCCATTGTCAATACCCTGGAGGTCCAGTGGTTAGGACTCCACGCTTTCACTGCCGAGGGCACGGGTTCAACTCCTGGTCAGGGAACTAAGATCCCACAAGCCTCGAGGCACGGTCAAAAAAAAAAAAGATCGCTCCCAAAAATCATGTACCCAGTATAGCTAGACTCAGCCAAAAGAAACCCAGGCTATTAGTGGGTAGCAAACCCTGTAACCTGGTCCCCTCCCATCCACTAGTAACAGGTGACTGACTACAGGTGAAATTGCTGGCCTTGGAAAAAACCCAACTATACCCTATAGGTGAATCAGCTCCATCCGAGAAGGACTGTTGACTCCCACCCCCCTTGCCTTTCTTGGATAGTTCAAAGAGGCAGGTGGGGGCTTCCCTGGTGGCGCAGTGGTTGGGAGTCCGCCTGCCGATGCAGGGGACATGGGTTCGTGCCCCGGTCCGGGAAGGTCCCACATGCCGCGGAGCAGCTGGGCCCGTGAGCCATGGCCGCTGAGCCTGCGCGTCCGGAGCCCGTGCTCCACAACGGGAGAGGCCACAACAGTGAGAGGCCCGCATACCGCAAAAAAATAATAATAATAAGAGGCAGGTAGGTGTAATGGAAGAACATAGGGAGCAAGACCTCCAACTCTGGCTCCCTGACTGTGGAGCGATGTGGCCTTGAGCAAGTCATTTCATCTCTTTGAGCCTCAGGTTCTTTACCTGTAAAATGAAGATAGTAACCACCTGGGGGTTGCTGTGAGGGTGAAATGAATTCACTTATAAGCATGCCCGTCACAGTGCTTGAATTTCCCACAAAGCCTGGAGCAGATATTGGTACCTGATCACCAAACTCCTCTTCCTCCCGGTGACACAGCTAGAGGACATTTCCCAGCCTCCCTTGCAGTTAGATGTGGCCATAGGATCAAGATCTGACAGTGGAATGTGAGAAAAAGTGTCTTGTGCAAGCCACCTCCAGGCTCAGCCCACAAAACCTTCTATGTTACAGGCCCAGGGAAGCCCTTGAAATGATCTGTTGAAACACAAAATCTATGTATCTGGATCCCTGAATGACCACATGGAGTGAAGCCCTTGCTGCCAACGAGGAACACCTGATTTGGACTTTACACGAGCAAGAAATAAACCTTTAGAGTGTTAACTGATGTGGTTTTAGGGTTTAGCTTTTACAGCAGCCAGCATTGCTTTAACCAACACAAAGCTTGTTGCTAAAGATGAAGCCATTACTTAGAAGGAAAACCTACATAGGTTTGATCTGAACCACGGTGGCTTTCGGAAAACCAAATAAGGAACCACATGACTGTTAGGGAGGACATTTAAATGTTAATATTGTATTCCATCAAACTTATGACACATTTTTTTCATATTTTTACATCTCTGAAATAAGGCTGTATGTTGTAATCAACAGTATCTCAAACGGCAGGCAGCCAGGAGACAGTCGTGATATAGTTGCAGTTGACTGCACGTGCACAAACTTGGTCACAGTTCTCCGTCTTGTCATCCTTTCCCTTGAGTTTGGTGCACTGTTAGCACCACAGGTGTTGGTTTAATCGCCACTAACAATGTCTTCAAAAAGATTCCATGCTGATTTGGCACTGAAATGAAAAGTTATTGTGTATTAAAAAGGCAAGGAAACAGAGCAGCTTGATACATGATAAAAATCTATGTCTAAATAAGACTTAAAAGAGCTCTTTCAATATGCATGAAATGGAAATTCTACGTGATAGGAAAGCTTTGTGTCATGATTTTGTATTTCTTAGAAATGCATCAGTAATGGTGTGGTTATGATTGACAGGTGCCTTCGATTTGGTGAAACTGTCAATACATCAAAACATCAGTGATTTCAACCAAGGAAGGCATCCAGTGTAAATAATGGTGATAATAATATAACAATTTACACTTGCCAAGAGCCAAACATATGCCAGGAAGCTCTGTGCTTTACATACATTATCTCATTTAATCATGATAACAACCCTGTGAGGTGGTTACAATTTACATGATTGCAAGTCGTCCTGAGCGTTATATGGGAAAGGAACATGGTGCTCGGAGAAGGAACATAATTCAGATTGGGTGGAGGTGGGGAGGGGAACCTCCCTGAGGCAGCAAAGAGGCCTGAAAGAAAATACTAGGCAACATTTATTGAGCATTTACCATGTACCGGGTACGATTCAAAGTTTATTGTGTTGGGACTTCCCTGGTGGTTCAATGGCTAAAACTCCGTGCTTGCAATGCAGGAGGCCCAGGTTTGATCCCTGGTCAGGGAACTAGATCCCACATGTTGCAATTAAAGAGCCTGCGTGCGACAACGAAGATCTCGCATGCCACAACTAAGACCCAGCACAGCCTAAATAAAGAAATTTTTTTTAAAAATCAATGGCCTTTAAAAAAAAAGTTTCTTGTGTTAACTCACACAAATCTCACAAAAAGCCTAAGAACATTATTATCAGCTCCATTTTACAAATGAAGAAAGCAAGACAGCGATAGAGAAGTGAAATGATTTGCTCATAATAACTCAGCTAAGGAGTGATAAACCTGGGATCTGAACCAGGACAGTGCGGCTCCAGAGCCCATGCATCTTACTTACCACTTTCCTATCCTCCAGTGATTGAAACAAATGAGTCTCCATTTTACCAAGAATGGCAGCAGTAGTGACCCGGTTACAAGCAAAAGCTCTAGCCAGGCTCCCTGAGTTCAAAGCCAGGCTCTACAACTGACCAGCAAGGTATTTGACCTTCCTAAGCCTCAGTTTCTTCATTTATTGTGAGGTTTAAATGAGTTGAGACATATAGAGCTTAGATCAGAACCAGAATATAGTCGGCCCTCAAAAAATAGTACATAATATTGTCTTCGTACAACACTCAGTAACTCAGAGAAAACTGAGACTCAGGGAGGTTTAGCAATTTGTCAAAACCCACCCATTTCAAGAAAGGAGTCAGGATTCAAAGCTAAGGTGCTTCACTCAGAAGCCTTTTCTTTATGCATTACCCCATGGAGGTTCCTAGTAAAGATGAGTCAGTGGTTTAGATCTTCATCCTGAAGGTTTCCAGGAAAGGAGATTCTCACTCCCAATGTGATATCTCATTTTAACATCCCAAATCCCACTCAGTAGTAGGGCTCTCCCATTGCCAATCTGGACTTCATCTGTTTTATTTTAAGGTCATTTCCTCTTTGAGAAGGAGAGAAGATGGAGACTCACCAGTTTCTTCCTTTTGTATCTTTCATATACTGTACGTTACATTTCCTCGCAAACATAGAGAAAGCAGGGAACATTTTAGACTCTGACACGAAGTAGATGCTCAACAGAGAAATGTGTTGCGGGGAGAACAGATCGGTGGTGCCAGAGGTGGGGTGGGGGAGTTGCGGGGTGGGCAAAATGGGTAAAGGGGATCAAAAGGTACAAACTTCCAGTTTTAAAATAAGTAAGTCATAAAATGTAATGTGCAGCATGTTGGCTACAGTTAATAATACTGTTGTAGGGACTTCTCTGGTGGTCCAGTGGTTAGGACACTGTGCTTCCACTGCCGGGGGCATGGGTTCAATCCCTGGTCAGGGAACTAAGATCCCACATCTCGGCGTGGCCAAAAATAATAATAATACTATCATATATTTGAAAGTTGCTAAGAGAGTAGATCTTAAAAGGTCTCATCACAAGGAGAAACAGATTTGTAACTGTGTGATGATAGATTACTGTGGTGATCACTTCACAATATATACAAGTAACAAAGTATTATCTTGTACACCTGACACTGTTATATGTCAATTATATCTCAATTAACGATAAGAATAATAAATAAAGGCAAAAGGAATGTTTTATGAATGAACAAATGAGTGAGAGAACAGCTTCACAATCTCAAAATTCCCTCCCAGATCACATAGACCCCGTGCACCCCACCCCTGCCCACCCAGCCCGCTTTTCTCTGACTCCCATTTCTTAACTGTAGTGTTTCTCAAACAAGGGTGTTGCAAGGGCATTCTGAGCACAATGTGGAGTTGAAGTGGCCTTACTATGTGGTGACACCCTGGGTTTCCTCATTCCTCATTCCCTTGGGCCAGCTCTTACCAAGAGGGTAGAGATGGAGATATCTGTGTGTGTGTGTGTGTGTGTGTGTGTGTGTGTGTGTGCGCGTGTGTGTGTGTGCGCTGGGGAGGGGGTGCTGAGGTTGAGGGCAGGCAGGTGGATGACATGTGATTCACACACATCCTAACAGTCCGTCAAGGTCACAGGTGTTACAGGCAGAGGAAGGCTGGGAGTCCTGCGGAACATTTATCATCAAGATGGGAGACCTGGACCTTTGGTTACAAATAATAGAAACCCATCTCAACACGCATAAGGAAAAAAGAAAGGCATGCATTGTTCACATAACTTGGAATTCCAGGGGTAGTTCTGCTTTCAGGTATGAATAAAGACATTCACATAAGACTTCAACTTTTCTTTCTCTCTCTCCCTGCTCTGATGCTTTTCTCTCTGTGTTTGGTGGTACGCTCTCCTCAGAAAGCAGGCGTTCTCCAAATGATGGCTGCTGACAACCGTCAGTTGACATCCTCCCGGCTTGCAGAGAGCTCTAGCCATCATGACTGTGTTTATCTTGGGGGCAGTGGGAAGGGTTTGTCATGGGGAAGAGGCTGTTTTCTTTTGTCAAAAAATTGAAAGCTTTCTCAGAAGCCCCAGAGCAGACTTCCCCTCAGGTCTTATAGGCAACAACTGGGTCACGTGGATACCCTAGCTGCAAGGGAGTCTAGAAAAGTGAGAAATAGGGATGTGATTGGCTTAGATGTATCATGATCCATGGCCTGGGGCTGGCCATGTGGTCAGCCTGAACAAAATTGGGGTTTCTTAAGCCAGGAAGGAAGGAGACTAGATTGGGTAGGTAACTAATGGTGTCTACCACAAGAAAGTGTCGTGAGGCAAACTGGCTACATCGCAGAAGGAGCACAGGGAAGAGAAGCTTTGCAAAAGTAGTGGAAATGCCAGCTAGACAGAAACAACTTATGTGCACATTAGAATTGGGGAGGAAGGAGGTGAAGGCCAGGAAAAGATGTGTATCAGGGAAGGTGGGCATGGCCAGAGTGGAGAGGACCAGCCAGCTGTGGACAGCACATTCCTGGGAACACACAGCTCTTATCCAAGGATATTCTGCAGCAGAGGTTCAACAAATACAGAGGATGCTTGGTGACGAGGAGCTAGTGAGGGATCTCACCACGCAGACAGTACGAGTTCTTCCCACTGCGTTTGTTCAGTCTCCACTATTCATGCTCCAAAGTGACCCTAAACCAAAGCAACAAAGGTGTGATACCTCTGGGGCACCAAGGAGAAACATGATGGAACATCTTCAGTGGTTCCCTGCCACTATGAACTCAAGTCCAAACTTCATAGTCTGGTCTCACTGGTCCTCTCCAGATCCATCCGTCACTGTCCTCCTCCCTCCTCCATCCTTTTGCTCCAGCTCCTCAGAGCTCTCTAAATCCAGGCTGTACTTTGTTTTTTTTTTTGGCTGCGTTGTGGAGCATGCAGGATCTTAGTTCCCTGACCAGGGATCGAACCCAGTGCCCCCTGCAGAGGAAGCGCAGAGTCCTTTTTTTTTTTTTAATTTATCTTTGGCTGTGTTGGGCCTTCATTGCTCTGCGTGGGCTTTCTCTAGTTGCAGTGAGCGGGGGCTACTCTCCATTGCGGTAAGCGGGCTTCTCATGGTGGTGCTTTCTCTTGTTGTGGAGCACGGGCTCTAGGCGCTTGGGCTTCAGTAGTTGTGGCTGACGGGCTCAGTAGTTGTGGCTGACGGGCTCAGTAGTTGTGGCTCATGGGCTCTAGAGCTCAGGTTCAGTAGTTGTGGCGCACGGGCTTAGTTGCTCTGCAGCATGTGGGATCCTCCCAGACCAGGGATCGAACCCGCATCCCCTGCATTGGCAGGCGGGTTCTTAACCACTGCACCACCAGGGAAGCCCAGAAGCACGGAGTCTTAACCACCGGACTGCCAGGGAAGCCCAGGCTTGTACTTTCCTGACTCCAGGATTTTATTCCCACTGTCCTTCCTGCCCTTTCCTATGTGTGACCTCTCCGAGCCTCTGTTGTCTTTTCTGTACCATGGGAAGCACTTCCCTAACTAGGTGTTGTGAGAACTATGAAAATGAGATATACCGTGGTTAGCACTTCGAAACCGCCAGGCACATAGTTAGTGCTCAGTCCCTGCTAGCTACTGTTATTCGTCAATCCCCGTTTTGAAATCTTAACAAACTTGACATACTTGCTGTAGTACTTACGCATTTCTTCCTTGCTGTCTTCCTGAATGACTATGTCAAGAGAATGAGCCCCAGGGCAATGTGTGTGGCTGCCCTTTGCATCTTGCTCTCTGTAGTGGCATGGCAAGCACACAGCTGTTCTTGAAGAGTTCACCTGAGATGCAAAACAGCCAGCCTGACGAGGGACAGAATGTGTCCATCCAGGACACGTTGGAGGATACAGAGCTAGGTTGGGAAGAAAGTCAACTTCCGGGAGTGTTCCCTCTTGCTGGCTGTGGGGCCACACCAGGAAATGGAGCCCACCCACGGTTCCACAACAGAGCTGTTAGGAAAGTCAGACGAACTTGTCCACCAACAATGTGTGGTTCGGGTCTGCCGCCAGGCATCTCCCCCAGAAGACAGGAACTTACCAGTGTGAGGAGGTGAGGCCTGAGTGCCACTCGACTCCTTTCATGGCCCATCGGCAGTGACTCAGCAGGAAGCCAGCCAAGGTCTGAGTCACTCCCTCCCCTCCCACCACACCCAGGGTTTTCCTCCAGGGCTTGGAAGGCTGCTTATAGCTGGAGGTGTAAGTCTTCAGTACCTGGGTCTGATCTCTTTAACACAGCTTAGTATTTAAAAGCACAAGCTCTGGAGTTAGGCAGCTTGGGTTAGAAGCCTGGTTCCACCTCTTATCTAATCCACAGCAAGTTTCTTAGATTCTCTGGCCATAGTTTGCCCATCTGTAAACGGGAACAATAATGTTACCTCCCTCATAGAAGTGAAATAGCTTAGAACGGTGCATGGTGTGCTGACAGGGCTACTCTAAAACCCCAGGCCTGGTACCCCCTCAGGACTTTTGCACTTGCTGCTTTCTCTGCCTATGTTTTTGCCCCTGACGGCAGCTCCCTCACTTAATTCAGGTCTTTACTAAAGATTCATTTTCTCAGTGAAGCCCACGATGGCCGCCCTATCTAAGCCTTCCTCCTCCCAAACTTCTTACCTTCGTTCCCACCTTGTCTCCGTAGTATTTATCACCATCTAATACACCATGCGTTTCAATCATGTATCTTCTCTACTGTCTGTCTCCCTCCACCCACGCTGGAATTCAAGTTCCATTTTTGTCTGTTTTCTTCACTGCTGTACTCCCGAGACCTAGAAAAGTGCTGACACACAGCAGTTCTCAATAAACATGTGGAATGAATGGAAATGAATGTCAACTTATTCACCATTATTTATCACCAATTATTACTGTCATCAATAAAGATCACCAGTAAAGATCACCATTATTATCTCATTCCAGTGAGAATCAGAGAGAAGTTCAAAGCTTAAAACCATTACCAGATTCTGCACATCTGCCTTTGGTTCGTTTATACTTGAATTAATAGACTCTCAAAACTTGGAGACATCCACTGTTAGGGTGGAAAACTCTGTTAGCCACAGGGCTGGGCAGACGGCCTGTAATGTAAATCCATAAAACCGATGGGGCCAGTAAGGAGTGGTGAGAACCCAGGAAGTTGGGAGTCCAATCCCCACCTAAAGGCATTTAAATTCAAATTAAAAAATAACCTCTACTAACCAAACACGTCTCTAAGCTGCCTTTCCCTGATTCCAGACTCTAACTGTGAATTTATCTTACCACCCACTGGATCATCCCGATCTTAAACTATCCAAATATTGACACGACCCAGAGACCCCATTCTCCCACCACCCTGACATCAAGACTCCAGGTGGGCTTCACAGGTCTAGCAGTCAGTTACAATCTTAGCTATCCTATCTTGGGCTGCTTTGCTGCCCTTTTAACTCTCCCAAAGTTCAGCTGGTGGGTAACTCACCAGTAAATTCCCAAAGCCTAGCAGAGCTTGGGTGAATTAATGAATGACTGGATGGCCCAAACCAATCGGTCACAAGGGTCCGCAGTACCTCCCTCATCTCCATTATTCAATCTTCAAAAAACTCCCAAGGAGGCACCTGATGTCCAGTTGGAATCTCGCTCCGGTAAGATTATTTCTCCCCCATTCCTCAAGGGTGAAGGGTGGTTAAAAAGATAGAGTCACATCATTCAAGAGAACTCAAGGCACTCCGCTCCATCTGCGTAGAGATTGGGGTGACCCCACCCCCTCCCCAAGGACAATGGGCGGGGACTTGCCTCATGTTTGTATAAAGGCCCATCCTGGTGAATTTCCCAAAGAGAGACCGCTCCAAAAGTATGGAACCTTTACTCCTAGAAGCGGGAATTGCCAGAGCCCTTCCTCCCTCCCACCTCCCTCCACCCTGCCCAGCCCCCGCGGCATTTTCTCATTAAAATGGAAGAAGGAATTAAGCCCCCACGCACATATACACTCACACACCCAACATAAAATGGGGAAATGGAGCTTAGACAGAGTAGAGTTCTAACCTTCACTGTCTATATGACCTTGAAGTTCCCTGAGCCTTCCTTTGGTTTCTCATCTGTGAACTGGGAAGAAAATTCAAGACACCTGACTGGGTGCTGGGAGGAGCCTTCCTGCCCCTGTTTAGCTCCTCCCCCAAGCTTTAGCCCACACTCTGACCAGAGTTGTCCCCCCTCTCTCTGTCTGTCTTCACACACACACACACACACACACACACACACACACACACACACCAGCTCCCCAGCCCCACCCCAGACATGCATACTCATTAAATGTTAGCTGTCGCAGTTATTACCGTTGCTTAGGTTCACCTCGTGAATGCGAATTTGGAACCAAGACCACCCGCGCACAGTCAGCTGGCACCACCACCACACTGCCTCTGGAAGCAAAGCACTCTGAGGAGCAAGTCGGATGTGACAGGGGTCAGTCCACGCAGCGTAAGAGAGAGCCACGGGCTTCCCTGGTGGCGCAGTGGTTGAGAGTCCGCCTGCCAATGCAGGGGACACAGGTTCATGCCCCGGTCCGGGAAGATCCCACATGCTGCGGAGCGGCTGGGCCCGTGAGCCATGGCCGCTGAGCCTGCGCGTCCGGAGCCTGTGCTCCGCAACGGGAGAGGCCACAGCAGTGAGAGGCCCGCGGACCGCAAAAAAAAAAAAAAAAAAAAAGAGCCACGACTGTCTCAGCAGTGGCTTTAGCATTAGCCCACCGGCTCATGGCTACTCCGTGTTATTGGCCCCAGACCTCCACCCACCCCGGCCATTCCCCTGTAGTAATCATTTTGAGAGAAGCCTTGAAAGATCACTGGTCTCTAGGCCTGACAGTTCTTCCTCTTTCTCTTTGTCATTGACTCTACAGCCTTTGACCTCTAAGCCTTAAGGGGCTCAGAGAGTAGTGAAAAGATGTAGACATCCTGAGACTGCCTTAGTCTATGAGCTTTGCTGCTAAGCTGCTTTGTAAACCTCAGGGAAGTAACTTCTTTTCTCTAAACCGTTGGTTTCTAATCTGCAAAGACAGAAAACCAACATCCATTCACGGCTACCAGGTGTTTAGGTGCACGTTCGTGCTGTTAACTAATCGTTTGCTCTGTAGAATGAAGGAGTTGGACTATGTAATTTATGCGTCTCTTCTGGGAAAGGTTTCAGTAGTTGCTTTCAAAACCACTCCAGCTCTCAGCCCCGGGAAGGGGCTGTGACCTCACAGAGAGAACACAGGATAAAGACCCAGGCTGGCCTGGGTTTAAACCTCTGGTCTGTCATTTCTCAGCTATGTTGACATTGGGCAAGTCACACGGGTGCTCTGAACCTCAGTTTCCTCATCTACAAAATGGGAACAATAATATCTCCCTTGTAGGGCTGCCTGGAGGATCAAATGAGATGGGTGTGTAGGAGCCTAGCGCGCACTTAGGAGAGAGTAGGGCTGCAATGTGGGTTCCTGCCTCCTTCCTTAATTACCCAGATTTGAGGATGTCTTTATGCTGATTATCTCTGCTAACCCCTTTAAGGTTTTGTTTGTGAGAAGGAAGCAGAAAGTTGCGTCTGATGGTCTAAGAGAATGCTGATGACAAAGGTTTCATTTCTGCAGCCTACGCTCCGAGCCAGTGCCGGATGGTCATCACCACAGATCCAAGCAAAATCAGCCTTTCCCTCGAGACTCTGATGCCCAAGAGCAAGTATATTCCTTTCCAAACTTTTTTATTTTAATTTTAAAAGTTCCCCTCCACTGTGCTAGGTGCAGCCCAGAATCTGGGTCACTTTCTCTGAGAGGCCCTCTTTGACACCCCTGTGTATAATTCTAGCCCCTCTCCCACCTCTGGCCACTCCCCATTCCCCTTCCTGCTTTGCTCTTCTCCATAGCACTTATCACCACACAACAAACACACCCACACACGCAGTTCCCTAGAATGTAAGTACTGGGAGGATTAGGGCTTGTAGGGGCTGTGTGTTCACTGCGGTGTCTCCAGTGCTGAGAAGAGGCATTAGTAGGCAATAAATGGTAAGCATTAGTAAGCTCTAAATAAAATGTGTTGGAAGAATGAATCTGAACCTGAGTCAAAGCCAAGCTGGCAGTTATGGCCAGATAATAATAAAATACCACACAAGCCCCTCATTTCACAGTTTGCAAAGCCTTCTCACAGTATCTATTTGATCCTGTGCAGAAGAACTTCTGCATTTTCTAGGTGAAGAAACTCAGACATGAAGCATCTCTGGAAAACAGAGGAAGCTCTCCTGGCCTCCTGGCCTTGAGCAAGTCACTTCCCTTCTCTAATCTCATTTTTTCCTTATGAGAAAATGACAAGTTGTGGACTGGTTCCCTTCTGGGGCTCAGACTTTTAAATTCTTAAATCCTGTGACCTGATTGTTAACCCTTTAAGGACTGACTCAAATGATGTTACCCATAAACCGTAATTGCAGAATCAGGACAAGTTGAAACCTCTGCCCATCTGATTCCACTTCCAGTCTTCTTTCAGACTGCACTCCACTGGGGTACATTGCAGGTGGGTCTGCTGAGACACAGTAAGTTCTACATGCCAAGGAGTTGTGGTAGTTGTTTTTGTTATGGGGTCAAAGCAGGTAATTTATTTAGTTTTTAAACTATTACTCTGCCTTTGGCTGGGTTTCCACTAGTCTTCTAACTTGACTGTCCATCTCCAAGCTCTCCTCTCCAATCCATCTTACACACTGCTTGGAAACTAAATAAACAAACCTTGCTTTCAGGAAATCAAAAACTTTCAGTGGCTCCCTACTGCCTACAGCATACACATAGAGGGGTTAGCCTATCATTTGAGGCCTCCTCAATCTTCTCCTGACCCTTTCAAACATACTTCCCTACCCCACCCTGCTTTGTTGCACAAGAATTCCCTGCTCCAGTCAATTCAACGCATTCATTCATTCATTCATTCAATAACTATGTGTTACATTTCCTACTATAAGCCAGACACTCACAGCTCTAGGCACTGCTGTGATGAACAAGTTCTGTCCTTAAGAAGAATATTTTCTAGAGGGGAAAATGTTGGGCAATAAGCAAGGAAACAAGTTAACAAGATTATTTCAGATTATGATAAGAAAATTGGCACTTGTGCTTTGGTAACTGGTAGCATATACAATAGCTCAAACAAAGCAGGATGCAGTGGTAGAAAGGTGGTGGCACGATCTTAGATCCTGTGATCAGGAAGGTCTCTTTGTGGGGCCACATTTAGGGAAGACTTGAGTGAGAAGAAAGGGACAGCCACGTGGAGGCCTGGGAAGAGGGTTCCAGGCAAAAGCAAGAGCAAGTTGCAAAGGCCCTAAGGTGGCAACAAGCTTCACATGTGCTCAGGGTGGAACGAAGCCCAGTATGGCCAAATCAATGTGGACAAGGAAGAGATTGGTGGGAGATAAGGTCAAGGAGGTAGGCAGGGGTCAGCTCAAGCAGAGCCTGGTGAGGAGTCTGGATTTTATTCTAAGTATATGGGAAGCTGTTAGAAGATGTTCATAGGAGAGTGACATGATTGATACATATTTTAAAACATGACTCTGGCTGTCGTGTGGAGAGTGAGTTGTGGACGTACAAGAAGAGAAGCAAGGGGACCAGTTTGGAATCTTTCTTCACTTAATCTCTGGTTACTTGTTTGTGTATGTGTATCCATCAGTAGGCGCTGAGATAAATTTCTGTTTTGATGGCTGTGTTCTGCCTTCCCCTATTAGGTGATTGATTCTTCAAGGATAGGGTAGGTACACCAGCAAAACTGTAGGACAGAATGGCATGTTAGCTATGAGCACCTCCAGAATCTCATTTATTAGTGACACCCATCAGATAAGTTACTGACTTCTGTGAGCCTCAGCTACATAACTGAAAAAAAAAAAAAAAAAAGATGGGGGGGGAGGGGGGATTAACAAA
>NW_020173674.1:12389762-12449350 GCF_003031525.2 Neophocaena asiaeorientalis asiaeorientalis
AAAAAACTGAAAAAAAAAAAAAAAAAGATGGGGGTGGAGGTGTGATTACCTAAATAATGCATGTAAAGTGCTTAGTACATACAGTTCCTGGCGTATAGTAAGCCCTCAATAAATCATAGCTGTGGTTATTATTTGCAAGGCGGTTGTGCTGCTGGTGGCTATGACTTTGGGCAAGTTTTTTTCCCCTTTGAGTCTCAGTTTGTGCATCTGTAAAATGGGTTGCAGATAGAATTCAGCTCTAAGATTCTCAATGCCTCTGTTCTATTTGTAAACACTTTAGAATCCACTTTAAGTAATGTTGCCCAAAACCCCTGTGATGTGATTTATTCTTCATAATGTTGCACCGCCCTCTGTTGGACATACTCTGCCAGCATACTTGTTGGATCCTTAAATCAGCAGATGCTTAAACAGAAGCCCAGACCTCCCTCGCCTATATGCTGACAACTGTCTCTTCTTAAGTAAGATCTCTCTCCATATAGCTACGGATTATTTTTAAAACAACAAAAATAAGGTGTTTTTTGCATTTCTAAATTCTGTCCCTACTTTATTCCATTTTTAGGACTTTGTAAAAGTTTAGGATTTTAAAAATTTATCTCTTTTAACACAATTTCAGACTTACAAAAGAGTTGGAAGAATAACACAAGAATTAACATTATATCTTCACCCAGATTCCCCGATATTTACAATTGATCGCATTTGTTTTATTATTTTCTTTGTCTGCACACACAATACATGCACACATACATACATATGTAATACATACATATTTTTTCTGAATCATTTGAGAGTAAACTACAAACATGAAGCCCTTTTATCCCTAAATACTTTATTGACGATGATGTAATATTATAAAATCTTCAGACTTTATTCAGATTTCTCAAATTATCTCGTCTGTTTAGAGCAGAACAAAATCCTACATCCCATTTTACATTGGGTTATGCTGTCTCTTTACTTTCCTTTACTCTGGAATAGTTTCAGATTTTTTCTTTATCTTTTTTTTTTTTTCAGTATTCTTGGCTCACTCTCTTTTTTTTTATTATTTTTATTATTTTTTTGGCTGCATTGGGTCTTCATTGCCGCGCACAGGCTTTCTCTAGTTGTGGCGAGCCGGGGCTTCTCTTCATTGCAGTGTGTGGGCTTCTCGTTGCAGTGGCTCCTCTTGTTGAGGAGCACAGGCTCTAGGCGCACAGGCTGCAGTAGTTGTGGCACTTGGGCTCCGTAGTTGTGGCTCACGGGCTCTAGAGCACAGGCTCAGTAGTTGTAGCTTAGTTGCTCCACGGCATGTGGGATCTTCCCAGACCAGGGCTTGAACCCATGTCCCATGCATTAGCAGGCGGATTCTTAACCACTGTGCCACCAGGGAAGTCCCTCTGTGTCTTTCAAGACATTGACATTTTTGAAGACCACAGGCCAGATATTTGGTAGAATATGTCTATTTGGTTTTGTCGGATGTTTCCTAATAATTAGATTCAGGTCATGCATTTTTGGCCAACCCAATACCACAAAAGTTCGGGTGTTTTTTGTTTGTTTGTTTGTTTATGTAGGATCTTAGTTACCCGACCAGGGATCGGACCAGCGCCCCCTGCAGTGGCAGCCCAGAGCCCTAAACACTGGACTGCCAGGGAATTCCCTGTGGCAGCGGGGAGTGGCTGTTGAGTTTAAAAACAAAAAACAGGGGCTTCCCTGGTGGTGCAGTGGTTGAGAATCCGCCTGCCAATGCAGCGGACACGGGTTTGATCCCTGGTCCAGGAAGATCCCACTTGCCACGGAACAACTAAGCCCATGTGACACAACTACTGAGCCCGTGTGCCACAACTACTGAAGCCCGCGTGCCTAGAGCCCCGTGCTCTGCAACAAGAGAAGCCACCACAATGAAGAGTAGCCCTCACTTGCCGCAACTAGAGAAAGCCTGTGTGCAGCAACAAAGACCCAATGCAGCCAAAAATAAATAAATTTTTAAAAAAAGTATGTGCTGGGGGCTTCCCTGGTGGCGCAGTGGTTGAGAATCTGCCTGCCAATGCAGGGGATACGGGTTTGAGCCCTGGTCTGGGAAGATCCCACATGCTGCGGAGCAATTAGGCCCGTGAGCCACAACTACTGAGCCTGCGCGTCTGGAGCTTGTGCTCCGCAACAAGAGGCCACGACAGTGAGAGGCCCACGCACCGCGATGAAGAGTGGCCCTCGCTCGCCACAACTAAAGAAAGCCCACGCGCAGAAACGGAGACCCAACACAGCCAAAAATAAATAAATAAATAAAATTTAAAAAAAAAAAAAAAAAAAAAAAAGTATGTGCTTTGGAAGGGTTTGCAATAATATACATTAGAAATTATTATAATCATGTATTTATTTGTTTATTTGCATAAACAAACACTTGGGCTCTTTTGAAAAGTACTGATGCCAAGACCCACCCCTGGAAATTTTTATTAAATTGGTATATTGCTTGCATATTAGTATTTTCTTAAAGCTCTATAGGTGTTTCTAATAGGCAATCAGGATTGAGAGTCATTGATTTCTGCTCTGCTAACTCAAAAAAGAATATTAGACAAATTACAGAGATCCATAAAAATACAGTAAGATAAGATGAATTGCAAGATGGGAGGGACATTCAATAGGAGAAGGACACACATCAAGTCTCATAGGCTTGCTTTGAACGGGCTATAAATTTGTTCTAACAAACAACATGAAGATAATGAAATAATGTTAAAGACAGAGACCCAATTTTAAAATGATATATACAAGGTAAAACTACACTGCGTCTAGAAAAAGATGAGAAGAAATAAACTAAAAAAGGTGTCAGTGGTTGCATCTGAATGTGACATTATGAGTGATCTTAATTTTTTCCACATTTTTCTTTTAAATTTATTTATTTATTTTTGGCTGCGTTGGGTCTTCATTTCTGTGCTAGGGCTTTCTCTAGTTGCGGCAAGCGGGGTCCACTCTTCATCACGGTGCGCGGGCCTCTCACTGTCGCGGCCTCTCTAGTTGTGGAGCACAGGCTCCAGATGCACAGGCTCAGTAGTTGTGGCTCACGGGCCTAATTGCTCCGTGGCATGTGGGATCTTCCCAGACCAGGGCTCAAACCCGTGTCCCCTGCATTGGCAGGCAGATTCTCAACCACTGCATCACCAGGGAAGCCCCACATTTTTCTTTAATGTCAAAATTTCCTTTAAAAAATCTGAGGTATTTTTAGTAATTAAAATGTTTTCAAAATATCAATATAATTAAAATAATTTTCTTTTGCATAGCACTTAATTTGCAAAGCTCACATTATCTCATAATAGTAATATGTAATAAGTAAGTGATAATAATGATTTATTGAATGCTTACTATGTGTCAAGTACTATACTATAAGCTTTACATAGATTCTCTTTTAATCCTTACAGATACTCTTTGAGGTCGATACTATTATGAACCCCATTTTATAAGACAGAGAAACAGACTCAGAACGGTTAATTCACTTGCCCAGTTTCAAACAGCTTCTCAGTGTCAGAGCAAGGATTTTCCTCTAAAGCTTTAACATCTAACCACTAAGTACACTATTGTCTAATTGCTAGGAAAAACAGGTACTCTTATGCAAACTCCATTAAATTTAGTTATTTTGCATCCTGTTTGTTAAAGGTTTTTTTCCATATCAGATGAATGTTTTATATGAAAAATGCCTTGGTATGCTTTGATTAGTAGCTTTGAAAGTGAAATGAAAACTCTTGCTATTACTTTGGTTGGTAGCTTTCCACCAACATTCAGGCACGGGCTTTTTTTTAAAAAAGCAAAGTCACAAAATAAATGACAATCACCAGGCAATATTCAGTAATTTTTATTTATAATAAGGATTAAAAACGTGATGCGACATTTTAAAACATTTATAGAACAGTCGTTCTTCGTTCAAAAGGAACTCAAAGGATGTCTTTAATTCTTTTCCCATGCATCAAGACCAAAAACTTTTACTGAGATCTGTCTAAAAGGCTTAGGGATAGAAAAACAAAATCTAAAAGTCTGGTTTGGTTTAGTGTAGTTGAGTTTTAATTGCTTTTGTTTTTAAGAAAAAGAATTGGAAAAAGATGTGGGCTGTCCACTGTAAGTTATAGAATAAGTAGAGGGCTAGGGGGTCAGGAGTCCCGGGTTTTGGTTGTCACTTCCCCTCTCTGGGTTTTTACTTCCTTATTTATAAAATGAAGGGATTGGACCAGACAATCTCTAAGGAACTTCTCAGCTCAAAAATTCATGATTTTACAACTGGATTGTCCTGACTTGTTCTGTATTACCTGAATCTAAGGAACAGCAGAAGCGGCAGCCCTCTCCTAGTCCTGAGACGGTGCCAGTGTGTTGTTGGACAGCAGAAGAGAAATGAATCAAGGCGGTTTCCTCCCTGTCAACCCTCTATCCACTGAGGCTGCTCTCAGCTCTAGCGAGAGAATGGAGGCCCCAGAAAGAAAAGAAAAACAGGGATGGGGGTTTCCCTGGTGGCGCAGTGGTTGGGAGTCCACCTGCCGATGCAGGGGACGCGGGTTCGAGCCCCGGTCCGGGAGGATCCCGCGTGCCGCGGAGCGGCTGGGCCCGTGGGCCATGGCCGCTGGGCCTGCGCGTCTGGAGCCTGTGCTCCGCGACGGGAGAGGCCACGGCGGTGAGAGGCCCGCATACCGCAAAAAAAAAAAAAGAAAAGGAAAAACAGGGATGGAAGCTGAATAACTGGATTTGAAGAAGTAAGAGGAAGGAGAAAGTGGAGTTGCAGAAGGAAAGTGAAGGGAAAAGATGTCCCTTTTTGTTAAGGATTTTCGTATATTTAAACATCCCAACATTTTGTAAGCAAATCAAAGTTTACATGATATATTCTGGTATTCCAAAATGGATATAGTAAGTTTAGATCTGTAAAGAGCCCATTAAAAGTGCTGCATTTATTTAAAGCTTTTTCTTCCCATCACTGGTAGTTTCTAGAGCTGCCCTGTCCAAAATGGTAGCTGCTAACTCCATGCGGCTGTTTAAAGGTAAATGTAAATTAATTAAAATGAAATAAAATGTAAAAGTCAGCTCTTCAGCCGTAATAACCACGTATCAAGTGCTCAATAGCTACGTGGGGCTAGTAGCTACCGTACTGGGCAGCACAGACATAGGGCATTTCAATTATGGAAGAAAGTTCTACTGGACAGCACTATTCTTGAGGGTTTGATTAAAGGGAAATGGAGTGCAGAACATCTGAGAGAAGATTAATTAGACAATAGGAAAATGAAAATGATGCAAATAGGCAGTTATTAATAATTATAGTAGTTCCAGCTACTGGATTTCCCAATTTATATGCATTCTGTCACTCACTCCTTAAAATTTCCTCATGAGGTGAATACACACATTATCCCCATTTTACAAATGGTAAAACTGAGGTGTAAAGAGATGAAATTGCCTAAGGTCACATAGCAAACAAGTGCACCCAGTTTACACAGCACCAGACTCTGTGCCTATTGCCTCCTTACCTCAAGTTTAAAGGGCAAGAACCGCTGGCTGGTTGCTGTAGATGTGATGCATGCTGTCCTAGGCACAGGGGACACGGTGTGACCAAGTCCCCACCCTTAGGGCAGGTGAGAAACAAGGAAGGAGTAAGCAAATAAAGGCATCATTTCAGCCAGTGACTGATGCAAAGAAGTTAATAAAATGGAGTAATATAGACATGGGGAAGGGGGTCCTGGAGGCTGTGTTGGGGGAGAGGCGTCTCTGAAGGGTGGCATTGGAGCTGAGACCTGAACGATGAGGAGGCACCAGCCCTAAGAAGAGCAGAGGCATTGACAGAGCAAACACCCTGCTGCAGGACAGAGCTTGGTGAACCAGAAGACCAGCAAGGACGCCAGCCTGCGTGGCCGTCGCTGAGGACAGAACGGAAAGCATGGGGGGTCTGCAAATGGAGAGTCAGCAGTCCCTGCCTCGAGCTTCCTCAGCTGTGGGGAGAGAAATAAACCCAAAGGGCCGCCCGGGCAACTCTCGTCACTCATCTCCACTCTGAACTCCCAGGTGGAGCCACCCTTCCCTTTCATCTTACCCTAATGGTGCTTGATCTTCTAACTGGTCTCCCCGCTTCCACCAACACCCCCTAGAGTCTGTTCTCTACTCAGCAGCCACAGTGATCCTGTTAAGATCTAAGTCGGTGCACCCTGCCTCAGCTCATAGCTCTCCGAAGTGCCCCATCTCACTCACAGTAAAACCCAAAGCCACTGTGATGGCCGACAAGGTCCTATGCGGTCTGCTCCCTGCTACTTTCCTGACCTCATCTCCTCCTATACTCTCCCCTGCGCACTCCATGCCAGCCACACTGGCCTCCTTGCTGTCCCCAAACATGTCAGGCCCCCTCCCGCCTCCATCCTGCTCTGCTGGAACGCTCCCTCCCAGACCTGCCAGTTCACTCCCTCGCCTCCTTAAGTTTGGGCTCCAATGTCACCTTCTCCATGAAGCCTTCCCTGACCACCATATTTAAATTCAAACCCCTTTAACCTGCACTACTTATCTCCCCGTCACTTATCCCCTTTGAACGTGCTATGTTTTTCCTTATATTTCTTACATGCATTTAGGCTGTGTGTTGTCTGTCTCCCATCTAGAGTTTACCCCTTCCCTGAGAGCAAGAATCTTTGCTTTGTTTCCTGCTGGATCCTTCGCCCCTAGAACATGCACATAGTAAAGAGCTCAATGTTTGTATTTTTTGATAAATGTAGAATGAACATTGAGCTCCACTCTCTTGGGAGTCCTCTTCCAGATTTGGGGTCTATCTCCTGGCACAGTAAATGTGGCAGAACCCCTTTCTCCCTATGACCCCCTGATTTTTGATATTGGTCACAGGTGATTGATATTAAAAATAGTTTTTTAAATATTTAAACCAGTGACACATCTCAGTTTAAAATTTGCTGGCCTCTCTCCAGCCTCAGGCACAGACACTCTCTAGAGCAGCACGGGCCAACAGAAATAGAATGCAAACCACACATGTAATTTTAAATTTACCGGTAGCCACATTAAAAGAAGTAAAAAAGAAACAGGTTAAAAGAGTTTTAATAATGTATTTTATTTAACTCAATAATCTAAATATTGTCATTTCAACATGTAATATTATTTTTATAATTTTTATTTGTTTATTTATTTATTTATTTTAAATGTTTATTTCTTTATTTATTTTGCAGGTCTGAGTTGCGGCACAGGAACCCTTAGTTGCAGCATGCATGTGGGATCTCGTCCCCTGACCAGGGATCGAAACCAGGCCCCCTGCATTGGCAGCACGGAGTCTTACCCGCTGGGCCACCAGGGAAGTCCCCATCAACATGTAATAATTATTAATGAGATATTTTACATTCTCTTTCCATACAAAGATTTTCACGTTCAGGGTGTATTTTACACCTACAGCACATCTCCACTTGGACCGACCACATTTCAAGCTCTCGAGAGCCACATGTGGCAAGTGGCTACAGCCGGCTCTGCAGTCTCTGGAGGAGGGGGTATGGGGTCCATGGTGCCAAAGCAAGAGCTTTGGGCCTCTCACCAAAAGTGTTGGTAAAAAAAAGCTCGCATAGGGCTTCCCTGGTGGCGCAGTGGTTGACAGTCCGTCCGCCTGCCGATGCAGGGGACACGGGTTCGTGCCCCGGTCCGGGAAGATCCCACATGCCGCGGAGCAGCTGGGCCCGTGAGCCATGGCCGCTGAGACTGCGTGTCCGGAGCCTGTGCCCCGCAACGGGAGAGGCCACAGCAGTGAAAGGCCCGCGTACCGCAAAAAAAAAAAAACGCTCGCATCAGCAAAAGCTCCAGAAGCAGCCAAGCCTCTTTCTTTCTCCTTCCCTCAACCCCTGCCCTAGGCCACTTTAGGCTCTGGGCTCTCCCTTGGGTGCTGTGGGTTTCTGCTCCTTTCAGGGCTCTTCCACTTGGAGGCATCCCCCTCCGTGACACTCGTGTGACCCACCAGGGACCCAGACTCTCTGCAGTGGGGAATGTCCAAGGTCAGCCTCGTCCATCAAGGGGAGGGACGCGGGAGAACAGACCCTCTCTCCCAGCAGCCCTGGGAACAGAATGCACACATGGGTTCCTCTTCTTCAGGGAGAGCAACTGCGCACCCAGCCCAAGGAATGGGGGATGGGAGAGGGAAACAGGCCCTTCAGCTGGAATTTCTGTTCATGCTTCTCTCCAGGAAACAAAAAAATTCTGGAGCAATTTTGGCTTTCCTCTCTCACAAGTCAGGACAGTTGACCCGTTCCCAGGGTGAAGTTTTCTGGACTTCAGCCCCCCTTCCTATAAAGCTCTTCCCCCAAAGACTCTGCAACATGGTCCTGTTTTGCATCTGCAGCTTGCTTCAGCTTGTGTCCAGGCCGCCCAGTCCCTAGGCCTCTCACTTGCTGACTGTATTTTTATCACCCTCCCCTCAACCCCACATGCTTATTTCTGCCTTTTCTTTTGCCCCTCCAGGCTCTGCTGTGGTTTTTGATGATTTCCCCTTTGTTTAATCATTCTGGTGAAATTGGACTCAAAATAGAAAGCAAGAGAGTGCTGACATGGATGGAAAATAGATCCGCTAGAACAACTTCAAGTAACAACATGCTGTCCCCTAAATATCGCCAGCTCACACACTTCTGGACATGGTGTCCCCTCACAAGCCAGGGGCAGCCCTTTCACTCCTCGGACAGCACATGTGTATTAGGGTTCTACGAGGGACAAGGTTCTATTGCGCCAGGCTCTGGGGGAGACAGAAGTGGGTAGGCTGTCAAGGCTTCTGCCCCAAAGGACCTTGTACGGAATAAAGACGATGCCTGCCCCGAGCTCAAAGCTTTCAACTAAGCTGTAAGGAGGCAGGGGTCTCATGGAAGAGGGGCACTTGAACTGGGACTTGAAGGATGGAAGGATTTTAAGAGGCAGAAACAGCAAGGAACTGCCTATTTTGCCACCAGAGGAAAGGCAGTGTAGAGGCAGGGAGTGGGAGAGACACACCCATTTGACAAAGCAGCTGGCTTTTGCCTGATGGGCCTCTGCTGGTGCCGGACGGATGGCTCAAGTTTTTGATATTCTCCCTGAATGGAAGGGATATGCCAACTTCCATGCCCAGGGCTCCTGTCCATGTTTCCAACACTAGGGCCTTATGGCTCTGAGAGCATCCGAATGAGACAGTTGAGGGAGGAAAGCCTGAAGAACAGAGGGATGCCCTGGAATCCTCGCAACCGAGCTGCCATCACCATGGGCGCTTCTGCAGCCTGTGGGCCACTTAGATGAGATGACAACCTTGAGCTCAGGTGGCTTGAATTACTGAGCTGAGGCCTCCCTGGAATTGTCCCAAGGCCACTGCCCCATGGCCTGTCCTCTTCAGTGTGAGGGGCAACCCTCCTTGTAGTGGATGGTTGAAGATTATTTTCTCTTTTACAAAAACAGAATTAGAGAGAGAGAGAGAAAAGAAGATGTCTCCAACCTCCCCACCTCAAGAAAGTAATTCCTCCTATTTAGGGAACCAATTGATGGGGAAAGTCTGAAAGAGCTTCACAAATCACACAAATTCAGTGCTGGGTTTATTTTTACCTCTTCTGGAACCATCCCCCCAAGCTCAACTCAGGCATCCAAGAGAGATCATGCCTGGTCCCCATTTTAGCGGTACCCAGCACATGCTCCGTCACACCACCTAGGTTTGACTCTTTTTTGTTTTTCCACAGCATTGATCACTATCTGAAATTCTCTTGTTCATTCACTTGGATTCTAGTTGATCGCTGGTCTCTTACCCCGCCCCCAACCACACTGTGTCCCCAGAAGAGCAGGATCTGTCATGGCACTGCAGTATCCCCCGTGTTTTGCAGCAGTGTTAGCTTGAAGTGGGTACTCGATAAATATTTGTGCGAGTCCACCGAGGGCCGCATATTAGTATCCAACAAACTTACAAATGCACATGCCCTCAGCTCACAGTGACTGAAAAATGAGATCAGGAGGGTGAATCTATTTTCCTTAAAGGAACCAAGAGAATCTCGGCACCTCAATCATCAAAATAATTCATTTCACCACTGTTTAGAATAACAAAAGACTGGAAGAACCTAAACGTCTACTTGGTTATGCAATAAGGATGCCACGCATACCTATGAAAGAACAAGGACGCTCTTTGTGAAATATAGAAAGATTTCCTGAATCTAATCTCTTTTTCTTAAATTATAGTTTGATTTACAATGTTGTGATAGTTTCAGGTGTACAGCAAAGTGATTCAGACATACATACATATATTCTTTTTCAGATTCTTTTCCATTATAGGTTATTACAGGATGTTGAATATCATTCCCCATGCAATACAGTAGGTCTTTGTTGTTTATCTATTTTATATATAGTAGTATGTATCTGCTAATCCCAAACTTCTAATTTATCCTTCCCCCCTCCTTTACCCTTTGGTAACCATAAGTGGTTTTCTATGTCTGTGAGTCTATTTCTGTTTTGTAAATAAGTTCATTTGTATCTTTTTTTGTAGATTCCACATATATGCAGTATCCTGTGATATTTGTCTTTCTCTTTCTGACTTACTTCACTTAGTATGATAATCTCTATGTCCATCCATGTTGCTGCAAGTGGCATTGTTTCATTCCTCTTTATGGCTGAGTAATATTCAATTGGAAATATATACCACATCTTCTTTATCCAGTCATCTCTCGATGGACATTTACGTTGCTTCCACGTCTTGGCTATTGCAAATACAGCTGCTATGAACATTGGGGTACACGTGTCTTTTCGAATTAGAGTTTTCATCTTTTCCTGGATCTACTCTTAAGTGGAAAAGCAAAATACAGGACAGTGTTAAAGTATGCTGTTAATGGTGGGAAAAAAAAAAGAGAGGCAATGTATTTGTATTTGCTTGTTTATACAAAACAACATTTCTACCAGTTATCAAAAAACTCTTCAATAGTTATAAGGACAATCTGCAGGGAGGGGAACCGGATTACTTGGGAGCAGGGAAGTTTTTGTAACTTTTGAGTTTTGAACCATAAGAATGTGTTACCTATTAAAAAATAAAATCCACAGCCATATTTATTTAAAATAGATATTGATTGAATAAACTGATCGATGTAATTCAGTTTCTCTTGGTGGCTTTCAGGAAATGTAAGCCAGTGTCCCTCCCATTTTCATCCACAGGCACAACCCTGGGCCTGCCCTCACTCTTCCCCTCCATTCCTCTCCCCTCCACTAAAATAAAGGCAAATTCCTGAAGGCTGGGCCCCGTAGGAGCTGTCTCACTTACTCACTGGAGGTGTGTGAAGGACAGGTAAACAGTGGCACGTGCTGGCAACCGAAATTCCCTCAGTACCAGTGTGTTCGTGTAAACAGAATAAAAGAACGTCATCATGTTTACCTTCTAGGGAGTTTTACAAAAACAACTTTCCTGCTTCCTTAAACTACTAGATAAGAGCAACTAAACTTGGCCCTGCTCTGAGTCAACTGGCTTAGTTGAAACCATGGATTCTGGGGGAAATTTGGGGTAGAGAAGTGGCAGCAGCCTCTTGTATACCTGGTGTATCCTGGCTGCTGAGAGAGTCCTGTCTGGACTCTGTATCATTCTTGAGCTGATGGAAAAAGGGTCTCTTAGAAGCCACAGTATCCAGAAAGATCAGGGCCAGCTCAGACAGTCCAAACCAATCTCCTGGCCTGCCCCTGAAGGCAGTAAGCAAGGCCAGCTTCGTGGGTGTTCAACCCACACTTAGAAGGAGCCCTGCACTTGGTTTAATATCCTGCTGCCACCCTCTTGAAATTCTTACTAATTTTTTAACAAGCAGCCCAGCTTTTCATTTTGTCCTGGACCCCCCACATTATTTAGTCAGTCCTGCAGGAAGTGTCACAAAAATCCTTGTCATCTCAGGTGTTCTAGTTTATTGTTTGTTGTGAAATATATAGTGTCTGTTCTCATTTGTCTCATCTGGGTTTGTCAGATCCTTTCCTGAAAGCCATTTTAGGAGAGCTTGAGGGTCCAGGTACTTGCAAAGGTGGACATGCAGGAGGGGAAGGGCATGGTCAAGATCAAGGGACAGGGTAGGCCACTCCAACAACTTGAGTACAGCCAGACACTGCCAGCATTTCTTTTTATTCCTGGCTCTCACAGGGTACCTAGAATTACTGGTTCACAGTGTAGCTCATCTGAAGAAAATCTTCTGAAGAAGACACAGGGGCAAGGCCTCTAATTTTTTTTTTTTGTTTGTTTGTTTTTTTGGTGGTAAGCAGGCCTCTCACTGTTGTGGCCTCTCCCGTTGCGGAGCACAGGCTCCGGACGCGCAGGCTCAGCGGCCGTGGCTCACGGGTCCAGCCGCTCCGCGGCATGTGAGATCTTCCCGGACCGGGGCACAAACCCGTGTCCCCTGCATCGGCAGGCGGACTCTCAACCACTGCGCCACCAGGGAAGCCCAAGGCCTCTAATTTTTGCATTTGTCCTTTCATTCCAGAAATATTTATTAAGCAAATAGGTGCTGGACATACAATAGGAAGGCATTTTCCCTGCCCTCGTGAGCTTACAGTGTAGTGGAGCCGGGCAATAAGCAACTAAATGAACACAGTGATAAATACGAATAGCAGTAAGTGCAACAGAGGAAACATAATGCCAAGAGAGAATAACTGGTGGGAAATGAGGAGGGCTAAAGGGACTAGGATAGGGTCATTGAAGAGGCCTCTCTGAAAATGTGACCCTTTGGCTGAGACCTGAAGGATGAACAGAAGCAGCTATGCGTGAAGAAAGGAGAAATGGCAGACCAGGCAGGGGAACAGCCTGGGAAAGGACATTGGGATATTGGCCTGTGTGGGAACCTGGCCTGTTCATGAACCGGACAAAGGCCAGAGAACAAGGGGGAGAGTTCAGCGAGAGGGGGCTGGGGCACAGACCTGTTTCTGCAGGACTTGATAGAATCCACTGAGGATCTTGGCTTTCATTCCAAATGCAACAGGTAGTCTGTGAAGACTTGTAAGAGAGATAGTAATGCCATCAGATTTGCATTTTGGCAAGTTTACTCTGGCCTGATATATGTCCCCCTTCACTGGAATGAGTGTCTCAGGAGTGTTAGTGGTGAGAATGGGGGGAAAATCAGTGTAAATGAAGTATGCTTTAAAGGGGAAATAGACAGGATTTGATGATGGATTTTGGGGTGGGGTGGTAAAAGAGAAAGAGAGATGTCAAGGATCCTGACCCATAGGTATCTTGCATGGGAGACTCAATGGCTGCAAGTGACATTTACAGAATTAGGAGTAAACAGATTTTGGAGCTGAGGACCAAGATTAAGAAACCGATTCTGAACATATTATTTTAGATGACTGTGAGATATCAGAGTGGAAATGGCTAACCCCTCCCCACTAGACAAGTGAGAGGGAGGCTTCTGTCCAACGGCCCACTTGGAGAGACAGGATGGTCAGAAGAGATGGACGGAGCCTGGCTTCCTACTCCCTGTGAGCCACTGGGTCCTGGTCCCCACCCTCAAACTCCAGGACAGACTCTCCCTGCAAGATTTGGAATCATCAGTGGCCTCTCCCTCCTACCCCCACTCCACCCTCCCAATTGCCTCAGTTTACCACCTGATATGGCACTCATGCACAGAATAACAAGGTTTAGGACAAATGCTCTGTAAGCAGCAGACATGTGCCTTGTGGAAGGGCTCATGCTCATTGAATGTGGGCACTAACTTTTTCTCAGAGCAGAGTCCCTGAATCACACTGGCCTGGGAGGCAGGAGCCCTGGGTGGGTAGGCCCTCCAACTAAACAGTGCTTGAGGGCTTACAAAGCACTTTCACATCCACTGTCTTATTCTCTCAACAACCTTTGAGACCAGGTGGGGATTATCCTTAACCCCACTTTATATTAGGAGGTTCAGAGAGGTTAATTAATTTGCCTAGGTCACACAGGTAATTGAGAAGTCAGTCTGTCTGATGCCAAGATTGAGGCTTTTTCTAGAAAGTTGTGTCATTTCATGGCAGGGACTGCCCATGTTTAGAGAAAGCTGCCTTCATTTCTGAGATACTGAAAGGCACTGGGAGGGCCCCACTGCCTAAGACACTGCCCAGAACCACAGCCTATTAGAGTTGCAAGCACCCATAGGGATCCTATCCAGTCTCCTCATTTTACAGCTGACAGGAAAAGAGACTCGCAGAGGGAAGGAACTTCGTGGCAGAAGAGAACTAAAACTCAAATCTCTAGCCTAGATCTCTTTCCACTTCCCTCAAGGCTTCCAGGGTTTGGCAACCTTCCATCTACGGAAGAGTCAGCCCTTGTGCTAGGAGAACTTTGTGGGAAAGAAGAGTAACCAGAACTAAAAGGTAAAATGTTGCTTGGCAACTAGAAATGTGGGCATGTGTGGCACCTGGCATCCATTTACCCTTCTTTCTTGTGTCCTCATCCCCAGGCTTCCTCCAGGGTGACCACTCCCAACCCCTCTTCAGGTTCTGCACCTGGGCGGAATTCATTTCCAGGAGTCCATTTCACTTCCTGCTTTAGGAGTAGGCATGTGACTCAGGTTTGGCCAATCAGAGCATCACATTTCTCTGTCCACAGTGATTGGCTCAGGAATGAACATGTGACCTAAGCTCAGCCACTCACACTCTCTCCCTCAGGACCCTCAGTCTTAAGAAGACTGCCTCATGGACAGAAGAAATACCTGGAGTTATTTGTTTTTGCTGCTGCAGCCTGTGCTTTCTAACCTAAATCTTTTTTTTTTAATTAATAAATTTATTTATTTAATATAATATTTGGCTGCATTGGGTCTTCGTTGCTGCACGCAGGCTTTCTCTAGTTGAGGCGAGCAGGGGCTACTCTTCATTGCGGTGCACAGACTTCCCATTGCGGTGGCTTCTCTTCTTACAGAGCGTGGGCTTTAGGCGCACAGGCTTCAGTAGTTGTGGCACGCGGGCTCTAGAGCGCAGGCTCAGTAGTTGTGACACACGGGCTTAGTTGCTCCGTGGCATGTGGACTCTTCCCAGACCAGGGCTCAAACCTGTGTCCCCTGCATTGGCAGGCGGATTCTTAATCACTGCACTACCAGGGAAGTCCCTCTTACCTAAATCTTTTTCTTTTTTTAAAAAAAATATATTTATTTAATTTTTGGCTGCATTAGGTCTTTGTTACTGCACGCGGGCTTTCTCTAGTTGCAGCGAGCGGGGGCTACTCTTCATTGTGGTGCACGGGCTTCTCATTGCAGTGGCTTCTCTTGTTGCAGAGCAGCACAGGCTCTAGGCGCATGGGCTTCAAGTAGTTGTGGCACGTGGGCTTAGTTGCTCACGGCATGTGGGATCTTCCCGGCCCAGGGCTTGAACCCGTGTCCCCCGCATTGGCAGGCGGATTCTTAACCACTGCGCCACCAGGGAAGTCCCTAATCTAAATCTTTAACCCTCCTGACAATTCATCCCAACTGAAGACCTCTCAGCAATTAGGAAATCAAGTGATAATATCATTTCTTGTATCTCCTGACAAGAATGTTTTACTGAGATGTAGCAGCTTTGTTCCTGAGTATTTACTTGGAAAATGAGACTTAGTGCAAGAAAATTCAGCTAACACAAAACCTTTTAATGATTCCTTTAAGTCAGTGACTCTATATGTGTGGTCCCCAGCTCAGCATCATCAGCGTCACCTGGAAACTTGCTGGAAGTGCTGATCCACACGTCACACCCAGATTTACTGGATGGGGAACTCTGGGAGAGAGGCCGGCAGTCTGGGTTTTCAGAGGTTCTCTCTGATGCCCACTAGAGCTTGAGAACTACTGCTTTTAAACCATTGAGTTCAGTCCCATATGGGTTTACTAAAACATTCAGGTATGAAGAAAAAAGATGCTTTCAAGTTGTGTCTCATTTCAGACCAAACTTTACAGGATCATTGTATGTTAATCTATGGAGTTGGAGACATCAGACTTAAGTTCTAATCCTCTCTGAGCTATTTGCTGGTTGTGTGAATTTGGGCAAATGGTGTCACCCCTTAAGCCTCAGTTTTCTCATCTGAAAAACTTGGAATAATAACATCTCTTTTGTAGGTTACTGTGGACATTAAATAAGGTAATGACTATAAAACTGCTGGCATATAACAAGCTCTGGATAAACTTCAGCTCATTGTTATCATGTGTATGGAATTAAGGCTACTAATTACTTATTTAAAAGCACTGACTCCCTTTCACTGTCCCACGGTGGCTGAGAACACATTTCCCATGTGTCTGAAACTGATGTCTAGCACACAGAATGGAACCAGAAGACCTATGTCTTAGGCCTGGCACTGCCAACGATTTACCATATGACATGCAGTGAGCCAGCTTCTATCTCTGAACCTCAGTTTCCCCATGTGTTAAATAAGTTGGTTGGGACTGGATGGGCTATAAGGTCCTTCTGGGCTCAGACACTCTGAAATTCTAAGTCTGAAGCCTGGAACAGAGTTTTTTTAATTGGCCATAGGAAACATAGTCTTCAGAGCCAAAAGACATCTGGAAGCAGCTATTTCTTAGGATATGTGAAAAGAGAACCACCCCCTAAAAGTGGGCATTAGAGGGAGGCAAATCTTCCCACACAGCAAATGTCTCTATAGATTTACCCACTTGTCTTGGGGACCACCCCATCCCCTGGGCTGTACCACCAAGGAGCTACCTCGTCACTCAGCCAGGAGAAAGAGTTTCCCTTTCTCTGTCTACTGATCATTGCTTCATTGCTTGGCTTGAGTTGAGTACTCAGAAACTCTGGCCAAAGGCCCTCCCAAAACAGAAAACAGTGACCACTAGCCCTTAAACCTGCCAACAAGAACAAGAAGTTCAATCTCTGCTGGGTTTTAAGCCAGGATCCAGTACCTCTCACAAAGTCCCTGCTCTGCTTAAGCCAAAACGGCAGGGCATCAAATCACACCCATTTCATTTTCCTCTTTTTGCTTATCTACATTTTCTGTGTTTGTCCCCCTTAGCTGGATGTTTATCATTTCTGGTTAATCCTCAAAGCAGTGACTTCAAATGGGGGCTCTTGTCAAGGCCAGGAATGGCTTTCCTTGGTGATAACAGTTCAGTGCATGGGGGGACCCCATTCTAACACCAGGGCAGTGGATGAGTGGATGTCCTGGGAAGGTCACTTAGCATCCCAGGGTCTGCTTTTCACTGTTGTAAAGTAAGGGGAAGTTGGACCCGTTCTTCACCTACACTACTTCCCAAGACTGTAACAAGCACCACTCAAGGTTTGGTAGCTGGTGAAAATACTGTGCAGAGTCCTGAGTCTGATCCTGCCCCCTCCACACTACAGGCCATCGCCTGGTTTGGGGCAGCTGATTATGGATGTGAGTAAATAGGGAAAATGGGAATTGACTGATGCAAATCCATTAACAGCACAGCCCTGATGTCCTGCTAAGGGATGGGGCGCGAATGGGGAGGTCTTGGAAGGCTTCACATACTTCCCCAGACTCCCAACTCATAAAGGACAAATTGGGAAGACAGTGGCAGAGCCCTGGATTCACCCATCTCCTCTATATTTCAGATAAGCAAACTGAGGTCCAAACTGGAGAAGTGAGCCCTTAAGGCCACACAGAGAGTAGGTGACCAAATACTGAGCCAGCAACAGCCTCTGACTCTGCTTTTATGGTATGAAAGCTAGTGGGTCCAGGGAAATTTTTTTACTACTAAGTTGGTAGATGAGATGCACCCTTCAGCACTGCAGACTGGGACGCTCGTCAAAGCTGAAGAACACCCTCTGGCACCCCTACCCCCTCAGAAGTAACAATAGAGGCCGTGCTGACCAGGGCTGCATTTTCCCCAGTCTCAGACAAAGGGCTGGCCTGGCCTGGCCTTGTTATCTCTTGGTCTTAATCAGCTCCACTCCATTTTCTGTCATGGTTTATCCACAAAAGACTCTTTGGCTGCCCAAGAGGAAAGCCAAGCCAAGGTCCCAGAGTTAGTATGAAGGCCAAGCTGGGACTGGTTTGATGAGAGAAAAATACAATGAGTGTGCTAGGCCTGCAGCCCGCAGAACCCTCAGAAATCCACATCTCTGCACAAAGAGGCAGCGCGGGGTAGTGAAAAGAGCCGGCAGACAGGCCTGGGTTCAGATTCCAGCTGCTTCCCAGCAGCATGACTTTGAATTAGATACTCAGCCTTCTGAGTCTCACTTTCCTCATCTGTACAATAGGGATGATACCACTGGCCCCACAAGTTGTTGGACTGTGTATGTAACATCTCTAGCTCTGGGCCTGGACGAAGGGGCTCTGAGTATGTTTGTTTTCCTGATGCTCAAATTATAGAGTTGTGCTAGTGAAGAATTAGAGGTTCAGCCCTGACCTGTGGGCGGGCATGGCGTGACTGGCAGAGCCCATGCATTGGGTTTGAGGATGACTCCAATGTTCAGCAGCTGCGGCAAATCCCTCCTCTTCTCTAAGATCCAGTTTCCTAGTCTCTAAGTGGGAGGCTTAATGCCTTTCCCGCACCCAACTTATGAATGTGCTTCATCTACTATAAAAAATGCCAGTGTTGGGCTTCCCTGGTGGCGCAGTGGTTGGGAGTCCGCCTGCCGATGCAGGGGACACGGGTTCGTGCCCCGGTCCGGGAAGATCCCACATGCAGCGGAGCGGCTGGGCCCGTGAGCCATGGCCGCTGAGCCTGCGCGTCCGGAGCCTGTGCTCCGCAATGGGAGAGGCCACAGCAGTGAGAGGCCTGCGTACCGCAAAAAAAAATAAATACCAGTGTTACCTCTTCTCATTAGCACATACTGGTATGTAATCAAATCCTCCTGAGACCTTGGGCAAGTCATTAAACCTCTCTGGGTATATCAGTCAGGGTCCCAGCAGGCAACAGATGGCACATCCAAACTGGGTAATTTTCTTAGAGCATAATAACAGGGCTATTTACAAAGACATGCACAAATGGATAGTGGGTATCTCACGGCTAGTTGACCTCAAGGAGTCTTTACTGCCGCTAGGCCATGAAGGAGCAAAGGAGAAGCAGTCACTAGGACCAGAGAGGGCAGCTGTATTGAGAGGCCAGCTGTTAGGATGCTGTGGCCATCAGAGGAGGGATGCAGCCCATCCAGAGTGCCCTAGCAGGGGAGGGAGTTAAGGAAATAATACCCTTACCTTGATCTCCTCCTGCCGTCCGATCTCCTGTGTGTGCTTCCCTTTGGTCTGATCAAACTGGAGGCCAGAGGATAAGGGAACCCAGTGATACAGTACATCCAGGGTAGCCTCCCAGGATACAACACAGAGTGGAAAAGGGTGAAGAGAAGGGCTGGAGGGGCATTTGGCAGGTATCCAGCACACTGGGCATCAATGTCTTTCACAGTTTTTTATTTTTATTTATTTATTTATTTTGGGCCACACCGCGCATCTTGTGGGATCTTAGTTCCCTGAGCAGGGATCAAACCTGGGCCCTCATCAGTGAGAGCACAGAGCCCTAACTGCTGGATTGCCAGGGAATTCCCTTCTTCCACAGTTAAAGGAGGGTATTGAAGGAGATGACCTCTCCTTCTATCTCACCCTCTGATAGATTCTCAGCACTTTTTCTAAGCTTCAGATCCAGATCTAGAAGGGTTAGACCCTAGGAGGGAATCCAAGCCCTCTCCTAGGGAGATCTTTAGTCTTCCCAGTTAATCAGGAGAAATGACATCCTTTTCTGGCAGCCCCAAATTTAAATTATCGCCTTTGAGGCCCATACTCAAAGCAGACGGCAAGCCAGCCACAGAGGGAGTCATTCTTTGGATGACTATGTTTTAATATTTATTTTTCTCTTTTAACCGAAGTGAGCCAGGTGCATGTCTCAAATACTAAACAGATGCCCTCTGCTTCCATTCACTGGAGAAAATATAATGCGGTAAGGTGTCTTTAGGCCTTATCTTTAGAGATAAATTGCATACAAGTGAACACACTGGAGCAATCTAATTTTTTTCCAGCACCTTCTAGCCGACAGTCAGTGTAGCTCCCAGGGGAGAAATCAAAGAGCTGAGTAATCTTGAAGAGACAACAATTCCCAAATCCCCTTTTCACTCCATCCCATTCCAGATGGGTGATATAAATCATGTGCCTATAAAAGAAAAGATAAGAGAGATCGTCCCGGGGAATCTCAGCACAAGCAATCTGGGGCAATAGTTAAACCCCTGGGCTCTAGAATCCTTAAAGCTCCGATTCAAGTCCTTGCTCTGTCGCTTACTACTTATCTTTGTGACCTTGGACAAGTGACCTAAGCTTCAGTCTCCACATCAGTACATTTGACAGATTACGCTCATTTAGAACAATAATAATGCTTTCTCTACCTCATAGGGTTATTTCAAGAACTGAACGAAATAATACAAACACTTAGCACACAGTAAGCATTCAATAAATAGTGGTGGAGGGGAAATGGGGAGCTGCTGACAGATCTATGATGCTGGATCCATAATAGTGGCTCTCCCCTGGTCATGGGACTTCGGCTATGCTTCTGCTATGGCCCTAATCACTTTCCTTTGCATTTTAGCCATCCATATTATCCCCCTGCTCTAGAGGTGTCAATCACAGTGCTTGCCACACCCATAGCCCCTTGCCATGGAGCACCACGCTTCCCGCACTATTATAAATCAGAGATAGTCTTTAGCTCCTTGAGCAAATCATCATAATAAAATACTGCATTTTATTTAGTCCACTGTTATAGAATACAGGGCAAAGAAAGGCCATCCCAATTCTGTAATGCAGATGGTACTAGAATCTACTGATTTAACCATAAAAGCTATAGGAAACCTATCAAACAAGCTGTGACAGTACAAATAGTACCTGTGGAAGGGCAGCCTGTAAACGCAAAGCATACGTAAAACAAAAGAAAAGGAGGGAGCACAAAAACATATTTACCTTTTATTTGTTTTTTTTTTTGTTTTTTGGGGGTTTTTTTTGCGGTACGCGGACCTCTCACTGTTGTGGCCTCCCCCATTGCGGAGCACAGGCTCCGGACGCGCAGGCCCAGCGGCCATGGCTCACGGGCCCAGCCGCTCCGTGGCATGTGGGATCCTCCCGGACCGGGCACGAGCCCGCGTCCCCTGCATCGGCAGGCGGACTCCCAACCACTGCGCCACCAGGGAAGCCCCTATTTGTTATTTTTATTTATTTTACCTTTTATTTGTTAGGAACTGGCAAGGAGTTTTCCTATGAGATGGTGAGGTTGGACTACCAGGAAGAAGCTTTACCCTTCTTTTTTTTTTTTTTTTTTAACAGTTAAGTAAACCTCGGACAGGGTGATTTACCAGGGTCACACAGCTAGAGAAAAATTTCAAATCTCAACAAACTGATTTGTATGTTTTATGCCACCCCTTTCAAAAATATTTTGCTAGCACTGTCTATAAATATCTCCTGAAGTGTGCTGGTGACCCAACTCCACAAGGTTTTTTGTTTTGTTTTTCAGTACGCGGCCCTCTCCCTGTTGTGGCCTCTCCCGTTGCGGAGCACAGGCTCCGGACGCGCAGGCTCAGCGGACATGGCTCACGGGCCCAGCCGCTCCGTGGCACGTGGGATCTTCCTGGACCGGGGCACGAACCCGTGTCCCCTAGCATCGGCAGGCGGACTCTCAACCACTGCGCCACCAGGGAAGCCCCACAACGTATTTTTCAATGTTGTAAAATTTTATCATGATCCATTTGCATTGTGACAAAAATCATACATAAGAAGACCCCTCATCTAATCTGTTGTCTAATCTTTTACATCCATCTTTTACGGTGATAAACTACTGCCCAGGAGGAGCCATCCACAAAGTTTAGGAATGGCGCTCTTCCAGCCTTGGCTTGTGTGTCGGCACCCTCCTTCGCTCATGCAGCCTTTAGAAAGTGACAAGATCTCACTCTGAACACTGGAATCCGTGTCCCTGTTTTTCTGCACCTTTCTCCTCTTTCCAGACCCACTGCACCTGCTCTACTTCAACTCTTTCGATTATTACAATAAACTCTCAGTGGTCTCCCCACCTGCAGCCCCTCTCCAATTCAATCTATTTTGCACACATTGCTGATTAATTTATCCACAACCCCACTCATATCACAGTAGCTTCCTATTGCCTATAGAAAGAAAAGAAAAGCCTCTTATCCCCCATTCAAGACCTCAGTGATCTCTTTCCAATCTTAACATCCCTGCTCCAGCACTCCCAGTGAATTGGGTTTTTCACTATTGCCCTCTACTCCCCTTATATTCCCCAAATGATGTGTCCAAGACCCAGTTCCTCTCTCTGTCTGTCTCTGTCTTTCTCACTTTCTCTCTTTCTATTTATCTATCTCTATCTCCCAGCTCTACTTCCTCAGTGAGTGTTCTGTTCTCAGAAGTCTCTCGCCTTGTTCCTGTAAGATAACTGCCAGTGGATTTGAAGAACACGTGTTTCCACGTCAAATTCAGTGGAGAAGAGGAACGCCTGTTTCCTGGTAGATCTCATTGTCTGTGACTGGCCTGACCTTTGTCATACCCCCATCCTTTAATCAATGCTTGTGGCCAGACGGTGGGATAAGTTCATTGTAGGAACTCCCTAAAGTTCCTAGTCATGAGGTTTGGGTAGGACTGACCCCTGCCTTCAAGTCCAGAGATGAGCCCTGACTGACTTGGTTGTGGATAAATTAATCAGCAGTGTGTGCAAAATAGATTGAATTGGAGAGGGGCTGCAGGTGGGGAGATCATTGAGAGTTTATTGTAATAATCGAAAGAGTTGAACTAGATGCTCTGGAGGTCCTTTCTTCCATGGAGCCTTTCCCCTACTGCCCCAGCTAGAAAGCAGCTTCCTTCTCCTCTGAACTTGCAAAGCTCTTTATCCGCATTTCTTTTATTGCAGTTACCATTGTCTACCTTGCATTCAATCTCTCTGGCTTATCTCTGTGTCCTGGGCATCAATCACGGTGCATATCACACCCACAGTCTCCTATGAGGAATGGCCCTGTCTACAGTCCCTGGCTAAGCAGCCAGCCCTGAGTTACTTTATGTGACAATGTCCACCCTGTCTCCCTGTTGGCCATGCTGATTGGACCTGGGGCGGGCAACTGACCGACAGGCAGGCAACCATAGGCTAGCCAGCAGCTTCTGAGGGTCTGAAGTGAACAGTTCTACCCAGAGACCTCAGTAATTAGCCTTACAGCCCTGAGTGAACTACAGTGATGTGCAGGCAGAATCTCTGTGTAAGCAGAAGCCAGAAAGCAGGGGAAAAACACAGCGAGTAGAGAATGAAGACTATAATCCTCAAGAATGAGAAAGTGGAGACTCAGAGAAGCGAACTAATCTGCCCAGCAAGTAGTCTAGTTCTAAAGCCTTCTCTCCCAACCAGTACACCACCCTCCCAAATTGCTACCCAAAGCAACTGCGTTATATTCGATGCAGACAGACCCTTATTATACAAGCTAACAGATGCAAATGTTAAAAGGAAAAGAACAAAAGGGTCATTAGTGTTGGCCCTTTTCTCTGGGATGGTCACCCAGGGCCCCTTCCTGCCCGTTAGTCTTTTGGTCACTTCTTTTAAGATTGTCCAGGAACCTTTCCCCACATCATACCCTGATCAGGAATGTTTTTCACCTTCATTGACCCTACATATCATGGGCAGAAGGCAAAGCCCTGGAAGAAGTTCATTGTCATAGCTCCCTTCGGGGGCGGCTACCCAGCCGGCAAGAACCCCTAATTCTCAGAATGTTTCTCCACTCCCACCCAAGACTGGTTCCCAGCAGCACTGCATTAGGTACTTTTATTTACATTGATCCATCTTATTCTCACAATAACCTTGAGATGTAAAACTGAGATTCAGTAAACCATTCAAGGCCACGAATCTCTGACATGCTATCATCATGATCTTAACGCAAGTCTGGCGGGCTCCAAAGCTCAAGCTCTTTCCACTGTTCACCGCTGCCTCCAAATTGGAAAGACAGTGGGGCTAGGATACAACCGTGACATACGCGCATAAGGTTTTTGCTTCATTTTCTTTTTTTTTAATACTAGAATCACTTGTTCATTTATGGATTCACTTAGCACATTTATGTGAGTGCCAGGTGTGTTAAGTTTTTACCCCTGGAGATACAAAGGTTTATCTCTTGATTTAAGACATTCATTAGGCACGTATGTGAACGTGTTAAAAGCGAACTGTGGGGCTTCCCTGGTGGCGCAGTGGTTGGGAGTCCGCCTGCCGATGCAGGGGACACGGGTTCGTGCCCCGGTCCGGGAGGATCCCACATGCCGCGGAGCGGCTGGGCCCGTGGGCCATGGCCGCTGAGCCTGTGCGTCCGGAGCCTGTGCTCCGCAATGGGAGAGGCCACAACAGTGAGAGGCCTGCGTAGCGGAAAACAAAAAAAAAAAGCGAACTGTGTCACATTTTCCTCAGGTTTACAATAGGAAGGAAAAACACACATGAACAAAATTGTTTCAATGGTTAAATGATGATCCTGATTCTTCCTATAAACCGCCTTTAGAAAGAACACTCTAATTCACTTGAAGTTGTTCGCATTTCCCCTAACTTGATGAAACAACTTTTCTCTTTCGTGTGATCATCTACAGCTGTAATGAATGAAGCCTCTCAATTTGACTGCTTGGTGGAAAAAGCAATGAAGGAAACATTGTTCATTTTCTTTTTATTGGCATCAGCAGTATTCATAATAGATTGTTATCTTGAGCATTTATTTTGGCAATGACATATTTGTAAAACACCAAACAGACCCCTGACTTGCTTTACAAGCTGGTATCCTGAGTCTGGGGAGTTTGTGCACGTGGTCATGTCCAGCCACGGGATACAAGTGTTGAAACTAGTGGCTGTCCCGGGGGTACTCAGTCGGGATTCTCTTGTGATGAGGATATTACTGATGAGAAATTTTTAAAGACCCGAGGGAAAGCCCTCCCTTGATTATGGAACACTTCCAATATATCTGAGTGCGGTTGGAAATGTGTATGTAATATCCTGATGGGAGCTCTTCTCTACGTGTCCAAAGTTGTTTAGGCAAGTTCGTCCAGAAATACTCCCCAAATGTAGCTAAACTTCAAAATTTAAATGGCTCATGTCCTAGTTTCAAGTTATTTCACTGTGGGCTTCTATTTGTCCAGTCTATTCGAATAATACCACACTGATTTGAAAGAAGGAAATATTTCATCTGTTTCATTTATAAAGTCAATAAATTTATTCTGAGTGCCAATATGTGGCAGGTACCAAAGACTCAATGATGGGTGAAAAAACACCACCTCCTCCATGAAGGAGCTTTAGTCTTTAAAGCAACAGGTGTTTCTGCAATTCTATACTAGTACTAATAAGAGCTTCTTTCCGCTGATTCATTAGAGTTTGTTTGACCATCACAATAATCCTGGGGTAGGCGAAGCTGGTTTTACAATCTCCGTCTGACAAATGAGAAACGTGAAGATGAGAGAAGTTATGAGTTTTTTCCCAAAGTCCCACAACTTATAAATAATAGATCTGAGATTCAAGCTCACTTGGTCTAGGGGTCCCTTTCATAGAGTCAAAAGTGCTCTTTGATCATATTTTAGACTTGATATTTCTTGAAGACACACAATTTTCTGCTTGTGGTAGTCCAGAGTAAGGGTTAGCAAACTACGGTCTGTGGGCCAAACCTACCGCCACCTGTTTTTGGAAATAAAATTTCATTGGAACACAGCCACGCACATTCACTTGCTTTCATGCTACAACAGCAGAGCTGAGTAGTTGCAACAGAGGTTGTATAGCACAGGGGTCCCCAACGCCCGGGCCACAGACCAGTACAGAAGGAGGTGAGCGGCGGACGAACAAGCGAAGCTTCACCTGCCGCTCCCCATCACTCCCCACTGCTTGCCTTACTGCCTGAACCACTGCTCGCATTACCACGTGAACCACTGCTCGCATTACCACCGCTCACATTACCACTGCTCGCGTTACCGCCTGAACCATTCTCACCACCATTCCCCCCGTCCGTGGAAAAATTGTCTTCCATGAAACCAGTCCCTAGTGCCAAAAAGTTTGGGGACCAGTGGTATAGCACACAAAGATTACATACTATTTCTGGCCTTTTATAGAAGAAGTTTGCTGACCCATGTCTGCAATGTTAACTTAACTTCTCTTCCCTTGATTTTTAAAAATTAATTAATTAATTAATTGTTCTTGGCCGCTCCATGCAGACATGCAGGATCTTAATTCCCTGACCAAGGACTGAACCCTTGCCCCCTGCAGTGGAAGTGCGGAATACTGACTACTGGACCGCCAGGGAAGTCCCCCTTCATGTTTATCTTTGGCCAGGGTCATGGGTCATTCTGACACCAGGATCAGGGTTCAGCCTAGGGCTATCCAAGATGACAGTTCCGCAAATTCTACCATTTATAAGGGTTTTCTCCATCTACTTGTCCTCAAATTTTGCTTCATGTCCCTACCTCTTCTGGTAGACTTAGGGCCCCAGAAGAGCATATGACTTCATATCCAAAGGAGGAAATATTGTGCATAAACAAGGACTTGATTTGCTAAAAAACTGCCTTCATTAACTCTATCCTATAGCTATGGCATATCCTTTCTCTGTATGTAACGTCTAACTTGAGAAGAGGCTACCCAAGAATGCAGTTGGGTGCACTGGACTTGGTCCAAAAGTCAAAATGACTCTCTAAGACCAATCCTGTGCTTTCCCAACTGTGCCTGAATTTGAAACAAGTTCTCCTTATTTTGCAGTTCCAGCGGAAGACCAAGCAAATGTGCGTAATTAATGGTCAGTGTTTCCATTCACACCGCCCATGCTTCTCCGCCCAATGCACCCTTTTTGATGCCCTCACAGCAATTTGAATCCATCAGTGACAGTCTCTATGCCTGGCACCTTCAGTGCCTATTAATTCAATAAACAGGTCCTGTAGTATGCCTTAAGCTCTCTCTTTGACACTAGGCAAGTTGGGGAAAGAGATGAGAGCCAGTTAATCCAGATCCCTACACTGACAAAAACCTCAGATGCACTTTTGGCAGCATCTACAAAAGAACTTGCACTTAGAGTCACTGTGCTACACCAGCAGAATTACACTTGATTCTGGACTATGGCACTTAGAGTCTACTTTGAATTAATATTGCTTTCTATTTCTGCAATAACTTGTGAATAACATTATAAAATTACATTTTTTGTGGTAAAAATATTAATTTGTTAAATGTAAACATTTTAAATATACCACAATATGTATCACACTGCTTTTTTTTAAGGAATTTATTTATTTAAAATTTTTTTTAATTTTTGGCTGTGTTGGGTCTTCATGGCTGCATGCGGGCTTTCTCTAGTTGTGGCGAGCAGGGGCTACTCTTCATTGCGGTGCGCAGGCTTCTCATTGCGGTGGCTTCTCTTGTTGCGGAGCACGGGCTCTAGGCATGTGGGCTGCAGTAGTTGTGGCACGTAGGCTTCAGTAGTTGTGGCATGTGGGCTCAATAGTTGTGGCTCGTGAGCTCTAGAGCACAGGCTCAGTAGTTGTGGCACACGGGCTTAGATGCTCTGTGGCATGTGGGATCTTCCCGGACCAAGGATCTAACCAGTGTCCCCTGCATTGGCAGGCGGATTCTTAACCACTGCTCCACCAGGGAAGTCCTGTATCACACTGCTTTAGACCTTCTTCGTATTTTCATTTATCAGGAGCTACAAAAAACCAGAAGAATCCTGAGCTTCCATTGACTTCCAGAGGCCCATATGCCTCAGTCGGGTTAATCTAATAAATAAAGGTGTGCTGAAAGTAGACACTGAGCTTTCCTAACTACATGCCCGAGTTTGGCCATAATTGGGTATGTTTCACTTCCTACTATCATGTTCCACATTATTTGTGCTTCTCAGGATCCATGTGGATCAATGAGGAGGAACTCATGCAATTATGGAAGTCACCTGCCTCTTCTGCACCTCCCTCCTGGAAAAAGGGAGAAAGATTAGCCCAGGGCAGGGCTTATTTTTAAATCTCGGACATGGGACAACTCCAGAACTGTCTACTGCATCAATGAAACCAAAATGCAGACTTCCTGAAACACAGCTATAACCTGATACATACACTCAAATATCATTAGCGTATAAGCAGCCAGCAGAATTGTCTGCCAATCACCTCTTTAACTAGGCCCAGTGTGACCCACAAAGCTGATGTTAATATACATGTGTATGTACACACATATACATTCATATATATAATATATATACATAGTCACACATATATATAATGAGTTGAATTAACACTAATTTCTGAAATTTTGCTCCCAGTTTCAGGTGATAGGGATGAAAGCTACTGTATCTTTACATGATGCAGTGAAACCCAGAGTCTAAAGGGCCACTTGGGGGTGGGGTTATTATTCATTTAATAAACCTTCATTATGATGTCTAGACGCCCAGGATCTAGGAGCTGAATAAGGAGCCCGTGCCTATGAGGCGCTCACTGGACAGTGGGATACACCAACTCCAATGTATGACCACAGAAAGTGCTGTTCTAGAGATATAAACCAGGTGCTGCTGTGTCTCCAAGGAGAAATGAATTGGGACAATGAACTGAGGCTGGAGGAAGACTTCACCTAGAAGTGATATTCAGCAAGGCCTTGCAGAATGAGAAGATTATGAGAGCCAGACCTGAGGAAGAAGATTTTTTTTTTTTTTTATAAATTTATTTATTTTATTATTTATTTATTTATTTAGGCTGTGTTGGGTCTTTTGTTGCTGTGCACGGGCTTTCTCTAGTTGCGGTGAGCGGGGGCTACTCTTCGTTGCAGTGCACGGGCTTCTCATTGCGATGGCTTCTCTCGTTGCAGAGCACGGGCTCTAGGCACATGGGCTTCAGTAGCTGTGGCACACGGGCTCTAGAGCACAGGCTCAGTAGTTGTTGCGTACTGGCTTAGCTGCTCCGCAGCATGTGGGATCTTCCCAGACCAGGGCTTGAACCCGTGTCTCCTGGATTGGCAGGCGGATTCTTAACCACTGCGCCACCAGGGAAGCCCGAGGAAGAAGATTTTAATTCAATTTAACAAACACGACTTAATCCCCTACTCTCTACGCAAAATACTAAACTCTGTGCCTTTCTTGGAATAGATGCTCAGTAAACACTAGCTTTTGTGTTGCTAGGTGCAGACAGGGCCAGCAATAGCCCATAGGGCACCTTTATTCAATTAGAAAAGGCATCCCTCCTCTAGACATTCAGAGGTCGAAATCAGGGCTCATGACTTGGTGAGTCAGGCTAGATTTCAGAGTCACTTACAGCTCCACTTACCCCTCACACTAAGCTCTCGTGCAGAGTGAAAAACCTTCTCAACTATAAGTGGTAACCCTGGGAACAGGAAACACAAAGATCAATAAGGCATGATCTCTGCCTTGAGGAGCTCATCTGGTAAAGGAAAACAAAAAAACACATATGATATCATATAAGTGACATAAGAAAGGTATGTGCAAATATGGGAAGGAGCAGCGAAAGGGAGATGTGATCAAAGACTTTAAGACAGGAAACATGGGACCAGTTTAGGGAAGGCTGAATGCTCTTGGGCAGGTAGATTTATTTCTCTACCCCAATGGTTCCCTAGCCTAGAAGATCACCAGAATCACTTGAGGAACACTTAAGAAATGACAAACTCCTGCCCAGGGTAGGCCTCGGGTGGAGCCAGGAACCTTCATCGTCACAAGTTCCCCCAGGTGAGTGCTGGGTTAGGAACCACAGGTGTGAACCAAGCCCCCACTCAGCCTCTACTCTCCCAGCACCCAATTTCTCTTGGTGAAATAATAGTGTTCAGAACTTTCTCCCTATGATAAAAAGGAAATGAAAGTTCTGTGGTTGCTCAAGCTGACTGCCCAGGTGAAATTTCAGTTCTGCTTTAGAAAGAGAAAGGCCACCTGAGAAGTGAGATAACTGACACATCCAAGGGGTGGGCTATACAGGGTTGTATGAGCACTTTCGATCCACTAATACAGCTGCTACAGAGGATGCAGAGAGGGAAGGGGCAGCCTGACCCCAGGAGAGTGACCCATGGGCAGGAGTCCTGATGATGAACCCTCGGAGGAAACTGTTCTGGTGTCTCTGAACCTGACTATGATGCCCACACCCCCACTGTCAAGTCTTCCTTCCTGACATCCTTGATTATGACCTTGAGCTGTGTACTTGGGGAATTCAGTGCTTGGGTTACCGAGTTGGAAGATGAAGCATGCTCCTGGGTTACCAGCAAGGCAGGCTCACACACAAACACACACACACACACACACACACAAAAGAAAAAATAATATTCCCCTCAGGAAATATTATAATAATATTTATTAATATAATAAATATTAATAAATTCTTTTATTATAATTATAAAATATAAAACAATTATTTTTATTATTAATTAATAATAAAAATAATATTTCCCCTGGGCTTCCCTGGAAGCCCAGGTTTGTTTATTATATGTTGTTCTTGGTTCAAATTACTTGTAGGAGTGGAGGTGGACCACGATTTTTTTTTTTTTGGCTTTTTTAAAATTAATAAACTTTACTTTTTAGAGCAGTTTTAGGTTCACAATTGAGTGGAAAGTACAGAGTTCTCATATGCCCCCTTGTCCTCATACAAACACAAACTGCCCACAATCAATAAACCTGCCAGACTTCCCTGGTGGCGCAGTGGTTAAGAATCTGTGTGCCAATGCAGGGGACACGGGTTCGAGCCCTGGTCTGGGAAGATCCCACATGCCGCGGAGCAACAAAGTCCGTGTACCACAACTACTGAGCCTGCGCTCTAGAGCCCGTGAGCTGTGACTACTGAAGCCCCTGTGCCTAGAGCCCGTGCTCCGCAACAAGAAGCCACAGCAATGAGAAGCCCGCACACCGCAACGAAGAGTACCCCCTGCTCGCCGCAGCTAGAGAAAAGCCTGCGCACCGCAATGAAGACCAAATGCAGCCAAAAATAAACAATAAACATTTTTAAAACGTTAAAAAATATATATCCTCACCAGAGTGGTACATTTGTTACAATCAATGAACTTACATTGACACACCGTTATCACTTAAAGTCCATAGTTTACATTAGCGTTCACTCTTGGTGTTGTATGTTCTATGGGTTTGGACACACACATAATGACATGTATCCACCACTGCAGTAGTGTACAGAATAGTTTCACTCCCTTAAAAATCCTCTGTGCTCTGCCTATTCACCCCTTTTCCTTCCCCCAACCCCTGGCAACCATTAATCCTTTTACTGTCTCCATAGTTTTGCCTTTTTCAGAATGCCATATAGTTGGAATCATAGCATGTAGCCTTTTCAGATTGGCTTCTTTCACTTATAATATGAATTTAAGGTTCCTCCATGTCTTTTCATGGTTTGATAGCTCATTTCTTTTTAGAGCTGAATAATATTCCATTGTACCCAATATATCCATTCACATTCTGAAGGGTATCTTGGTTGCTTTCATGTTCTGACAATTATTTTAAAAGCTCCAAAGCTCTATTTACAATAGCCAGGACATGGAAGCAGCTTAAGTGTCCATTGACAGATGAATGGATAAAGAAGATGTGGCACATATATACAATGGAATATTACTCAGCCATAAAAAGAAACAAAATTGAGTTATTTGTAGTGAGGTGGATGGACCTAGAGTCTGTCATACAGAGTGAAGTAAGTCAGAAAGAGAAAAACAAATACTGTATGCTAACACATATATATGGAATCTAAAAAAAAAAAAAGGTTCTGAAGAAACTAGGGGCAGGACAGGAATAAAGACACAGATGTAGAGATTGGACTTGAGGACACAGGGAGGGGGAAGGGTAAGATGGGACAAAGTGAGAGAGTGGCATGGACTTATGTATACTACCAAATGCAAAATAGATAGCTAGTGGGAAGCAACCGCATTGTACAGGAAGATCAGCTTGGTGCTTTGTGACCACCTAGAGGGGTGGGATAGGGAGGGTGGGAGGGAGATGCAAGAGGGAGGAGACATGGGGATACATGTATATGTATAGCTGATTCACTTTGTTATAAAGCAGAATCTAACACACCATTGTAAAGCAATTATACTCCAATAAAGATGTTTTAAAAGAAAAAGCTGCTATAAACATCCATGTGCAGTTTTTGTATGGACATAAGTTTTCAATTCATTTGGGTAAATACTAAGGAGTATGACTGATGGATCATATATTAAGAATATGTTTAGCTTTGTAAGAAAATGCCAAACTGTCTTTCAAAATGACTGTACCATGTTTCATTCCCACCAGCAACGAATGAGAGTTCCTGTTGCTCCACATCCTCGCCAGCATTTTTGTTGTCAGTGTTTTGAATTTTGGCCATTCTGCTAGGTGTGTAGTTGTATCTCATCGTTGTTTTAATTTGCAATTTCCTTATAGCATATGTTACTGAACATCTTTTCATATGTTTACTTACCATCTGTATATCTTCTCTGGTGAAGTGTCTATTCTGGTCTTTTGACCATTTTTTAATTGGGTTGTTGAGTTTTAAGAGTTCCTTGTATGTTTTGGAATAAAACCCTTTATAATATGTGTCTTTTGCAAATATTTTCTCCCAGGTTGTGGCTTGTTTTCTCATTCTCTTGACAGTGTCTTTTTCAGAGCAGAAGTTTTTAATTTAAGTAAAGTTCAGCTGATAAATTATTTCTTTAATAAACCATGTCTTCAGTGTTATATCTAAAAAGTCGTTGCCGTACCCGAGGTCATCTAGGTTTTCTCCTGTGTTATCTTCTAGGAGTTTTATAGTGTTGCATTTTACATTTAGTTCTATAATCCATTTTTTTGTCTGCTTATTTTCCTTCTGATAAATTTTTAGTTTTTTAAATTAAAATACTGAATTGAGGGAAAACTCCACATCCCAGACAGACTGACTCCTAACATATACCAAAAAATAATGCTCTTAAGGGCTTCCCTGGTGGTGTAGTGGTTGAGAGTCTGCCTGCCGATGCAGGGGATACAGGTTTGTGCCCCGGTCCGGGAAGATCCCACATGCCGCGGAGCGGCTGGGCCCGTGAGCCATGGCCACTGAGCCTGCATGTCCGGAGCCTGTGCTCCGCAACGGGAGACGCCACAACAGTGAGAGGCCCGTGTACCAAAAAAATAAATAAATAAAAAATAATGCTCTTAATTGTTACATGTCTGGCTATGGTGATGTTTTTATATTTCTTTTCTTTATGGCCCATTTTGAGTTACTTTTTGTGAAGGGTGTAAGGTCTGTGTCTAGATTAATTTTATTGCCTGTGGATGTCCAGTTGTTCCAGAACCAGTTTTTGAAAAGACTATCTTTGCTCCATTGTATAGAATTTGCTCATTTGTCAAAGATCAATTGACCATATTTATGTGGGTCTATATCTGGGCTCTCTCTTCTGTTCCACTGATCTATTTGTCTATTCTTTCACCAATACCACACTGTATTGATTACTATAGCTTTATAGTAAGTCTTGAAATTGGGCAGTGTTAGTTCTCCAATTTTGTTCTTCTTCAATATCAAGTTAGCTGTTCTGAGTCTTTTGCCTTTCCATATAAATTTTGGGATCAGTTTGTCTTTATCCACAAATAACTTGCTGGAATTTTGATTGGGCTTACATTGAATTGAGCTGGGAAGAACTGACATCTTGACAATATTGAGTCTTCCTATCCTTCCATGGAATATCTCTCCATTTATTTAGTTCTTCTGTGATATCTTTCATCAGAGTTTCATTGTTTTCCTCATATAAATTTTGTATGTATTTTGCTAGGTTTATGCCTAAGTATTTCAGTTTGGGGGTGCTCTATAAGTGATATTATCTTTTTAATTTCAAATTCTACTTGTTTATTGCTGGTATAGAGGAAAGCAATTGACTTCTTTATATTTACCTAATGTCTTGCAGTAATCAAGGTATTCACTTACTATAATCACTAACTAGTTCCGTGAGTTTTTTTGGTCAATTCCTTTAGATTTTCTACATAGACAATCATGTCATCTGCTAAAAAAGACAGTTTTATTTCTTCCTTCCCAATCTGTATACCTATTATTTCACTTTTTTTTTGGTCTTACTGCATTAACTCGGACTTCCAGTATGATGTTGAAAAACAGTGGTGAGAGGGGACATCCCCATCTTATTCCTGATCATAGTGGAAATGCTTCTAGTTTCTAACCATTAAGTATACTAGATGTAGGTTTTTGTAGATTTTCTTTATCAAGGACATTCCCCTCTGTTCCTAGTTGCCAAGAGTTTTTATCATGAATGAATGTTGGATTTTGTCAAATGCTTTTTCTGCATCTATTCATGTAACAATGTGATTTTTTCTTCTTTATTCTGTTGATGTAATGGATTACACTAGTTGATTTTCAAGTGTTTAGCCAGCCTTGCATACCTGGAATAAATCCCACTTGGTCATGGACTGTGAACTTCACCAGTGTTTTTAAAACCCACCCACCTGCCATCTTAGTTGGGCCAGGATGGCTGGAGGAGCTGGAGTTACACAGAAGGCTAGAAGGGGCTAGAGTTGGGTATTTCCCTTCCCCAAGGTAAATTAGGCTCTGATAAAACCCCAGTAGGTTAAGCTCTGGTGAAATAGTTTCTCCTGAGGGCAGGCCTTGTTAAGAACAGAATCTCAGGCTTCCCTGGTGGCGCAGTGGTTGAGAATCCACCTCCCGATGCAGGGGACACGGGTTCGTGCCCCGGTCCGGGAGGATCCCACATGCCGCGGAGCGGCTGGGCCCGTGAGCCATGGCCGCTGGGCCTGCGCGTCCGGAGCCTGTGCTCTGCAACGGGGGAGGCCACAATAGTGGGGGGCCCCCATACCGCAAAAAAAAAAAAAAAAGGAACAGAATGCTCTAGCATATTCAAAGTGGTTCCTTTCTCCCCTCCACCTGCTGAACATGAGTACTTTGCTTCCAATATTCACTGTGAGTGAATACAAAAGTGTGGGGGAGGACCCTTATGACTAGATACCCCTGGAGTTCTTAACTCTCAGATTTGTCCACCCTGTGCCTCCAGCAATTTGTCAATTACAGGTTTTCCCACTGTTGGTTCCCCTGGTGGTTTCTGCTCCCTTAAGTTGCGAATCTGGGTACCTACTGATCTGTCCAGTGGTTTGCCCTGTGACCTCATTTCTCTGACAGGTCTAAGAAAAGTTGATTTTGTTTCAGTTTGTTCAGCTTTTTACTTGTTGTTAGGACCAAGCAGCAATTTCTGAGCTCCTTACATGCCAGACAGGAAACTCGAAGTCCTCCACCATAATTTTTTCAATACTGATGGGTCTCTAAAAGGTCTTACTCTGCCCTAGGAGAGCTGAATTTCAGTTAACATTTGTCAAGCACCATCTATGCGCCAGATGTCCGGTAAGTACTTTCACACTTGTTATCTCACTGAGTCCTCAGAACAGCCCTGAGAGGTAGTTATTATAATTATCCCCATTTTACAGATGAGGAAGCTGACACTCGAAAAATATAAATGGCTTGGCAAGATCACATAAACAGAAAGTGATAGAGCTAAGATTAAAACCAGGTCTTCTTTTAACTCCAAGGCCGAGGAGACTTAACTTTAGGAAATTAAAACTCTCGAGTGATAATTTTAGAAAATTTAAAATCTCAAGTGATTTCCTCTTCCCTTCCTCCTCTGGGACCTTCACTCGTGTTTGGGTTAGCATGGAGGTGGGGACATTGGGGAAGCTGAGGTCCACCCACTGAATCAATGTTGTAGCAGAGGCTTGAGCAACTATATGGCCAATATAATTCAGGTTTATTCTGACTTCCCAAAATGTACTACCATTATTAGCAGGCAACTGTCACAGTTCAATTTCATAAAGCAGTTCTTCCATTTTTTTTTCTTGACTGTATAGACCAGAAGTTCATAACCAGGGTCTAGGATTCCTCAAGTGCCCTCAGGGGCATCAAGGGGTTTGTGAACCTCTTGAAACTGTGTTGCATTGTGTAGGTGTGAGAAAATGAATTTTTCTGAGGAGAGGGTTTATCTTTTTCATCAAATTTTCGAAGAGTTCTCCAATGCAAACAAGGTTAAAAAATAATTAATATAGGCTTTGTCCAACAAGAGTTTGTTTTTAAATTTTCTAACTCCTGCCTAGGGAGAGAACCAGATACTAGTAAAGAATGCAGCAGTTCATATCAGGAAATAATAACCACACTAATACTTCAGTAATTACTTTTTTCCTCTGTGCTGATGGAGACATAGATCTGGCTTTGGTGAAACCAAAAAAAAAAAAAAGAAAGAAACCCCAATGGTTTGTGTGGAGACCAAGAGGATGCATCTGTTTCCTGAATCAACCAGATCAAATGAGCACTGAATCAAATACTGCCTGTGCTGAGACTTTATTTTCTTGCAAAGAAAGATGAAGCAGTTGCACTCAAACAGGGGAAAGAAAAAGAAAAAAAAAAAAAAAAAGAAGAATGAAAGAGTAAGCCTAGGCAAAATAAGAATTATAATCTCTGCTTTGGAGTAATACCAATGGATTTCTTGATATGGTACCTTCTCCAAATTAAAGTTCACACTTAACAGGTATTATTTCTATAGTACCTGTAAAGTAACTCTAGTCAATGAAATTTTTTTTTTTTTGACCACGATGCAGTGGCTTGTGGGATCTTAGTTCCCTGACCAGGGATTGAACCCAGCCCTGTCAGTGAGAGCACGGAGTCCTAACTGCTGGACCGCCAGGGAATTCTCTGAAATCTTTATACAATGGAGACTTTGGCTCACTCTGCCTAGATTTATTTCAGCAAGTGCTTCATTGTATCTTGGCTCCAACTCTTGCATCTTTCCCAATCTTCCAGATACTTGTCACGATACAGTCACGCTTAATTCTTTGACATGTTCTCAGTTGCCTCTGCACTTTGTATTTGCTTTTCCCTCTGTATTTGCTGTTCCCTCTGCTTGAAACACCCTTCACTCCCGCATCCCCCTCACTATCTCCTCCTCAGCCCTCAGGACATCTCTTCTAGGGAGCTTTCTTCAAGCCCTTAGGAGGAATTTTCTGTCCTTGATATCTCGTAGGATCCTGTGTGGACCCTTATCCCATCACCCAGTGCACCGCTCCACTCTAAGCTCCTTGAGGGCAGCAGCCATGTCTTTCACCTGGAATCTCTAAGTGTGTCTGACACATAACAAGCTTTTACCAAATATGTGTAAAATGAATGAGTGGTTAATTTCCCATCTGTGCCTAATAAGGGGCATTAAGTAATAGACCCTTGTGCAAATATTGTGCGGTTGAAAGTAATCAAAATATTCTCTGTTCCCTTTTTTCCCCCTCTTGGAACCTGGGGATTTTATAAATACTAACCTCTCAACATCAAAAAGCTCAATTTAACACCCCCATGCATATCAAAGGAGCGCTAAGAAAAAAAGATGATCTGATTTATTATACAGATTATGAAATACATTAAAACAAAAGAAAAGTTTTAGATTTTAGTCTCAAAACTACGGTTCATTTTTCTGCAGACATTCCCATGATGTTCAGGGTAAATGGTCATCACTGACCATTCTTTGAAATCTGCCACATGTGACATATAAATTCCTTTAACTATCTGTTTTTCCCAGGGGCCGAATCAGAGCTGCTTATTTAGTCATAATGATACTCAACTCTAAGTCTGAGAAAGGCTGTTAGAAAACAGAGAGACTGTGTAAAGCTTTTAACTTCCTTCCTCTAAGAAAAGTAATAGTGGAGAGGAAAAAGGAGAACAGAGCAAAGATCAGTGACTTCAGTAATTACATCTGACTCGGGAGACCTGAGCCTGGTCTCTGATTGCTGAATGTGATTAAGGCAAATGAAATTAATTGAATCACATACAAGAAGAAATACTGATACTTTAATCCCAGAAATGGGACTTGAAATAAATCCAAATTCTTTTTTTTTTTTTTAATTTATTTAGTTTTGGCTGTGTTGGGTCTTGGTTGCTGCGCGCAGGCTTTCTCTAGTTGCAGCGAGTGGGGGCTACTCTTCCTTGCGGTGCGCGCGCTTCTCATTGCGGTGGCTTGCTCTTGTTGCGGAGCACCGGCTCTAGGCTCGCGGGCTCAGTAGTTGTGACTTGCAGGCTCTAGAGCGCAGGCTCAGCAGTTGTGGTGCACGGGCTCAGTTGCTCCGCGGCATGTGGGATCTGCCCGGACCAGAGCTCGAACCCGTGTCCCCTGCATTGGCAGGCGGATTCTTAACCACTGCGCCACCAGGGAAGCCCGAAGTAGATGCACATTCTTAAAGAATAGAAGCTTCTCTCTTTCATGAAAGCGGGTAGCTGCATAAAACGACGAGCTGATGCTAGAATTCTCATTCTTTTTTTTTAAACATATTTATTGGAGTATAATTGCTTTACAATGTTGTGTTAATTTTTGCTGTATAACAAAGTGAATCAGCTATACGTATACATATATCCCCACATCCCCTCTCTCTTGTGTCTCCCTCCCACCCTCCCTATCCCACCCCTCTAGGTGGTCACAAAGCACCGAGCTGATCTCCCCGTGCTATGCAGCTGCTTCCCACTAGCTACCTATTTTACATTTGGTGGTGTATATATATGTCAATGCTACTCTTTCACTTCGTCCCAGCTTACCCTTTAGAATTCTCATTCTTTTTTCATGTTGAAATGGTAGATCATACACTTTTAGATTTAAGAGGAACTTTGAAGATCAGTTACTACAAGCTCTCACTCTCACCCATCCTGATTTGACTCATATCTCCCTGTCATTATATTCCTGGGGAGCACAGGTGGAATCCAACCTAAAATAGGCTTTCTCAGAAGGATTTGGTCCTCTGAATATTTGCCCCAACGATCATCTAGTCTAAACACCTTCATTTCTCTCACAAGGAAGGTGATGTCTAAATATAGGCTCCCGACAGATGTGCCCAGTGCCTTATGATGTACAAAGCATGTTCTCGTCACAGTATCTAATTCAATAAAGAATGATTCAGAGGCTCTCCAGGGTCACCCAGCTTGTTAGTGGTGGAAACTGGACCAGGAGTCCTGGTGTAATACCCATTCTCCTTCACCGTGGCACTTACTGAAAGTTATTCCCAAGTGCTCTTTGTATGGTTCCGAGTAGGAGGGTTTGGCCGTATCCGGGGATAGTATGCAGTTAAAGATTCTGATGTTTGATAGTGAAATTAACAAATCCCTTCAGGAGGTGGACACACTGCACAAAGCCCTTGAGGAAATGTGAAAGAAACATCTCAAAGCTGAGGAGAAACTGGTAACCCCAAACCCAGGGGTGTTTTGCCTCATTTTAAAGCATTTCACAGGATTATAGGGGAGGATGTGTTGTTAGCAGTGCTCTCAAACGTTAATGTATATAGAGGCATCTCAGGATCGTGGCAAACACAGATTCTGATTCACAAAATCTTGGGTAGGGCCTGAGATAATGCATTTCTAACATTCTTCCCGGGTTTACCAATGCTGCTGGTCCAAGGAGCACACTGCGAGTAGCTAGCTGTAAGGAAGAACATCAGTCTAGGAACTGATGTTCCTAGAAGAATGGGATCCAAGTCTCAGCTGTACATTTTGAACCACGTGAACTTGGGCAGGTCTCACTCTGTTTCCTCACCTGAAAAGTAGTGGTTATAATCACATCTCTAGAGACTTCCCTGGAGGTCCAGTGGTAAAGAATCTGCCTTACAATGCAGTGGACACAGGTTCGATCCCTGACAGGGAACTAAGATCCCACCTGCCTCCGGGCAACTGAGCCCGCGCACCACAACTACTAAGCTCCTGTACCTCAACTAGAGCCTGCACGCCGCAACAAAGACTTGACGCGGGCAAAAATCAATCAATTAAATAAATAAATCATAAATAAATCTTTAAAAAAAAATCACGTCTCTGTATGCACCAAGTGCCTTGGGACTGACTGTTGTGTGCCATCCCTTTTCTGGGACTCTATCCTAAGCATGTGCATATGTGTGGGAGAATATTTTTGACCGTCAGAGATGTTTCTCACAATACTTTTTACAATAGTGAGAAACAAGAAGAAACCTAAATAGCCAAAATTAGGGAAACATTTTAGACTAAACTAGGATAGATCCATTGAATTGAATATTAAGTAGCCATCTAAAATCATGTTTAGGGAGAAAATATAAGAATATGGGGGGAAAAGTTCATGTAATAATGTAAAGTTTTTAATACAAAATAGTATATACGGACTAAACTCTACACTGTATAAAATCTCTGCCCTGTATGACTCACAGGGACAGCAAGAATAAAATGAGACAGCATTGATAACTCAGTATATAGCTATGAGGTATTATTATAACTATTTTCTAATGGTATTGAGAAAATCCAGGTCAGGGCTCATTCCCTGCTTTGGCAGCCTGCCCTAATTCTGCAACATAATGTTTCCTAGAAGGGCCAGCTTCTATCTGAACATTCCCTCTTAGCCGGAAGAATTCATTCTGACTGTGATTGAAAATATGAACCCAAGAAGCAAAGAATGTGTATTTCCTGTTTCTGTTGTTACCCTTCAGAAAGAGGAAGAAGAGGACAATTTTTTAAAATGTTTCTGGGGCAAACTACTTTAAAGGTGAGGTTTAAAAGATAGAAGGTTATTTTAAGATCAAACTTGAGTTTGAATCCCAGATTTGTCATGGATTGGTGGAGGACCTTGAACAAGTCAAAACCAATTTCTCTTAGCTTCAATTTACAAATCTGTAAAACAGCTTTCATAGTATTCATCTCGTAAGATAATTTGACGATTAAATGACATAATTAATGAAAAGTGCCTGGTATAGTTCCTGGTCCACAGCAGACTCTCAATTAGTCACATAGCTAATTGTGGAGGACATGCCCTGGGTATAGGTGGGAACTTTGACTTGCTTGTAACCAAGAGAATGTGACAAATGTGATTAGAATTACAATGATATATATAAGGTTCCGCCCTGCTAGCACACACTAGAGAGATTCACTCTCGTTACTGGCTTGGAAAAAGGAAGCTGCCATGTTGTGAGAGGGTGGCTTGCGGGACCTTCGTTACCGGACCAGAGATCGAACCCGAGCCCCAGCAGTGAAAACGCCAAGTCCTAACCACTGGACCACAAGGAATTCCCTGTGAGAGAGCTTATGCAGAAGGCCACATGGCAAGGAATTGAGGGCAGGCTCTAGTAAAGAGTAGCCCCAGCTTACAGCCAACAAGAAAACAGAAACCTCAGTCATACAATCATAAGAAAATGAATCCTACCAACCACCTGAATGATATTGGAAATTAATTCTTCCCTGGTGGAGCCTACAGGTTAGACTATGGAGCCCAGCTTCCACCTTGATTACTGCTTGATGAGATCCTGAGCAGGTGACCCAGCTAAGCCATGCCAGACTCCTGACACATAGGACTGTGAGATAATAAATGTATTGTTTTAAACCTCTACATTTGTGGCAATTCGTTACACAGCAATACAAAGCCAATACATACTATAAAGTAGATAACTAACCCTTGTCTTTTGCCCAATGCTTGCAATGAACAAGCTCACCGTCATTTCACCAATGTTTATTGAGCACCCACTATTCTGTTGGGGCCAAATCAAAGAATAGGAGACAGAGCCCACCTTTGAGGAGCTAAAGGTCAGTGGAGGAGACAGAGAGGAAAACAAAAAATTACAATAAAAAGCAATAAGTGCTATGATCGAGATGGTAGAGCTTCACATTTCAGCTAGATCATGAAGAATCTGCTAAATTAGACATTAGCCAGACAGAGGAGAAGGAAAGGTACTCCAGGCTGATGCACTGGCATGCAAAAGCATGGGGACGAGGGGTTACAAACTGTACCTCAGGAAACCCAAGTGGTTGACACAGGAAATTTTCTCTGGACAGAAGTATTCTAAGGGGATTTGAATATGACATCAGCAGGGTCAGTGAGTGTTTCTTTCGGAGACTGATGTATGAACAATGGAAGAAAGAGAATCTCTGTTGGATGGCATGAGGAAGCTGGAATGTTATAAGCCTGGAGCTTCCATCAGCCATCTTCCCATGGACACACAGAGGAAGACAGTTTGAGAGAGAATGAACTCCAAATATATCAAAAAGGAGCAGAGTCAAATTATGGAAACAGAGAGGGAGATAGAGAGAACATCATTTGACCTTTTTTTTAAATTAATTTATTTTATTTTTGGCTGCGTTGGGTCTTCGTTGCTGCCCACAGGCTTTCTCTAGTTACGTCAAGCGGGGGCTACTCTTCATTGTGGTGCGCAGGCTTCTCATTGCAGTGGCTTCTCTTGTTGTGGAGCACGGGCTCTAGGCACGTGGGCTTCAGTAGTTGTGGCACGCGGGCTCAGTAGTTGTGGCTCGCAGGCTCTAGAGCACAGGCTCAGTAGTTGTGGCACACGGGCTTAGTCGCTCCGTGGCATGTGGGATCTTCCCTGACCGGGGCTCGAACCCATGTCCCCTGCATTGGCAGCGGCTTCTTAACCACTGTGCCACCAGGGAAGCCCCACATCATTTGATCTTGATCAGTGCTGTTCAATAGAAATATAATGTAAGCCATAAATGCAAGCTGCCATATGCAATTTAAGTTTCTAGTGTCCATGTTAGGAAAAGTAAAAGGAAGCAAATGAAATGAATTTTCATGCTATACTGTATTTAATCCAATATTTCCAAAATATTATTTCAACATGTAATCAATATAAAAGATCATTAATGAGATAGTTTTCTCTCTTTTATGCTACATCTTTGAAAGCCAGCATATATTTCACATCACATTTCAATTTGGCTAACTAACCACATTAAAGTGTTCAACAGTCACATGTGGCTAGTGTCTGCTTTGTATACAACACAGCTCTGCATCCATTCCTGCTGAAGCCAGTTCTTGTTCTGTGTTTGTTTAGATTCTGTATTTGTCTATTTGGCATCCATTAGTCACAGGGACAAATTAACAGCTGAAGCTGTTTACATCTCCTCTGAGATCCAGAGCTCATGCTCTGAAATCACCTCCTTTATCTAACTTTTACACATCAAGCCATTATTTCCCCTGCCTCAAATCAACTCAGGGCCAGATATCAGACAGCTAGGAACAGCTGCTAGGCCCCAAAGCCCAGCAGAATTATTCAAACTAGCCAATCCTAAGCTGTTTACCCTGCCCTGCCATGCCTTTCCTGTAGAAACCCCAGAAAGGCTGTGGTCTACACCTTCCCCTGGCTCTTTTCTACTTTCTGGCCAAAACTGGTGCTTCCCTAGGTGGCCCTGCATGGCATGGCACAACCCTTGCTCTCTGGAAATGTAAGTAATAAATTCTTCTTTCAATGATATTGACGTCTCCATGTCATCACTCAATCGAAGTGCCCCATATATAATTGAGATAGTTTTATTCCCTGAATTTCCAAGGAAATAATGGATTCCTTTTTTGACCTAAGCTAGTTTGAAATGACTTTCTGTCGCTTACAATCTAAAGAATTCAAACTAACACATACAGATTCCCAGGTCCTTTCCCAAACTCTAGAAACTACATCTTAAAGTACGGTCATTCTTTTATAGCCAACCATGCACAGACCCATGCATAAGCTGGAGTTTGGGAACGCTTGCTGTGGGCCAAAAGGCCATGGCAAGTTCTTAAGTAGATGGAATGATCGGATTTCGGTTTTAGGACAATCACTATGACGGTTGGTTTGGAAGATGGACCAGAAGGGCGAGAGATGAGAATAAGGCCACTTCCAGGCCTAAAGGGGCTACACACAGATTTGTGGTGTGTATTCCCCAAGCTCTTGTGCCATTCCCAGGCCACTGGGTGTAAAAGGAAAAGGAAGGGATGTGGGCATTTGCTGACGCTGAGAGCTGGGTCTGCTCCCTTTGTGCTGCTCACTCAGGAGGGCGTATTTTTGGGAAGGGGTGTGTTCTGAAAGTAAGGAGGAAGTCGCCACCCCATTGGAAAGAATCTGCCACCCTGCCTTCCAGCTGAAATATCAGATAGAGTCTGTTCTTCTCCATGGGCAGCAATGGAATGGCCAAAGGTTTTTTTTTTTTTTTTAGGGATTGTATGAAAGAACATGATGTCTTAGGCTCACAAAGGGAAAAAAGATAAGGGAAAAGTGGCAAGTTAGAAAGTCCATTGTGCATGTTATCTCTGTTATTTTAGATTAAGAAAAAGTAAATATGGCAGACCAGGCTCACAGTTTATGCCAGCCTGGTCCAAAATCATTGCTTTTATTTCTTTCCTTGATTTTGCATCTTGGCAGTGGGTTTTCCCTGGGAGTTTTCTGGCGCTCAGCACCACATTACCTTGCTAAGGAAGAGAACAGGAGGCCCACCGAGTCAAGCAAGGGAGATGGGGGGCCGCGGGAAGGGGAAGATCTCCCCAAGCTGTTGAAGCAGAAACCTTCGGTGTGTAGGCACCACTGTGCTTAAAAACACATTCTTTTCTGGTGGGAATATAAAAAGCAGGGGTGGCCCTAGAATGCAGGAATTTCAAATGGAAAAATAATGGAGGTTGGGCATATCCAGGGAGGGCAGCAAGCTGGCTCCCAAGAAGTCTTATTCCTCTGGTGCATATACCCCAGGCCAAGGCTGTCCTCAGCCTGGTTGTTCAAAATCCAGAACTTGTCAGCTTCAGCTTTAGCTCTTAGGATCAGACACACATTAGCTAAGCTTGTAACACTGATGGATAAAACTAGAATGCCAATCTATTAAACAGTAGACTTTAAACAGGAGCTTCAGATAGCTGAGCTGGGGCTCAGACACTTACTGTAACCAAACTCTCCAGTACATAATCATACTAGTAAAAGTAATAATAAAAGCTGACATTTACTGAGCACCTACTACATGCTAGTCACATGCAAATTTTTTCACTTAATCTGAAATAGGTACTTTTTTTTTTTTTTTGTCTGCACTGCGAGGCTTATGGGATCTCGGTTCCTCCACCAGGGATTGAATCTGGGCCACCGCAGTGAAAGCGCCAAGTCCTAACCACTAGACTGCCAGGGAATTCGCCGAAATAGGTACTTTTATTATCTTCATATTGCAGATGAGGAAATTTAGGCACGAGGAGGTTAAGTAATTTGCCCAAGGTCATATGTCTACTTCCCATTTGGCCCTTGAACTGGAATTGAACAGGACAGAAAGTAGACAGAAAACTTGAATGAGAGACTTTATGAGCACGAGTATTGCTGCTTTGGGGTATGGGTAGAGCACATTGCACTTCAGTGCCTCCACCCAGACCTAGCCCTGCTCCTTACCTGGAAGACAGGTGGTGTTAGAAGCCTGGGAGAAGGCACTGGCACATAAGTGGGTATTCTCACACTGAGACCCTCTAACCTCGGCCACAATGAGGCTCCATCAACTAGTCTCATGGGTCGGGGATTTGGACAAATAGAAGCCAGAGTCAATGATGAAGAAGAGGCAGACTGACAGGCTAGTTTGAGAACGTGGGTGAAGTACTTCTCTGGCGTTATTTGGGACTACTTTAGTGGGGGAGGCTAAGTTCCTACTTGAGCATGTAGCCAGTGTAATTTGAGCCCACATAAATGACTTCCATTTGCATATGCTGGTTCTAGAAGCCAGGTGATGGAAGTGACACACAATGGTAAGGGATTCCATGGGGACCCAAATGCCCATGCCAGCAGGACCAGGGCATTCTCTCCCTGAAGATGGACCCAAGGGGATATCAAATTGTAATCCATTTCAGCATCACTTCCTCAGAAATGCCTCCTCCCTTCCCTTCCTCAAGTGCCATATTTACTGTAATATGCACACAGCACCCTCCACTTATGTTTTTAGCACTTGTCAAATTGAAGTTGAATAAATTTGTTGACTGTCTCTCTTCTCTGCTGGACTGTCAGCCCCCTGAGGATAGAAACCACATCTGTTGGCTCTTCTGTTCCAACTTAGGCATCTTATATGATGTCAGAGCATAGTGAGCATTCAATAAATAATATTTCTCCACTCTTGAGCATAGCCAAGCTTCTCAAGTCATCTTTCTCCTTCACCACCCATTCAATCTTCTGCCTGCTCCCATCTGGTGACCCTAAATCATTCTGCTGGGGTTGCCGCCACCCGCACATTGCCGAATCCAATAGACACTCTCAGTCTTGATTTACTAGACCTTGGAGCACCTCTTGACATAGTTGACCACTCCCTTAGTCTTCAGATGCTTTCCTCTAATCACAATGCGATACCACTTCACACCCATTAGGATGGCTATTATGTTTAAAAAAAATTTTTTTTGAACAGAAAATAACGTGTTGGTGAGGGTATGGAAAAATTGGAACCCTTGTGCATTGGTGCAACTTCTGTGGAAAACAACAAGAAATTAATCATAGAATTACCATATAATCCAGCAATTCCAATTCTGGGTATATATCCCCAAAATTTCAAAGCAGGGTCTCAAAGAGAGATTTGTACACCCATGTTCCTAGTAGCAGCATTCACGATAATCAAAAGGTAGAAGTGACCTAAAGTGTCCGTTGACAGGTGAATGGATAAACAACATGTGGTATATACATACAACAGAATATTCTTCAGTTCTAAAAAGGAAGGAAATTCTGGAAAATGCTATAATGTGGATGAACCTTGAGGACATTATGCTAAGTGAAACAAGCCAGTCACAAAAGGAAAAGTGCTGTATAATTTTACTTATATGAGGTCCCTAGGGTAGTCAAGGTCACAGAGGAAGAAAGTAGAATGGTGGTTGCCAGGAGCTGGGGGGAGAGGAGGGAATAAGGAGTTAGTTACTGTTTAATGTGTACAGGGTTACAGCTCTGATGGAAAAAGTTCTGAAGAGGGATGGTGGTAATGATTGCAGAACCATAAGGATGTATTTAATTCTGTTAAAGTACTTAACAGAACTGTACACTTAAAAATGGTTAAAATGGTCAATTTTATGTTATGTATTTTTGCCACAATTTTTTAAATGCTTTCTCTCTAAGCTTCTAGTATACTTCCTGCTTCTGGTTTCTCTTTTCCTACCTCCATGGCCACTTCTCAGTCTCCTAGTCAATTCCTTCTCTACCTAAATGAGAAATGTTGGAGACCTTCTTTTCTTTCTTCCTTCCTTCAGCAAGTATTTGAGTGTCTACTCTGTATTGGGAATCAACAGAGACAAAAGACACAAAGTTTCTCCTTATGGAACATCTATTCTTACTGGATAGAAGATGATCCAATGAACAAATAAACAAGCAAATATGTAGTACGTTAGATCCGGGGTCCCCAACGCCTGGGCCATGGACTAGTACTGGTCCGTGGCCTGTTAGGAACCGGGCCACACAGCAGGAGGTGAGCAGTGGGTGAGCGAGTGCAGCTTCATCTGTGTTTACAGCCGCTCCCCATCACTCGCATCACAGCCTGAGCTCCGCCTTCTGTCAGATCAGCCGCGGCATTAGATTCTCATAGGAGCGTGAACACTGCTGTGAACTGCGCATGCGAGGGATCTAGGTTGCGTACTCCTTATGAGAATCTAATGCCTGATGACCTGAGGCGGAGCTGAGGCGGTGATGCCAGCACTGGGGAACGGCTGCAAATACAGATTATCATTAGCAGAGACGTGACTGCACAGAGACCACAATAAATCAACTGCTTGCAGACTCCTATCAAACCCTATCAGTGAGTGGCAAGTGAAAACAAGCTCAGGGCTCCCACTGATTCTGCAGTGTGGTGAGTTGTATAATTAGTTCATTATATATTACAAGGTAATAATCATAGAAATAAAGTGCACGATAAAGGTAATGCGCTTGAATCACCCCTAAACAATTGCCCCCCCGCCCCCGGTCTGTGGAAAAATTGTCTTCCACGAAACCGGTTCCTGGTGCCAGAAAGGTTGGGGACCACTGCGTCAGATGGTCTTAAGAGCTACAGAAAAAAACAAAGCAGGTTAAGGGAGATTGGAAGAGCCAAGGTGTGGCGGCGGGCTGCTGTTTTTTAGGGCTGGTCTGATAAGGTTACATCTGAGCCGTGAACTGAAGGTAGTGGAAGAGAAAGCAATGTTATTATATGGGAGGGTTTTCTAAACAGATCACAAGGCCCTGAGGCAGAAGAGAGTCTAAGGTGTTTGAAGAATATCAATGAGGCCATGGCGACTGGAGCAGAATGAGATGGGGCAGAGTATATACTCTGAGAGGCAGTGAGGTGGAGACACAGGTCAGAAAGAGCCTGGCAGACAGTTTTCTCGAGTGAGATGGGAAGTGAATAGAGGGGGCAGAGGAACGACATAATGTGACCTACGCTCTAACAGGACCTCCCTGGCTGCTGTGCTGAGAACAGATTGTAGGAGGGAAGAGTGGAAGTGGGGCGCTACTGCAACAATCTAGGTGAGAGAAGAAGGCAGCTCAGACCAGAGAGGCAGTTGTGGACATAATAAAAAGTGGAAAATTGTGAAGATCTCCTGATGGGAGGGTCTGTTGACAGACCGGGTATGGGAGGTGAGAAAAAGAGGAGTGACCAGATGATTCAAAGTTTAGGGCCTGAGTGCCAAGAAAAATGGAGTTGTCGTTTATAGAGTTGGAAAAGACTGTTATGAGGAAATTTAGGGTGAAAATCAGGGTTGGGTTTTGGACATTTGGTTTGAGATATCTATTAGATATCTAAGTGGAGATGTTGAATAGGCAATTGGAACATGCATCTGGAGTTTAGCATAGACACAGAATTTCAAGGTCAAGTCCTGGGTTGTCCTTCCTCATCCTTTTAAGTCTCTCTCTAAGTAACCTTATCCATTTCCTTGGCTTTCAATACCCCCTATAGGCTCCATCGATTTTAACCTGTACGATCACACAGAACCCCGTGTTACAGTTCCCTGAGCTTGGTTTTATGCTCTGCTGTCACCATCTTGAAATTCTTAATAATTTTTGGACAAAGGGACCTGCATTTTCACTTTGCACTGGGTTCTGCAGATTAAGGAACCTGTCCTGCTCCCAAATGTGTAACTTTATTTTGGATTTCTCTTTTGAGCACTTTGTCTCATATGCCCAACTGTCTACTTGACGTCTCCACTTGGATAATGTAAAGAGATCTCAAAACTAACATATCCAAAACTAAACTCTTAACCTTCTCTAATCTGCACTCATTCGTTCTTGCCCACCATTCCAATCAGAAACCAGAGAACCATACTTTCCTTTCTTTCCCCATTCTCCCTCCCCCATTCTCCCTCCCCCATTCTCCCTCCCCCATCCAACCCAAGCCATACAGATTGTACTTCAAAAATATGTTTCAAATTAATCCACTTTTTTCCACTTCCACTGCTCCTAGCCTGGTCCAAGCAATGATCATTTCTTATCTGGACTACTGTAGAAACTCCTGGCTGGTGTCTCCACCTCACAAGTCTTGCCCCTTCTCCAACATGAAAAAATGGTTTACTTTTCACATAGCAGCCTAAGGGGTCTTTTAAAATAAACCACAATGTGATTATACCATGCCCCTGCTTCAACCTTCCAATGGTTCCCGTTGCATTAGAACAAAACCTAAATCCTGCGAGCCGCTGTGTGAACTGAGCTCCCACCACCTCATCATCTCTCCTTTGCCCCATTCACCCCTCCCTCACCCCAGAAAATGGCACAGTGGCATTTCAGTTCCCAATGCTCTGACCTCTCCTCTGCCTTAGGATGTATGTTTTGTCTGCCTACAAACCAACGGCCCCCAACTCCCTCCAGCTTTTGCGGTGGGGTGGGAGGAGGGGGGGTTGTTTGTTTTTTGTTTGTTTGTTTGTCTTTGCCTAACTCTTTTTTTTTTTTTTTCTGCTGATACTCATCACTTTATTAGTGCAGAACTGTGGTCTGGGAAAGGGGAGCCTGGGATGAACAGGACCAGCACCCATCTTGGGGGATTTTCCTGGACATCAGGGGTTCCTCCATGCACGTTTAGAGGTAACACCTTCATAGATAAAATCCCCAGAGGGCAGCGTTGTGACTGCCAAGCAGCAGGGGTAGGAGGGGTGCCCTGGGCACAGCTGGGCCCTGGGACAGTCAGGCTCCACGTGGATGGTCAGAATGCAGCGGCTATACCTGTGCCCAGGCACATGGCCCAGGCCACTTCTTTGCCACACACCAGAGACCAGGTGATGAACCTGGGGTCGGTCCTGAGGGCAGTGGCGGCGACACTGGGCGTGGGCAGAGCCTCGCAAAGGAAGACAAAGAGCGGGTACGCCTGCGAGCCATTCATCTCACGCTTCTCCACTTCTCGAAGAGCATGAAGTTGGGCTCGAACCTGTTGCCTGGTCCGACGTACTTGAGGCAATTCAGGATCTCGTTCGGCGTGTTTCCCTGATGCCCAAACCGGTTGCACGCGAAGCTGAGCACGACCAGGCCTCGGGGCCCGAGGCGCCACCTCAGCGCTTTCACCTGTGTGTCATCCTGGACCGCTGTGCCTCCGAGCGATGCCAAGTCCTCAGTGAGCAGGGCCCTGCCCCGCAGGGCAGGTCCACGCGGCATGGGTGTTGGAGAGGAGAGGAGAGGGGAGAGCTGTGAACTAGAAGCGCCTGTTTTTGCATCTTACTCATCTGACAGGTCTCAGCTCAAATATCACATTTTTAAAGAAGCTTCTGTGTTCGGCTAAGTTCCCCAGAAAATGAAACCCAGGGCAAAAAGCTGCTGGGCTCTTCTTTTAATAGGGAAGACGAGCCCAGGGAGCAGGAAGGAAGAATTGGGAGAGAAGCAGGGAAAGAGGAAGAGACAGTGTGTGGATATGCTGGCCATCTCCAAATGCAACCGATCTCTTAATCTGCAGGACCACAGCCCCACGAAGGCTTGGGACCATCCTCCAGAGGCAGGCAAAGGGGAGATATTATCCTCTGGCTCCTACCTCCCAGCGCTCAAAGGTTCAGCCCTGGGATGTTAACTCCCCTGTATTTCTAGGCTGCATGTGGGCATTGGGTGCTGAGAAGCCTCCTGGTGGTTCCAACAGGGTGACACCAGAGCAGGAAGCCAGAGAAGTGAGGTACAGAGCAGGAGCGGTATACTGTCAGGTTACACCTATGTGAAATCGTTGGCGCTACACAGAGCTACAACGAGAGACAAGTGAAGCTGAGAAGATTCAAAGTGGGGGAAAAATCTGAGACCTTTGCCCTGATCCACTCCAACCCCATCCAGGTCTTCCTGTGTATTCATTCATTGGACAAATGATTTTCAAACACCTCCGAAGAGCCAAGAGTATGCTAGTGACAGTGACGCAAAGAAGTATAAATAGACACCCCTGCTGCCTTGGAGGTGCTCACATTCTAACGAGGTTGATGGTTAAAAAAGGAGTATAGGAGAAAAGAAAAGGTAAAAATCACTGTAATTATAGACGGTGACAAGTGTAGATAAGAAACAAACAAGCGGGGGAGAGAGAGAGAGAAAACAGGACCAGTGGGCTGGAACTCATGGGCGGAGGGGACAATGGCATGAGATGATACAGGAGAGGTTGACAGGAGTCAAATCATGTAGGTCTTGCTAGTTTCTTCAAAGAAGCCTGTTTTTTGTTTTCCTTCAGAGTATTTATTTATTTGAGTCTTTAATTGTTTTCTGTCTGTCTACCTGACTGGACTAGAAGCCCCATGAAGTCAAGGACCAGATGCCCTTCTTGTTCTCCATGGTATACCTAGTGCCTAATCCCAGTGCCTGGAGCCTGGCAGCCTTCAGTAAATAATAATTGTTGAATAAATCTGTTGAATACAGGAATGAATGGATAGGAAAGCACTTGCTGTGGAGAGCAAGGACTTAAAGCTCAATGGCATCAGGCTCTCCTAATCAGATTCATGCATCTCCACAGCAAGGGACCAGAAACCCTACACGGATGTTGACCCAAGTCTTCCTGGGCTGTGCTTGAGTGAGCAGGAGATGCTCCATTTTCTTAACTGATCAAGTCTTAATTTAATTAACACATCTTTATTTATATTTAAAACTTTCAATCAGCTTACACTGAAGCCCTAGGAGCCATATTATTGTTTTAAGAGAGGCTCCATAGCCTGGTTCTGATCCATTACGTTTCAGTAGCGTGATGTAAATTAATATCATTATTGCGCACTGCCCTGACAGCTGGTAAAACGGGGAAGTCCTCAAATGGCCTAACCACATGGTCCCCTCACCACTCTTGCCCCCCAAGCCAAATAGCCCTCCTTATCAAATGAACCAAGTGCAATTCCTTTTTTTATAAGTAAATTTATTTATTTATTTATTTTTGGCTGCGTTGGGTCTTCGTTGCTATGCGCAGGCTTTCTCTAGTTGCAGCGAGCGGGTACTCTTCATTGCAGTGTGCCGCCTTCTCACGGCGGTGGCTTCTCTTGTTGCGGAACACCGGCTCTAGGCCCGTGGGCTTCAGTAGTTGTGGCGCATGGGCTCAATAGTTGTGGCTCGAGGGCTCTAGAGAGCAGGCTCAGTAGTTGTGGCCCACAGCTTAGTTGCTCTGCAGCATGTGGGATCTTCCCAGACCAGGGCTGGGACCTGTGTCCCCTGCATTGGCAGTCACATTCTTAACCACTGCGCCACCTGCAATGCTTGCTTACTCCTGAGTAGCAGATTTTATTTCCCTGACAGCCCATGGAATTATTCAAACACGCCAGTCACATCCTCCCTAAGGAACCAAGGGGCACCTCACTCTCTTGATACTACAAAACTTGCCTCCTGCAGCCCCCAGGGAATTCACTCTTTTCCCAAATGCAGCCCCCATGTGGTACTGCATGGAGCAGTGTCCCCTTCCTCTAGACTGTGAGTATACGTACTAATAAACGGCTGTCCGTCTCATCTGTCCAGTGTCAGGTGTCATGTGTTTGGCTATCCCCATAATCCCAGGGCATCCCTCCTTCCTCCACAGGGAGGGACTTAAATGTAAAATATGCTGGGACTTAAATGTAAAATCTTACAATGTGACATTGACATTGAATAGGAGATGATCAAAATAAGTAGTTTAACCTTTAGAGGGTATATTAGTTTGGTCCATCTGCAGGTATCAGAGACCAAACAGCATGGGTTGTTTTTTGTTGGTTTTGCTTTGTTTTGTTTTTATTGGAGTATAATTGCTTTACAATGTTGTGTTAGTTTCTGCTGTACAATGAAGTGAATCAGCTACATGTACACCTAGATCCCCTCCCTCTTGGACCTGCCTCCCACCCCCCCCCAAACAGCATGGTTTAAACAAGAGAAGAGTTTCTTTCCCCACTGCAGTGTAGCAGCTCTCTTCCTCAAAGTCATCAGAGGCCCAGACCCTTCTATCTTGAGGCTTCTCCACCCCTAGGGCATGGCCCTCATCTGTATGTTTCTTATGGTGGAATCAGTGCATTTTCTTGTTAGGATGTCCCACAAAAATAGCTGCTGATGCCCCCAACTCCATGACTTAGGACCAGTCAGCTGAAGATCTGGAGGCTCCAACACACCTTAAACTTTTAAACCTGAAAGCAGTTGGGACACCCACCCCCTCAAATGGAGTCTAGCAGAGGGACAATATAGAATCTTGGTTAAGAACTAAAATTCTAAAGCTTAACAATTCTGGGATCAAATTCCAACTTTGCCACTTGTTGGCTGTGTAATCTTCAGCAAGGCACTGACCGTACTTTACCTTTCTGAATTTGTTCCTGCAAATGTAAACTGGAGCTCATAACAGAAAGCACCTCAAAGGGTTGTTTTAGGGATTCCATGACACACGCCTAGCAAAGCACAGGCACAGAGTAGGGATTCAATGAATCGGCCATCTGGTACGTCCTTACCCCACCTGACCAAGGAATGAGCTCATAAATATTCAGGCTCAGGGGAAATTTTGACCTAGTGTATGGCAATGAGACGTACATACACACTTAGACATTCTGAACATGGGAAAGCTTATATAGGGCTATCTTACGTGACTACCTGAAAGGGAAGTATGATGAGGATTAGATTAAATGAGTTAATATGTACTAAATGCTTAGCACAGGGTCTAGTACATAGTAAGCACCATGTTGGTATGAGCTATTATAATTATTACGATCATCATATCTATAAGAGGTCGGTATTACTTACTTGTCCTGGTAAAAGGCTATGGGCACTTAAATGTAAAATATTACGATGCGACGTTGTCACCTTCCCTGAGAGACTTTCTGTGTATGAGGTAACTGGCGGTTTCACTACCCCCATTTGTGCAGTTTTAGTGAAGTTGGCAATTGCTAACATAGTAAAGGGGACATGTGCTACCATGCAGCCGTACAAGGAAACAGACTCACATTTTTTGAGGGTTCCTGACGGCGCAGCACTTTTTTCAAAAGTTCTCTGTAGAATTTTCAGTACAAAAATAGGTGTGAACTGTGTGCCCTTTGGAAGGGAACGAGTTGGCCACTGCAGCACGAAGATTGGTATTGTTCAGAGAATGAAATTCCTGTCCACTGATGTTGCTTTGGGCTGGGCTGACCTTATGAACTGGATTTCTTTTCAGATGGGTGTATTTTTCCTTATTGCAAATTTCCTTCAATTCATCAGCAGAAATTCTAGCCACTTTGCTGGGAGCTTGTGACCCTGGTTTGGACGGCTTATGTACTCGCCTTTCGACAAATGTGGATTTATTTTTTATTTTTTTTGCAGTTCCTGCTTGGCACTTCCCGCTTTCCCTCTGGGACGCCATCTTTAGCCTTCTGTCACCACTCTCTGGTTTCATCCCCTATGAATCACTTCCTTTGGGTCACTTGAGTTTTTCTCCTGTAGGAGAGTCTAATCATTTTCAACAACTAAGTTAAAAAAGAATTTCCGTTCCTAGACTCCTGCTTTACCATTCATTCACTGATTCCTGAGCTTCATGGCTTAGTTGCAATTCATATATCCATTGACATATTTATCCATACCATAAATATGGTGGCCACATTACTCAAAGGGGCATTGCCTTTTCTAACACAATCCATGCCGTACTGTGGCAGTCCTAAGTCCTATCAAGGTTTGTTGCCTGAGAGAACTCATTTTCTCTGAAATTTCCTACCCACAAATGTTTATTTTACTTATTTATCTACAACTTATCTTCTTGTCAGAAGAATTTAAGGCTGCTTATAAAAATGCAAACACTAGAGGAAGATCAAATAAATTGGAAATAAGAAACATGAGGGAAAGCAAAGGTATAGAAGTAAGATGCAAATTGTGGAGCCCTTGCGACAGATGGGACAAAAGTTGGCTCAGAGCCTCCCGGTAATCAACGCAAGAGAGAAAAATGATGGATTACAAAACGCACAGGGTCCCTGAAGGATAAACACACCAGTTGCATAGACAGAGCGTAATTGTTCTAAATCGACAGTGTCTCCCATGGACCCTTCCAAAGAAGTTCAGTGAACAGTATCCTAGTAACATCTTTCTCAAAACACAGTGAAGGATTGCCTGGGCCCTCCTTAACAACACCAAAGCCCAAGATAGCAGAAGTATTTCTACCTGAGGCTACAAAACTGGGCTAACCTCCTCTGACAATATCCGGAGATGAAGGCTGGATGGAATGACCTCCAGGAGGGCCTCAGAGAAGAAAAAGGAAAAAAGTGCCTGGTGACAGCCCTCGGACTTCTGGGGCACTGTAAAATGCCAAAGACCACTCAGGAGCTAAGGATTTGATCAAATCTATTGTTTGGGGCTGTGATGACCACAGAACCTGTTTGTTTCATTAAACCCAGTGCTCTGAATTCCACTGCCAACCCTTACCCCCGTCCTTGGCTTTGTTGGGTCCTTTTGTCCCCCAAGAAGAAAAATGGAAAAGGAGGTCAGAGTCTTGAGAAAGGCTGGGGGGCAGCCCCAGGCAGGGGTGCAAAAGAGGGCCTCGCCCACATAGGGCCGGTAGAACTTCAGTGGGTTCTTTTGGCCCCATACTGACTTTCTTTGACTTTTAGTTTATATGAAATTCAGTTGAATCCATTGTGCATGCTGACACTGCCTAGCAAAGACGGCAGTATTAGCCATGAAATTTGCTTTATGCGCTATCAGAGTTCGCATAATATCTTTTTCACTAAAAATGAGGTAGCTCTTTCCTATCAGGGCCCTTCAGTTTAAATCTCATGATATAACCCAGGAGATGGACAAATTATTTCCAACTGGGGAAAAAAATTCTTGAATTTATGTCAATAAAACTCCGCTTTTGTGGTCATTTCTTCATTGTTGTTAGTGTGAAATTATAAAGTGTTTTCACTCTGAACCTCAAAGAAATCAGCATGTAATTTTCACATGAATTTTCATAATTGTCCTGTGGAGTGTACAAGGGGGATCCACATTAATCCGAGAAAGCGACGCCCATATGTTTCTGTACCTTAGGAGAGGATGGAGAAGGGGAGAGGGTAGGGGCAAGAATGAAAACTTAAAAATAGCGACGAATAATCATCAAAATTGAAAACCCCTCAAAATGAAGGATAATAATAGCTTTCTCTGAATCCCCATTCAATCTGCACAGAATATTATCACCAACAGGAATCCTGCATTTACCAAAAAAAGGAAAGAGAAAGCATTTTTTTCTCACTTCTTTTTTGTAGATTAATGGCTAACTTAACCTCCAGTGTGGTAATTCAACATAATCTAGAGTTGATACAAATGCTCCTGCATAGGCTAAGGTTCACTAGTAAATTTAATTTTTTTTTTTTGATGAAAAGATTTTTAGAAGTATGTGTTACCAAATTTAGAAATTGAAAATAAAATTTTAAGACTTTCAAAACTATATGTTACTAAAAATAACATTGACCCTTGATATTTGTCTGAGAAATCTCTGGAGAGAAAAAGATTTCATCCCTTGAAGATAAATGGGGCCAACTCATCTGCAGTCTTTGGTTTAATTAGCTAAACCCTTCCAGATGGAGAACATTCAAAGCAAAGGAATATTTCTGAGCCTCCTGGAATTGTTAATGAGCATAACAATATGTTACATGTAAAAGAAAATATGTGTCTTTTATCTTTGCCTTTAAAAGGCAAACGAGGAAGTACTTGCTAGCATTATGATTTTCAATTTGATCATTGAAAACGAAATGTTCTAATTTTATTCAATGTTGAACAAACATTGTTTGCTTTTCTCCTGTGCTAAGCACTGGGGAGGGAGAAATAAGACAAGACTCCTGTCATTATGGAATCTATAATTTAACTAGAGGTTGCATTCTCAGTGCCCGGCACATAGTAGGAGCTGGATAACTCTTTGTTAAGTAAATGAGTGACTGACACGACACTTGAATAAGGAATTGCATTAATAAAAGTCTGAACAAATTACTGTGGTCGGAAGGGAGCATAGGGGCCTCAAGTTGTCAGAAAGGCTTCACAAAGAAATTTGTCAGGTAGGAGCACAAAAGACTTCCAGGCACAGAAAACAGCATGCGTAAAGGCATGCAGAAAAGACAGAGTAACGTGTAGTTAGGCAACAGCCAGTGATTTGGTGTGCTTGGAGTGTAATGTGTATATAGAATGTGCCTGGAAGACAGTGAGACCAGTGAGATGGGTTGGGCCTCATTTGAAGAGGACCCTGAAAGCCTAAGTTTAGACTTGATCCTTTAGTATGTGTTGGCATTTTAGAAAGATGGCGAGAGACACAGTACAGAGCGTTCACGGAAGGGGAAAAGGAAGTAATAGATAACAAACGGTTAAGTGCCCTGTTTGCGACTAGCACTAGGATAGATCCTCTACATATTTACATTAAATCTCATCCAGTCCTTGCAACACTTCCAGTGGGTATATAATACTGTCCTCCAGTATCCAAGGGGGTAACTCAGAGAGGTTAAGCGACTTTCCCCAAATCACACAGCTAATAAAAGATGGGACTAGGATTTGAAACCAGGGTCCTAAAAATCTTGTTAGAGAATAAAAATACCACTGCACTCAAACAAATTAGAAAAAATATACAGTGGAAGTTTGGAGAAAGTTAGTGAATATGAAGAAAGACACACATGCAAGATACAAGAAAAGCATGACTATACAAAAGGATATTTACAGTAAGGCAGATACAACACAGGAAGTGGGAAGATAATCATAGAGAAACCACAACATGTGTTTTTAAAATGCAAAGCCCCAGGGAGGAGAAAGCGAACGATACAATAATGCCATTCACTCTGGCATCCCGTGCATTTGGTTTTGCTCTTTACTCTTTTTTTTTTTTTTAACTTTAAACAATTTGTTATGAGAGTAACAAAGATACAGCTCATGATCTTGCAACTCTAATGCCCTAAATCAGAAACAGATGGTGCCTAGTGTACCCTGTTTCCTAGAAACTGCAGAATTTTGAGGACAACACCCTCTATGCACTGCACCACTGATTTCAGCTCCTTCACAGATACTAATACATGGCTAAATAATGTGTTAGCTGGGCATTGTATTGGAACATCTGTTTTCCTTGCTCCAGAATCGTTTTGAAGGTTAAAACTTCTCTCCGTATTTATTGTATTTTTCTGATTTCCAAAGTAATTCATTTTTATTGTTAAAAATTTGGAAAATATTGAACAAGGAAGAAAATTTAAATCCCCCGTCCTTCCACCCAGCAATAACCAATGACCCCTGTTAAAATTTTGACGATAGTCTTCTAGTCTTTTTCCTACACATGCACACACACGTGCACACACACACACTTTATTGAAAATAGGATGCATAGAAACTGTTTTTTAATATGTTTTGGGCACTGAATTTATCACTAGCATTTTTCCATATCACCAAATACTTACGATGACTGCTAGTATTCTATCATATTGCATACATTAATTTATATAAATTGATCTCTTTTTCATTCAACAAGTTCAAGTCATTGAACACCTACTATGTCTCAGAACTGTTCTTGGCACTAGGTGCATTGTGGTGAGTGAAACAGGCAAAGTCCCTGCCCTCATGAAGTCTACAGTCCTATTATTGACATCTAGCTTGAAAAGTTTTACTGTTAAAAAATAGCATGGTGAGGGAATTCCCTGGCAGTCCAGTGGTTAGGATTCCATGCTTTCACTGCCGAGGGCCCGGGTTCAATCCCTGGTCAGAGAACTAAGATCCCACAAGACGCGAGGGGTGGCCCCCCGCCAAAACAAAAACCAGCATGATGAAACCTGGCAAACGCTACCTCCGCTATGTGATTAACGTCATTGGTGAAATTATGTAGACAGCTGGTACCCCTGATATGATGTATCAAGAATGGCACTTAACTCTGCGGTCTTCCTCCCAGGAACCAATAACATCAGTCTATTCATGATTTTTTAAAAAATCAAACCAACCCAAATCCAGATACATTCTACAGAACACCTGACCAGCGCTCCTCAAGACTATCAAGGTCACCAGAAATAAGGAAAATCTGAGAATCTCTCACCAGCTTAAAGAACCTAGGGAGGGGCTTCCCTGGTGGCGCAGTGGTTGAGAGTCCGCCTGCCGATGCAGGGGACACGGGTTCGTGCCCCGGTCCGGGAAGATCCCACATGCCGCGGAGCGGCTGGGCCCGTGAGCCATGGCCGCTGAGCCTGCGCGTCCGGAGCCTGTGCTCCACAACCACAACGGTGAGAGGCCACAACAGTGAGAGGCCCGCGTACCGCAAAAAAAAAAAGAACCTAGGGAGACATGACAACTAAATGTAAGGTGGTGTTCTGGATAGAATCCTGGAACAGAAAAAAGACATTAGGTAAAAGTAAGGAAATATGATTAAAGTATGGATTTTAGTTAATAATAATGTATCAATACTAGTTCATTAGTTATGATAAACGTATCCTACTAATATAAGTTGTTAACAGTAAAGGAAATGGGGAGGGAGGGTAGATGGAGTATATGGGAACTCTTTGCACTATCTTTGGAACTTCTCTGTAAGTCTGAAACTATCCTAAAATTAAAAGTTTATTTAAAAAAAAAAGAACTTTGTGACAGTCATTCTTGTATCTTGAAGCACATCTCTGATTGTTTCCTTAGGATAAAGCCCCTAGAGTGAAATTGCCAAGTCAAAATGTATAGATATTTTTATTTACCAGAGATTATTCTTTTAAAATTATTCTTTTTTTTTTTTTTTTTTTTTGGGGCCGCGGGCCTCTCACTTTTGG
>NW_020173674.1:12449891-12493675 GCF_003031525.2 Neophocaena asiaeorientalis asiaeorientalis
GGGTCACGAACCCATGTCACCTGCATCGGCAGGCGGACTCTCAACCACTGAGCCACCAGGGAAGCCCCTAAAATTATTCTTTTTATATGTAGATGTTTTGCTGACTTCTTGAACATGTTTTAGCCTTGTGTCTTAATTTCAGCTTTTTCCTATGTGCAGACTTCTGAAACTGGAAGAAAACCAAAGGGATCATGAAACCCAACTTCCCTGTTTTACAGATGAGTAAACTGAAGCCCAGAGAACTGAAGTGACTTGCCCAAGGTCAAGTGGCTAGTTAACAGTGGGAAGTAGAGGGACTTCCCTGGTGGTCCAGTGGTTAAGACTCCGCCCTTCCAATGCAGGGGGTGTGGATTCTTTTCCTGGTTGCAGAACTAAGATCCCACATGCTGCACGGTGCAGCCAAAAAATGAGAAGGAAAAAAAACAACAGTGGGAAGTAGAACCCATACCCCTGTGGACTCTAATCTGTGCTAGGCTGTCCCTGGGTGTGTCTAAATGAAATAAAATTTTCTGACTCATGGTGGAATTAGCAATCAACACTCAGACCTGTGTCTATTTTCTGTAAGTAAATGTAAGCGTCTGCTTCCTTTGTCTTGGACGTGGTTGCTAGCAGCTAAAAGGATTTTTAAGTAAATTTAAAGAATGGATTCAGACACAACTAACAGAACTGCTTGACTAAATTCTTGGGTATATCAGTTTTCCTTTCTGAGCTACTTCTTCCCTATCAGAAAAATTAGAATTCCAACACGTACTTCTTAGCCTCTGACAGGGACCTTGTAGAAATTAAGTAGCTAAACGCGGATATATCTGCAGAAGCCTTAGAAATGTCATTTAAGGAAAAGGCAGTTGAATGATAACAAAGGGCACATTTTCTGTTAAGTGGTCTGTCATATCCCAAGAAAGTTCATTTCCTTGCCTGTACAGTCTCTAGACAAGGAAAAATCTCAGACTTGGCATTGGTAAGGAAGAAGAGGGCGATGGAAAGGAAGGGAGAGAATTGTTAGACTTCTTGGCTGGAGTTCAGAAACAAATAGTTCCCGAGCCTGGCATTGTCAGGGGCCAGCGTCAGGACCAGCCCAAGAAGGCAGACAAGGAACATTACTGTTCCTGACTTGGCTCTGCACACCGTTACTCAACAGAAACTGATGCGTAAGCAGGATCCTAGAGGATGCAAGAGGAGTATAAACAATCGCTGGGTGCGGACCTGTGGTTGCCTATAGAAGCTTTGCCAGGCCCAAGATTATAGTCGTACATTCTTATTTAATTTCCAGACATTTTGCAGGATTTGGGCGATGACAAAAGCAAGCTAAAACAAAACTAAAGTCTGGGATTTAGAAAAGCATTGGCCTCTGACCTCAAACTGGAGCCTCTAATCAAAGTCCTAACACTTGCTCAGGTCAGTGAGCATCCTTGCTTTGCGATATGAAAATGACCTATTTGCCTATAAACATCTGTCAGCACCTGCACCAAATTGAAACTTGGCAGACAAAATGAGGAAGGGGTAATACTTCTTAAAACTCTATTTTTATGGTTTGAAGCTTTTTACTCTTTGAAGGACTAGAACAGGAGAGAGAGTTAGAGAACTCACAGGAGGTGATGAAAGGAGAAAAGAATTAAACAGATGGCAAAATCTCCCAATTGTTATTAATTGCCATCATTGTTTTGCTGAGGAAGATGCAAAGACATTACCCGTGACGAAAGAAGTGACAGCCCTGAGGTTTTAAGAAAGGACGGAATGAGAATGGAGCATTTGAAGTGGGTGCGACGTCGCAAGAATCTAGATTCAAATGAGAATCTATACTTAAAAAACCTGAATCGCTAGATTAATTATATTGTGTACTTTCACAGGAAAAAGCAGCTCTGGGTTTTGTGTACATGCAAGTAAAACTGTTTACTGCATCAGCTTTGATCTTGGTCTTTAAGCTCAATATTAATTATATTTTATTGAGATGGCTTAATTGTCCCTGTTAAGCCTGTCTACACATCTGGTTCCTTGTTGATGCCTCCAATTCCACCACTAGAGTTCCACTTCTTTGAATTAGATGGTAAATTGATTACTTATCACATGTTAATTCCAGTCAACTGATAGCAGCTGTCTGAATCACTGTGTTGAAAGGATATTGAGGTAGGAAAGGACTCCCACAACTGATTAGCAAGATGAGCAAGAGAGGAAAGAGTGACAATGGTCTGTGGGTTAAGGGAATGTGTGTTGCAGTACCCATACCTCTGGGAAGGGCAATTTATTAAGCTTTTCTATCACTGGCATCTCAGCATGAATTCATCTCAGATCATTTCCAATGCTGGTTTCAATAGGTATAGCACACATAGAAGCAAAATTCAGGATATATGGTTCAAGCAAGGACTTTCTTTTCTGGTTTTGTGAATTAAGTACATGCAAGCTCTTACAAAGATATAAAAATAACATTTAAGTAAGCATGTAATGAACCACAACATATTGAAATTTATGAGAAATATTATAGGAAAGGTGAAAAAGATCCAAGGCATATGGTCCCCACGGATGCGTCCAAAGCACAGGAAAATCAGGTCTGGGTGGGAACCCTGGGCTTTCAGGGGCCATCAGAGGACCCTGCTTTCTGAAGTCATGGTGGTTTTCTAAGCCAGTAGAAAGAATCATGTAAAGGGAATTGAAATGTCACCAACACACTTTGCTTATTCCACAATTTTGCTTTTTAAAGAAACTTCTCCTGATGGGCTCTGCTCTGGGGGCTTCCTGGGGAGAATTTCAAAATTCTAGACAGAATGTTGGGGCAATTATTAAGAACCTACAATGTCATCCTGGTTTCCCCATGAGTTACCAACCCTACAGTGATGTCTTCTCTGTTTCAACAAGGCCCAGGCATATTAAGGTTCTCTATACTGGGGTCAGATCAACCTTTCAAAAAAATTTTTTGAACTATTTACAAAGTTTGGTTTGAGATCCAATAAAATTCTTATAGCAAATCTAAAACAAGAATGTCTAATAGAGTACTTTAAGCACTGAGTTGTAAGGAAAGACATTTAAGTAAATCTAAACTCTTCAGTAATAAAGGAAAAGCTCTTGCAAAAGGTCCCCAGCCTTCTAAAAACCACTCCTCACCCCAGTCCTCTCCATGCTTCTAAGACTTTTTGCCTGTAATGCTCTTTCTCCTTTTGGTACATATCTCTTTTATATTAATTAACATATTTTCCTGTTATCTGTATTTCTCCTTTGTCTCTCTGTTAAACTGGCAGAGTCCCAAAAGCAGAGAGTGTGAAAGTTTTATTCTGTCCACAAATACTATTTCATGAACAAAGAGGAAGTGCTGGTCACAATGCTAGGCACCAGTGATAACAACAGAAAACGAGGCAGATAAGACCCCTGACTGCACAGAGCCTATATCCTGAGGGATCTTTCTAACCCCAGTGACTAGCACATGGTAGGCGTGCAATCAAGACTGCAAGAATAAATGAAGCTCCTGCCAGGAATCTGAAATTTAGTCGCTATGATTAACACAGCAACAAAGGTGAATGGCAATTAAAAAAAAAGAACAGAAATAGAAAATCTCAAGTCATTTGCATTGTGGTTATATCCCAAGTCATTTCTGCTATCACTAACAGCTATTACTGAAAGTAACTGTCCAAACAGCAGGAAACCACATTCCTAGAACCCAAGAAGATTTCGTAAAACATATTCAATGTGAAATAATGCTAACTTCAATTAAAGAAATTACCTAAAATATTAACTAAGATCCTTATAAATGTAAGGCATGACTATGACTTCTTACAATACTCCTTGAATTCACCATGTCTAGAACATGGACATGAAGGTCAAAGAAGGCTTTGTAGTCAGGAAAACACTAAGCAGTAATCGTTTTTTTCAATTTTAGAATCTTTTACTAATAAAATGTAGTAAATTAATCTTAGTGAATTTTCCCATACCTTAGTAAACCCAAACATGCTTCTGTACAAACACAAAATCCCCATACTCACCAAAACAAAATGAAAAATCTGGGTATTTTTAACATATGGGGAAAATGACAATAAAGCAGTGCTTCCCCAATTTTTTCCCATAGAACAATGGTCCAATGAGTTGTTCCTTGAAAAGAGCATAGAGTCTGGGAAACACATCACACATAAGGCCCAACTGGAGGTTTACAAAGCACATTATCATATTAATGTCTCTGAAAAGTTCTGCAGGAAAGAAATATGTTGAATTTCATTTATCATCATTTCCCATGCTTATTTCAACCACTGATTTCTTCTTTTAAGGAATAGCTCTTCAGTTAGTTTAGGAAAATCTGCTTTAAAGTTCAATTTACAATACCCTTCACTTATACTTAGTGGTGACCTAGCAAACCAAGACAATAGTGTTAAGCAATAAAAATATTTTTCCTATGAAAGTATCTCTAAATAAAACTTGCTGCACAAACAATAATCTTGGTAACATTCTGCATTATGTTTCTAAACGAAGTCACCCCCCTAACCACTAGATGGCGATATAATTCCACTTATGTTACAACCATACCATGCCAGTATATTAATAGTTCAAAGGGTAATTGAGTGTTCTAAGAATGTATATGCGCGTTTATTCATCTTTAGTCACTCTTTCAAACACTTCCTCGGAAATTTTAAGTTCTGAGGGCTCTGATGGATGCTGAAAATAAGAAGAGGAATGAGACAGTTGTCAAAAACTATAATTCCTGGATTCCTGGGAAACAAAGATGCCCCATCAATTTACCAACCACTTTTTTTGGAAAAAAAAATAAAAGAAAGAAAGAAGATGCCCCATCAATTTACCAACCTTATTTTTTGACAAAAAAAAATGAAAGAAAGAAAGGAAGAAACATGACTACATTAGGCATATTGATTGCATGACATATTCTTGCTTTTTTATCTTAAACATTTTATTAATTTTTCACAGTTAAGCCATTTATTATGCAACAAAATTTTAAATCTTTTTTACTCTTTTTTTAATACATAAAAAAATTTTAAGTATACATCACAGAAGTGAGAAAATGTGATGTATGGAGAGCACTGTGATAGACAAGTACCTAAGAAATTATCACAGTCTGAACTAAGTGGCACAAAGGTCACAGGTTGGGTGACTCTGAAGTCAATTTTGACTCAGGGAGGACATGCCAGTCCTCAGTCCCAGGGAGCATTCTGAGCCTTGAAATTAAGGAGAGATGAAGGTGAAGACCCAGCCTGCCTCCGACTTTTAGGCCACAGACCCTAGAGCTTTAGTGTCAGGAAAGAGCTTGAAAGTCAGTAAGTACATCATCCTCTTCTAAGAAACTGATGCACAGAGATCTTGGGGGACTTCCCAAGTGAAAAGAGGTTAGCTGAGACAGAGCTAGACCTTGAATCCCAGTCTTCTGATGCCCGGCTGATGTTCTTTCCAATACTGCATCATCAATTTCACAATTGAGGAAAGATCCTCGCCTAAACTCTTTCCAACTTCTTTTTCCCTGCTGGTTCCCAGCTGGCTGCCCATCCTTAGACAAGAGGTGATGTGTGACTGTCTCCTACAGGATTCTCCGAAGCAACACTCTGAGGCAGAGATTTGCACACAGGAGGTTTGTTGGAGGACGCACTCAGGACGAGCACTTCTTAGGGACTAAGCGAGGCAGGACTGGGCAGAAGAGAAGTTGAAGCCTCAGATGATCCCACTCAGTGCTCTGGAGCTGAATGGTCCTTCACAGTTGTTCTAGATCCAGGCAAGAGGGCAGGACCTTCAGATTTTCCACAATGACCACTCACTGGATACAGGGGGCATAAGCATACGCAAGGCAGCTAAAAGCAAAAAAAAAACAGTGAGCTAACATCAGGGTGTTGGCAGGGTTCCACTCCTTTCTGGAGACTTTAGGGGAGAATCTGTGTCTGTGCTTTTTCCAGCTTCTAGAGGCTGATCATATTCCTTGCTCATGGCCCCCTTTCTCCATCTTTATATGCCAGCCATTTCGTATAACTCTAACCTTTCTTCCGTCCTCACATCTCTCTCTTTCTGACCTCAACAGGGAAGTGTTCTCTCCTTATGAGGACTATGTGATTAGACAGGGCCCACCTGCATGATCCAGGCTCATCTTTCCATCTGTAGATCCTTACCTTACTCACATGTAGTACAAAGTCCCTTTTGTCATGTAAGGTCACAGGTTCCAGGGATTAGGAAGTAGACATCTTGCGGGGGTGGGGTGGGGGCAGAATTCTGCCTACCACAATCTGGATTATATATTTTTTGCAAGAATAATTTATATGTTCATATCAGCATTATTCATAATAGCCAAAAAGTGGAAATAACCCAAATGTCCAGCAACTGATGTATATATGTGTGTATATGAGTGTGTATGTGTGTGTATATATATATATATATATATATATATATATATATACATATATAGTATAGGCAAATGTATAGAAACATAAGTAGGTTAGTAGTTTCCAAGGGCTGAGGAGGGGGCACGGTCAGTGACTTCTGGGTGATAAAAAGGTTCCCAAATGAGATTGTGGTGATGGTCACACAATTATGTGAATAGACAAAACCACTGAATCGCACAGTTTAGAGGGGGGATTTTATGGTATGTGAACACTATCTGAAGAAAGTTGGTTAAAACTGCCTTACAGGGAACTCCCTGGTGGTCCAGTGGTTGGGACTCCTCACTTTCACTGACGAGGACCCAGGTTCAATCCCTGGTCGGGGAACTAAGATCTTCCAAGCCACACAGTGTGGCCAAAAAAACCAAAAACAAGCCTTACAGGTGATGTTGCATCCTTCATTTGATAGCACACCAGGAGGCACCTTATATCTGGTTGTCCTTATTAGTGAGTAATGCTAAGATTGAACTCTGGGGCTTCCCTGGTGGCACAGTGGTTGAGAGTCCACCTGCCGGTGCAGGGGACACGGGTTCGTGCCCGGGTCTGGGAAGATCCCACATGCCGTGGAGCGGCTGGGCCCATGAGCTATGGCCGCTGAGCCTGCGCGTCCGGAGCCTGTGTTCCGCAACGGGAGAGGCCACAACTGTGAGAACAGTGAGAGCCCCGCATACCGCAAAAAAAAAGATTGAACTCTGGGTTAAGGTGATGACAACTGATCGAAATTACATTTTTAACAAGTGTTTCAGAAAAGTTATCTACCTTACAAGGATAATGCTGCTTTACAAGGATGCTATGAGAATGAAATCAGAATGTGACATGATTAGTAAATCATAAATATGGTGGGTAAAAAAAATGCCCCCCCCCCCAAGAAATATGTCCACATCCTAACCCCTGGAACCTGTGAATATGTTACCTTACATGGCAAAAGGTACCTTGCAGATGTGATTAAGTTTAAGTATCTAGAGATGGGGAGATTACTCTGGATTATCTGGGTGAGCTCAACCTAATTACATGAGTCCTTAAACGCAGAGAACCCTTCCCTGAGATCAGAGAGAGATATGACACTGCTGGCTTTGAAGATGAAAGAAGGGGGTCACTAACCAAGGAATGTGTTGGCCTCTAGAAGCTGGAAAAGAAACGGAAAGAGATTCTCCTTTACAGTCTACAGAAAGAATACAGCCATACAGACACCATGATATTAGCCCCATAAGACCTGTATTGGATTTCTACGGAACTGTGAGCTAACAGTATTGTTTAAGGCACTAAATCTACGGTAATTTGTTCTAGTAGCAATAGAAAACCCATACGATAAAGCACACAGAACTCTAATAAGAAGATGACATCGCAAGTGAAATAGTTCAATATGGTAAAACCCAAATTTCCCCAACCCATGGATAAAAGCACAGTTACATTAAAAATGTGAACAAAGGGCTTCCCTGGTGGCACAGTGGCTAAGAATCTGCCTGCCAATGCAGAAGACACGGGTTCGAGCCCTGCTCCGGGAAGATCCCACATGCTGCAGGGCAACTAAGCCCATGCGCCACAACTACTGAGCCTGCGCTCTAGAGCCTGCGTGCCGCAACTACTGAAGCTCGCACACCTAGAGCCCATGCCCTGCAACAAGAGAAGCCACCACAATAAGAAGCCCACGCACCGCAGCAAAGAGGAGACCCTGCTCGCCGCTACTAGAGAAAGCCCGCGCAGAGCAACAAAGACCCAACGCAGACAAAAATAAATTAAAAAAAAAAATCAGTATGGAGTTTCCTTAAAAAACTAAAAATAGAACTACCATATGACCCAGCAATCCCATTACTGGGCATATACCCTGAGAAAACCATAATTCAAAAAAAGTCATGTACCACAATGTTCATTGCAGCACTATTTACAATAGCCAGGTCATAGAAGCAACCTAAGTGTCTTATCAACAGATGAATGGATAAAGAATGTGTGGCACATATATACAATGAAATACTACTCAGCCATAAAAAGAAACGAAATTGAGTTATTTGTAGTGAGGTGGATGGACCTAGAGTCTGTCATACAGAGTGAAGTAAGTCAGAAAGAGAAAAACAAATACTGTATGCTAACGCACATATATGGAATCTAAAAAAAAAAGTGAACCTAGTTGCAAGGCAGGATTAAAGATGTAGACATAGAGAATGGACTTGAGGACACCAGGTGTGAGGGGGAAGCTGGGGCAAAGTGAGAGTAGCATCAACATATATACACTACCACATGTAAAACAGATGCCTAGTGGGAAGCAGCCGCATAGCATAGGGAGATCAGCTCGGTGCTTTGTGACCACCTAGAGGGGTGGGATAGGGAGGGTGAGAGGGAAAGGATACGCAAGAGGCAGGGGATATGGGGACACATGTATGCATATGGCTGATTCACTCTGGTGTGCAACAGAAACACAGTATCGTGAAGCAATTATACTCCGATAACGATCTATTAAAAAAAACACGAATACAGTCTCTTGAAAAACTTTCAACACAAAAGGCCCCTCTGCCCTTCACTCCCTCTCCTCATTGTCCCTACGGTCGCTTAAGAGCAAAGAAAAGGAGACAGGGTGGAGATTCACTGACTGACACAGCGACGCAGGGAGAGGTGACCGCAAGCTAGGAATCCAGCAGAGGGCGCCCATCTGCTGGGCCTCCCCAGACCTCGACCCTCGCGGGAGACTGGGCCCCGCTGCCCAGGCGGGCGTTTTTAAAATGGAAACAAGCCCGGCCCCGCCCCCTGCCCTGAGAACGCCGGGAAAATGGCGCCGCGCCTTGGGGCTTCCTAGCAGGCCACGCAAAGGTCCCCGCAGGTAGAGTCTGCAGGCTTCCCCTACCCGCTTCTCATCTGGATTCCTCCCTGCCCACCCTGTCTCCAACTAACTCGGTGGGAGCCTCACAACGCAGTGTCGGACACGCGCTTGACCTCTGCCGGCTTCTTCACGCGCCCGCATCTCCGCCCGCTCCGCCCCCGGAAGTGACGACATCCGCCGGGTCCTGCTGGTGTCCCGTCGGGCCTCGCGGTGGCGCTGAAAGATGGCGACGGCGGGAGCCGTGGAACGGAGCTTCGTGGAGCTCAGCGGAGCTGAGCGCGAAAGGCCGAGGCACTTTCGGGAGTTCACAGTTTGCGGCATTGGTACGGCGCGATCCGATCCTTCGCTTCTGGCTTCTCCCCTGGATCCCTAAATCTCTGACCTCCCGTTCATCCTTCTGAGCCCACATGCCTATAGCCCCGGAATCAGAGCTTCTTTAGTGTCCTACTTCTGCGTCTTTTCTTCCCCTTCTTTTTGTATGGATTGTCAGTCCGTCACCCTCTGCTTTGTCAGCACCCTCAGTGCGTGTCTATTCCCAGAGAACCCCCTGTGCAGGCTGACCACTTTCATTTTGCAGGAACTGCAAATGTCGTGGCCGGAGCCGTGAAATACGGTGAGAGCGCGGGAGGCTTCTGTTATGTGGAAAGTGGCAAGTTGTTCTCCGTCACCAGAAACAGGTTCATTCATTGGTAAGTGCTGTGTTTGTCAAACCCCCTGGAAGGTCGGGTTGTTCGGCGGCTGAATTTTCGAGGCTGTTCTTAAGGTGTCATCCATTCTCCGAAGTGGTCATCGACAGGAAAAGAGAAAGACTGTTTTCTATTCATATGTGAATCAGTGGAAAATTAAGGAAACCCAGAGTTCTAGAAGAGGTACCCTCCCAGGCAGCACTAAAAGCAGAAGAAATGTAGCTTAGGGGTTAAAGTCCAAAAGACCAGTTTCAGACATGAACCCATTATGTTTTTATAGTGCTTTACAGCTTCCTTCATTCTACAAATATGTTTGAGCCTTTATAGTCAGGCACTGCTAGGTGTGCTGGGGGTGAAGTGAGGAACAAAAACAATCACCATTTTCATCATGCAAGATGTAACAGTGTAAGAATAGATGTGGACCCACCTTTCATGGGGCAGTTTTGAGAAGGGGGAAGACATTATATAGCTAATGACCTCATTTATAAATACAAATTTTTCATACTTGCCTCAGAGGAAAAGTATAGGGGCTTTGAGGGGCTAATGGGAGTACCAAATATTATTGGTGGTGCTGGGAAGGCCTAAAGCAAGTCACATTTAAACTGAGATCTGAAGGATGAAAGGTTAGGCAGGCAAGGGGTTGAGGGAGAGAGCAGTTCAGCAAGTGGGATCACCGTGCACAAAATCCATGAGGTGGAAATAGAAAGAGGAGATTCAAGGGTGACCCCCAGATTTTTGGCTTGAACAACTAGAAGTTATAGAGATGTCATTAATGAGTTGGAAAAGTGCAGGTGAAGCAGGTGTTTTTGTTTCTTTGTCTTTCAGGTTTGCTGTGTCCTGGAATTCTGTTTTGGACAGGTTTAGTTTGAGATCCCTGTTAGATATACAAGTAGAAGTGTTGAGGCAGTAGTCAGGAGGTCAGTGGAGAGTTTGGGCTGAATGAGATACAGATTTAGGAATTGTAGGCATTCAATGGCATTTAAAGCTATTATATCAAAGGAGATCATCTAGAGAATGGATTCGGGTAGTGTGGTAGATGAGGTGATGGCAAGTTAGGGCATTCCCAGAATAGTGCTTTCTATGGTTCCAAAGCTACCACATGGCAGAGTTGTGCCTCAAGAAGAGTCTTCCCTGCATCCTAGTAGGAGGAAGCTATAGAAGGGGAAATACCCACATTTATAAGGTCACTGTAGTTTGACCCTGTAGTAACATATGTAGAGGCCACATTGCACTATAAGTAATGAGGGTGTGTGGTGTGAATTTTCATTATAGTGGAGTTTAATTGCTTTGAATATTGTTTTTAAAAAATGGACTATGAAGTTTGGAAATGCCTCCATTTAACAGAGAATCATATAATAAGATTTGGATTTTACACAGTGCTGTGTTTTGTAGACTATATAATGTGGTGGTTTGGAATGTCAAAATTGGTCTGAGTTTGTTTATCCAAAATTTCCAAATTGGGAGAGTTCACCTGGAAATTATTGCCATACATTTCAATGCAACAATCAGAAAGAAAAGCATAAACTTGTGTTTTAACAAATGTCTCTTCACTTTAATAGGAAGACCTCTGGAGATACATTGGAGCTGGTGGAAGAGTCACTGGACATAAATCTGTTAAATAATGCAGTTCGCCTCAAATTCCAAAATTGCATCCTCTTACCCGGAGGGGTTCATGTCTCTGAGACTCAGAATCATGTGATAATCTTGATATTAACCAATCAAACAGTGCACAGGTTACTTTTACCACACCCTTCCCGGATGTATAGGAGTGTAAGTTGGTTAAGTATAATATCCTTTAATTCCCAAAGTTACTCTGACTGTCACAAATTTAGTAATAGAGCAATGTCCTTTGGAATTGAAGAATATTTGGATTCTTTGCTGGCCCTAACCAAGCATACTATCATAGTTACTATTTAAAATGATCACACACATTTTAAGCTGCAAAAATAGTTTCATTAAAAAGAATAGCTTTGGGGACTTCCCTGGCAGTCCAGTGGTTAAGATTCCATGCTTCCACTTCAGGGGGCACGGGTTCCATCCCTGGTCTGGGAACTAAGATCCTGCATGCCATGTGGTGCAGCCAAAAAAAGAATAGCTTTCTGGGAATTCCCTGGTGGTCCAGTGGTTAGGACTCCACACTTGCATTGCCAAGGGTGCAGGTTCGATCCCTGGTTGGGGAACTAAGATCCCGCAAGCCCTGCAGCCCAGCCAAAAATAAAAATTAAAATAAATAATAGTGGAGAGCCATGATTTTAAAAAAAAGAAAAAATAGCTTTCTTTTTAAGCTCAACAATTTTTTACTTAAAAACTGAGCAAAATCCAGTTTATTTTGGTTTAACAGAGTTTTCTTTTTAATTACTCCACAGGAGTTGGTAATTGAAAGTCAGATGCAGTCAATATTCACTGACATTGGAAAAGTTGACTTCAGGGATCCTTGCAACTATCAGTTAATTCCAACAGTACCTGGACTCTCCCCTAATTCTACCACCTCGGCAGCCTGGCTTAGCAATGACGGGGAGGCTCTGTTTGCTGTACCATCTGCCTCTGGGGGAATCTTTGTTCTTAAACTACCTCCTCATGACGTACCTGGTAAGAACAGGAACTGAGCATGAATTTAACTTTAAACCAAGGAATACTGGCATTAAAACAGATGTTAGAAGTCCAGGGCCATCATCCAATGCAGGAATTGCTTCTGTACTACCCTAAGATGATCATTCATTATTGCTTGCATTATGACTCCCTAATGCTTTACTGTTTTTTTCCTAAGAGGGCGGCATTTTATATAGTGAACGAGGAACTGTCCAGCTTACTGGAGTATGGGAAAACAGATAACTGTAAGGTGACCTATTCTAAGGGCTTTAGTAGACATGAGTTGACTGGTTTTCTACCTTCACTTTGTGGTATTGTAACTAAAATAAGTTACCTGAAACAAGGAAGCTCAGTGCTGATACTCTGCTCCAAGTCACCACTCCTCTTACCTGGATTATTGCATTTGCTTCCTAAATAGCTCCCCAGATCTGTCCTTACCCCTCAGCAGAAACTTCTCAGGAAGACTGATACATTTTAAAACCCAGGGTGAGTCATGTCATTCCACTACTCAAAGCCCTCGGATCGGGGCTGTTCTTCATCTCACTCTGAATAAACCCAAAGTCCTTACTGCGACACCCCACTGCCTCTCTAATCTCATCGTCTCATTCTTTCCCCCCTCCTCTGAACCGGCCACATGCCTTCTTGCAATTCCTTGAACATACCAGGTACACCTAGCTCAGGGCTTTGGCGGGGCTAGTCTCCCCAGCTACCAGTGTGGCTCATTCCCTCCACTCCTTTAGGTTCTTACTCAGTGTCACCTCAGTGAGTGACCTGACCACCTTTCTAAAATTGTAACACAATTTTAACACTAACACAATTGTACACATGCACCCCATCCCCGTTCACTATACCCTTTCTATGTTTTATTTTTCTCCACTCTTTACATTCTACTTAATTTGTTAACTGTCTCTGCTTCTCCCTTCCTGCCAATGGAATGTAAGTTCCATGAGGACAGGAGTGTTTTAATTTGTTCTATTTACTGCTGTATCTCTAGCATCTAGAACTGTGCCTAGCACATGAAAGGTACTCGGTGTTTCTTTTGGAAAGAATGAGGTGTTGCTTCTGAGCAGCAATATGGGTTACTGTTTGTAAATGGCAAAAATTTCCCCTAGGAATATAAAAATGCTGTTGTTATTGTTCCCATAATGATTCAAAATATTTTAGGTATGGTGTATGTGGAAAGGTACAGCCTAAGACTTCTTAGTATAGAAATGTAGAAGCCTGTCACCTGTTATAAATTCCTTGTTCATGGTTGCATCCTTCTTGCCTTTGGGCTTCACTAAGTATGATCAAGAGGTGCCTTGGATATCATTGGTCTATTTTCAATCTTGTAGGGATGGTGTCAGTTGTGGAGCTGAAACAGAGTTCAGTAATGCAACGATTGCTTATAGGCTGGATGCCAACAGTTATCAGGTGAGTGGTCTCTGGTCGGTAAATCATAGGGCCCAAGAACTTAATCTTTTGCCCTGGTCAACACCTGTTAGTACTTCCAGTCTGACTCCAAGGCAAATAAACATTATACTGGAAAGGAGAAGGGTCTACACAACGTTACATTCCATCTGAGAAGAGCTGCACTCCAGAGCCCACTTCATTTGGGACTTGACACTTTGACAACAGAAATTGGCTTACTATACTTCTCACAATATCCATTTCAGTGCTCTGCCCAGACTTACCAAATCCAATTTTGTGTAATATTAGAAGTAGAAAGTTTGATGGTTAGAACAGTATTCCATTGATATCTAGAGCTTTTTAAAATTTATCAGAATAATGGATATAAATCAAATAGAAAATGTAGTTATCTTTTTTTTTTTAATTAATTTGTTTATTTTTGGCTGCGTTGGGTCTTCGTTGCCACACGCGGGCTTTCACTAGCTGCGGCGAGCAGGGGCTACTCTTCGTTGCAGTGCACGGGCTTCTCATTGCAGTGGCTTCTCTTATTGCAGAGCACACTTCTAGGCACGTGGGCTTCAGTAGTTGTGGCGTGTGGGCTCAGTAGTTGTGGCACGCAGGCTCTAGAGTACAGGCTCAGTAGTTGTGGCACACAGGCTTAGTTGCTCCGTGGCACGTGGGATCTTCCCAGACCAGGGCTCAAACCCATGTCCCCTGCATTGGCAGGCGGATTCTTAACCACTGCACCACCAGGGAAGCCCAGAAAATGTAGTCATCTTATACCAGCCTATAATCTCTTTTCCTTTTGTTAAGAGTGTGCATTTATAATTTTATTTTATCTCGTAAATTGCAAATTCTAACGATGAGGTAATTTGCAACAATAAAACTCTAAAACTTGGCCTTATGTTTTCAGAGGTGATCAGGGGCCTTCAGATCGTCCCCTGAGTCTTGCTGTTCATTGTGTCAAGAACGATGCCTTCATCTTTGCTCTATGTCAGGATCATAAACTACGAATGTGGTCTTATAAGGTAAATGTTACATTTATAGTTACTGCAAGTTAAAATAGGATTGCAAATTGAAGGGGAATTGAAATAAATCTTGCTTCTCATAATATGATCAGATCTCTTAGATTAGAAATTATGGGGCATTTCCAGATTCAGACAGTTTCATTTAGCTTTATTTTTCATACATTTCTCCCCTAACTTTTTGTATTTTTATTTTGAAAATTATGAGTCCTACAGAAACATTGAAGTGGTACAGAGTATACTCTTCACTTCGAAACAAATGTATTTTTATCTTTATTTATTTTATTTATTTATTTATTTATTTTTGCGGTACGCGGGCCTCTCACTGTTGTGGCCTCTCCCATTGCGGAGCACAGGCTCTGGACGCGCAGGCTCAGCGGCCATGGCTCATGGGCCCAGCTGCTCCGCGGCATGTGGGATTTTCCCGGACCAGGGCACGATCCCGTTTCCCCTGCATCGTCAGGCGGACTCTCAACCACTGCGCCACCAGGGAAGCCCAACAAATGTATTTTTAAAATGCAAGTTGGTAAAATGGTTTTCAACATTTGCAAACAAAACAGCTGATGATTTTATCTATCAGACTAAAGAGATATTTTCATCTCAGCCCTTTAAAAAAAAACCCTTAGGGCCCTTCAGACAAATTAGATACAGTGCTAGATGTAATGAATGTGCATTCTTTAAAAAGGGAAGGAGTTTGTTTTTCTTCCTGAATATTCTTTAATACTGCTTACTAAATGTTTTCTTGGGCAGGAGCAAATGTGCCTGATGGTAGCTGACATGCTAGAGTATGTCCCTGTGAATAAAGATCTTCGGCTCACTGCTGGGACTGGACACAAATTACGATTTGCCTATTCCCCTACCCTGGGAGTCTGCCTAGGGATATACATGCATGCACCAAAGCGAGGACAGGTATGAAACAAATAAGACACGTATCAAGTTATTCTGTATATACTGATATGGGGAAGTAGCTATAGACTCATTGAGTCTATTTAAGCTTTTCACACCAACCTAGATGTATCTTGTGTTGTTTCCACAGAGATGGTAGGTTTTGTGCTAATATGTGAATTAAAAGATCTTGAAGGAAAAGTCAGGATGAAAGGGAGTAGAGAGTTTAAAGGAATATGGAAGGAAAAGTTAACCAAAACTAAGCAAGAAAGAGCCAATTTGAAAGTCTGGGTGAAAAAATGGAGTTGTGAAAGGGATGTAGGTGTTATTAAGAGGTACAGGGGAAGTTAATTTTTAGAAGTACTTTTGCTCATCATCTAATCGCTAGCTGTTGTATGTCAGTGAGGTATTTAGGGTACAATACAATAGTATAATCACGTAATAAACAGCCACGGGAATTCCCTGGCATCCCAGTGGTTAGGCCTCTGAGCATCCAATGCCAGGGGCCTGGGTTCAAAGGGGAACTAAGATCCCGCAAGCTGCGTGGCCAAATAAATAAACAGCCGCTTGTTGGGTATTGTGTGTTTGGCATGTTGCCAGGCCCTTTATGTACATTAATAGCAAACGCTTGGACTGTGCTTATTACTCACACACTACACATATCATCCATTTAATCCTAATAACATTCCAGTGAGGCAGGGTTTGTCCTCACTCTGCCGGAGCCCTGATTCCCCATGCTGGGTGCTGCTCTGCTTGGTGCCCTCCTCACTCCTATTGGGCTCTGATATCCCACTCCAGGTTGCCCTTCCACATGGATGCCCTCCTCACCCTACTTGGGCCCTGACACTCTGTACTAGTCCACCCCCCGCCCCATGCAGTGGACACCCTTCTCACCTACTTGGGCTCTAGTCCCCAGCGCAGGCTGCCACTCTCTGTGGACACTCCTCACCCTGCTTGTTTTCACCCTGCCCCAGACCTTCCATATATGTGGACACCCTCTCTCCCTACTCATACGCCTCACCCTAAGCCAGGCTACTCCCAAATATGAAAACTCTTCTACATTCTTGGGTTCTTGGTTCATTCTGCAATCCCCTCCTTGGGCTCATAATTTGTTAGAATGACCCACATAACTCAGGGAAACACTCACTTACATTTACTAGTTTATTGGGTGATAAATGATGAAGAGGTATGTAGGGCAAGGTCCAGAAGGGTCTCGGTATTGAGGTGCACCACCCTCCCAACACATGGATGTGTTCACCAACCTGGAAGCTCTCCAAATCCCATACCTTAAGAATTTTTAAGGAGGCTTCATCACATAGGCATCATGGGTTACTAATTCAATTTCTAGCCTTTCTTCACTTTCCAGAGGATGGGAGTTAGGGCTGAAAGTTTCAAGCTTTTAATTAGACTTGGTCTTTCTGGTGACTAGCTCCCATCCTGAAGCTATCCAGGAGTCCCCTCATTAGAACAAAAAGTGTTCCCATAACCCAGGATATTCCAAGGAATTTAGGAGCTCTGTGTCGGGAACCAGGGTCCAAGATCAAATATTAGAACAAAAGATGCTCCTAGCACCTCTATCACTCAGGAGATTGCAGGAGTTTTAGGAGCTCAGTGTCAGGAGGCAGAACCAGAGACCAATATATATATTTATTATTACTTCACCGATTCTGATAGAGGTTTGTTGACTCTGTAGATCATATTGGAAAGAATTGCCATCTTGGCAATATTAAGGCTTTTGGTTCATGAGCATGGTATGCTTTTCCATTTATTTAGATTGTATTTAACTTTTTTAGCAATGTTTTATAATTTTCATAGTATTAAGTTTTGCAGGATTTCTTTAATCAGTTTATTTGTATATATTTTATTCCTTTTGATACTATTGTAAATGAAATTATCTTAATTTCATTTCAGATTGCTCATTGCAGGTTTATAGAAATACAATTCATTTTTTTATATCAACCTTGTATCCTGTAACCCTACTGAACTCTTATTAGTTTTAGTAGGGTTATAGTGGAATTTTTGGGACTTTCTATTTACAGGACAATATCATCTGCAAATAAAGATAGTTTTACTGCTTCCTTTCCGATCTGGGTGCCCTTTTGTTTTTTTTTTTCCCTTAAATTGCCTTGGATAGATCCTCCAGTACAATGTTGAATAGAAGTGACAAGAGTTGTCTTATTCCTGATTTAAGAGAGAAAGTTTTTAGTCTTTCACCATTGAGTGTGATGTTATCTGAGTTTCTCATAATGCCCTTTATCGTGTTGAGGAAGTTACTTTCTATTCCTAGCTTGTTGAGTGTTTTATTAATGAAAGAGTATTCAGTTTGGTACCACGGCCTTGATTCACATTGACACCAATAATTTTACCTACCGTTGCTTTTGCATTATCAGTGCAAATATTAACACAGTGAAAAGGGCAAATGATGTAGTGTTATTATGAAAAGTGTTTTGACCTCACTAATCCCCTGAAACAGTCTTAGGGACCTCTAGGAATCGGACCTCTAGGAATCTATGGACCATATTTTGAGAACCACTGCTCTAAACATTAGTCTGAGATTGAATATGCTATTTTAGGAGTGGTATCAAACTGAGCTGAGCTATTACCTCCTTTGGTTTGAGCATTATGGTTCTATTAATGAAGCCTAAAATCAGATACACTTTTAGCAGCCATGTAACACTGTTGTGCCTATTCAGAGTATAATGAAGTTGAGGTCTTTTTTTTTTCCTTCTTTTTTCGAACAAAAACTGCTCTTCAGCATGTTTTTTTCTCCCTAATCTACACATTTGAAGGTTTTATTTTTGATCTCTGTAATATTTTACACTCATTCCAATTTTTTTTTATTAAATTTATTTATTTATTTATCTTTGGCTGTGTTGGGCCTTCGTTGCTGTGCACAGGCTTTCTCTAGTTGTGGTGAGCGGGGCTACTCTTCGTTGTGGTACGTGGGCTTCTCATTGTGGTGACTTCTCTTGTTGAGGAGCACGGGCTCTAGGTTCGCGGGCTTCAGTAGTTGTGGCTCACGGGCTCTAGAACGCAGGCTCAGTAGCTATGGTGCACGGGCTTAGTTGCTCCGTGATATGTGGGATCTTCTGGGACCAGGACTTGAACCCATGTCCCTTGCATCAGCAGGCGGATTCTTAACCACTGCGCCACCAGGCAAGCCCTACACCCATTCCTGTTAATTTCATTTGTTTCTTCTTGGTTTTCTTTTCGTTCTTTGGGTTCTAATTATGTTAATAAGTGCATTAATTTAATCATTTCCAGCATCATGTTCTCAGTGTTATAAATATGCCGTCTGTATTTCCATCTAGGACACTAATAAAAATCTCAAACAGAAGTCCTGTAGACCTGTGGTGTGGTCTGTGGAATGGTCCTGGGCCACAAATTATTTGTTACTGGATCGCAGTAAGATAGATAAAATCAGAAAGTGAGAGAATGCATTAGAAGCTTTTATAGTGACATTGCCACAGACATTCAAGGTTTCTGTATTTCATAAAAGTATCAGTCTGGAACAGATTAGAAATTAAAGAGAAAAAAAACACTGTTCCTTTCCACAGATAGTTTGAGAAGCACTGCACTAGGCCAGCATTTTTCCAACTTTTTGGCTAGAATCTACAATATTTTGCATTGCTACATAGTATATACATATGTGGTGATGATGGGTATGTAACAGAAAATAGTTTTCATGAAACATGTTTACCTTTACCATGAGTGATGAACTGATAAACTCTGATACTTTGTTTCTTTTTCTTTTTTCTTTTTTTTTTAATGCTGGTTGAGACCTCCTAAATTTGATTCATGTCCCACTGATGGGTTGAAATATGCAGCTTGTAAATATAGCTCTAGGCTAGAATGAATATGAGCATTACATATATTTCTCATATTTCATACACTCCTATTTTTCTCTCAAAAGGACTCTCACTGTATATTTTTCTTTTAGTATTTCCTTGTGAACAGTTGCTTGTGTTATAAGGATAGAATCTTCATCACTCTTATCAGTTTATAATACACTTTCTTTATCAAAAAATTATTTAAAATATTGTCCATCAAATATTATTTTTGAGTTTGACATTTTTTGTTTCAGCAACAGAGTTAAATACTAAACATGAATTATTTTATAGGGTTTTATTTTTAGTGAAGATTGACTAGAGTTGATTTGTATTGTGTGTATGTTTTAAATTATTTTTGGTACTTCGGTAAAAATATAAACTTAAAAATAGATTTCTCACCATAGTGAGATACCACCTCATACCCAAAAGGATAGCTACTATGGGGGAAAAAAACAGAAATACCAAGTGTTGGAGAGGATGTGGAGACATTGGAACCCTTGTGCATTACTGGTGGGAATATAAAATGCTGCAGCCACTGTGGGAAACAACATGGCAGTTCCCAAAAAAATTAGTCATAGAATTTCCATAGGGTCAAGCAATTCCACTTCTGGGTGTATACCCAAAAGAATTAAAGTAGGGTATTTAAGAGATATTTGTACACCCATGTTCATAGCAACAATATTCCCAATAGCCAAAAAAGTGGAAGCAACCTAAGTCTTCATCGATGAAAGAATGGATAAATAAGACATGGTATATACCTAAAATGGAATATTATTCAACTTTTAAAAGGAGGGAAGTTCTGGGACTTCCCTGGTGGTCCAGTGGTTAAGACACTGCACTTCCAATGCAGGAGGTGCAGGTTCAATCCCTGGTCGGGGAGCTAAGATCCTACATCCCACATGCCATGCGGCCGAAAAAAGAAAGGAAGGAAGGAAATTCTTTTTTTTTTTTTTTTAACATCTTTATTGGGGTATAATTGCTTTACAATGGTGTGTTAGTTTCTGCTTTATAACAAAGTGAATCAGTTATACATATACATATGTTCCCATATCTCTTCCCTCTTGCATCTCCCTCCCTCCCACAGGAAGGAAATTCTGACACGTGCTGCAACATGGATGATACTTGAGGATGTTATGCTAAGTAAAAATACAGTCCCAAAAAGACAAATGCTGTTAGGATTCCATTATGTAGCAGTCAAGGTCATAGTAGAATGCTGGTTGCCAGGGGCTGTGGGGAGGGGGAATGGGGAGTTATTTAATGAGTACAGGGTTTCTGTTCTGAAAAAATGAAAAACAGTTTTGGAGTTCAGTTGCACAACAATGTGAATATACTTAATACTACTAATCTGTACCCTTAAAAATAGTTAAGATGGTAAAGTCTACATGTATTTTACCATACTTTTTAAAAAAAATTAGCTCCGAATGCTGGTAAGTCTTGCATAGAAGCATAGCATGTTGGTTGTTTCAAGTACTGAATTATCAACTTGTGTTTTAACAGTTCTGCATTTTCCAGTTGGTAAGCGTTGAGAATAACCGCTACAGCATAGATCACATTTCCTCACTATTCACTTCTCAGGTAGGTTGAGTCATCCTTTGCATATCAGAGAAGTACAGGAAAGAAACATTGGCTAACTTGACTATGTTGTAATGGGATTGAAATCTTAAAATGGAATATTTAATGAAACTTCATGCAAAAAAATTTCATTTGGATTTTACCAAGTTCACGTGGTACTGTCTTTTGTTTTCATGCTTTTACCTCTCCTACTAATACAAGTTTAAGTCACCATAACTTAGTACCTTTTCTTTCTTGTTTTAACAAGAGTTTTTGTTTATTTGTTTCCCCCCTACATTTCCTTCTAGAAGACACTGATTGACTTTGCCTTAACCTCTACGGATATCTGGGTCTTGTGGCATGATGCTGAGAACCAAACAGTTGTGAAATATATCAACTTTGAACAGTACGGGTCCCTCACCTCTGTCGTCCTACCTTACCCCAAGCAAATTCATACTTAGAAAAGAAGGAGAGCTTTTTATGTAGAACAAAAGTCAAATGTTCGCATTTAAAGGATTCAGACCCGGGTTTGCCTATTTTCTGACATACCTTCTTTTTTATTGTTTGTTATTTCCTACCTTATGATTTTAGGACAAAATAAGTATTCTTAGAGTTGGAATGAGGTGAAGAAAATACCATCTTTTTGGGGAGAGATAGCACATAACCAGAATACTTCTTTTTTTATTTAAAACAAGCTCTGGCTGGTTTTATTAAAGAAAAGTTATGCATGATTTACTTTTCAGCAGTCTGTTCTGGCATGCTTCTAAAGATATCAGAATCACCTGGATCAGTGATAGCCAGTGTGCATACTCTGTAGTATTTTCCATACATTGTGCCCAGTTCAGTATTATTGCCACTGTAGTGATGGATACATGGCATAATACTCTATTTCAGATTTCCCCAAGGCTGGGCCGTTGTTGGCAAGAATGACCAGTTTCACTTTGCCTTGTCTGATCATTTTCTAAGTTTCTTGTACCCGAGCACATACTTTCCACTTTTCATAACAAGTTGGAGCCTAAAGTTGATCGACTCCAGTGACTTTTCTGTCTTCCTTGCGGGCACCATCTTCCTGCCTGAGGTGCAGGACACCCCCAACCAAGAGCAGCTGCCAAGATGGCCAGGGAGCGAGAAAGGCCCCAAATGCTTCTAATCTGCATTTTCTTTGTTTCTGTGCAAAGACTATTTCTGATACCCACAACTTCCAAAAGACACTGCAGCCCCTTTGGAGTCTCAGTTTCCTCATGAGATGAGGAGTAGATTGGACAAATACAGTGCCTCTCAAACTTTTTTTTAAAGCAGGAATCCCTTTTTTTTTTCAAAAGATAACTCCAGGGCTTCCCTGGTGGCGCAGTGGTTGAGAGTCCGCCTGCCGATGCAGGGGACACGGGTTTGTGCCCCAGTCTGGGAAGATCCCACATGCCGCGGAGTGGCTGGGCCCGTGAACCATGGCCGCTGAGCCTGTGCGTACGGAGCCTGTGCTCCGCAACGGGAGAGGCCACAACAGTTAGAGGCCCGCATACCACACACAAAAAAAAAGATAATGAACTCCAATATATAACAAAACCAGTATTTTATGAATATAAAATTATAACACAATTTAACATGTTGATAACTAATATTAGATATATTTGGAATATCTGATATTTTTAATGTACATGATATTCATTTTAACATTTTCAATAGTTACAAAATACATTTAAAAACAAATTTTGAATCAAACACTGTGTAGTCCCTGAAATACCTGTGGAGGATTCCTTAGAACATAGTTTGACGTCTCTGGAACTGCAGTTGACCCTCAAACAACATGGATTTGAACTGTGGGGGGTCCGCTTAATACACGGATTGTTTTCAGTAGTAAATACTGCAGTACTGTTTGATCTGCAGTTGCTTGAATAAGTTATACATGGAGTTTTGACTGCACAGAGGGTCGACACCTGTAACCCCCCATGTCGTTCAAGAGTCAGCTGTAAACTAATTGAGCTTAAGTGGGTCTCTCATGACCCTATATTCTAGAATAGGATTCTAGGAGTGGTTGCCCCCAGATTGACCCTGAACCACACCTCAGAAGATTGAGAGTACTCCTTATAGATGGCATTCAAGCAAAGAATCTGCGGTCAGGTGAGAGTTTGAATCCTGGTTGTACAACTTACTAGCTGTGAGATACCCTAGACCTCACTTTTTTTTTTTTTTTTAGACCTCACTTTTGACATCTTAAAAATGAGGGCAGTGTATCCTTCAAAGAGTTATCGTAAGGTATACATGAATAGTATCTAGAATTGCACCTAGTATAATGTGCAGCATATGGTAAATGCAGAATGAAAGTTGGCTGTTTGTAGATTTGTGTTTAGAGTTTTAATTTCAGGAAGGTGCCTATTAGAACAAGTAAGAGCACTTCTATAGTCCAGACTCTGCTATGAAGATGTTTCTTTTTTTGGAAACTTTTTTAATAGAATTGATCAAGCAGTAGTTGCAGAGGTTCAGTGATGGGACCCTCCTTGCCCAAATACTGCCAACAACATAAGCTTCAATTTTATTCATCATCTTTATGTAGACTGATGGGCTTTTTCTCTCTGTAGTAATGTTACAGGTCAGTGGAATCCAGTTTTTATGCAGCCTCTGCCAGAGGAAGAAATCATTATCAGAGATGATCAAGACCCCAGAGTAAGCAATGCTAAAGTCTTTTGTAAGGAGATGATTTACCCTGATCATTAGTTTGAGAAGAACCAGTTGTATTAGTAGAACTCTTTCAGCTGCAGATGAAAGAAACCCACCTCAAACTGACTTAAGCTGAATGTATTGGCTTGTGCTGCTGGGAAGTTCAGAGTTACCTGGTTTCAGCCATGGCTGAAACAATGCCTTCAGGGCTTGATCTCTCCTTTGTCTCAATTCTGCTTTCCTCCTTGTTGGGTTTATTGTCCGGCAGGCTTTCTGAGCAAGCTTGCCTTCTGTGAACTTAGCAACCCCAGGGGAAAGAGCACTTCTGTTCCAGGCCCTGGAGTTGACACTGGCCTGGCTTTAGTCACGTGCTAATTCCTGGCATAGTCACTCTGATCAGAAGGCATAGAATATTCTGGCTTGGCATGAGAAACATGTCCAGCATGGGCCTTGCTATTGTGGAGGGTGAAGTCAGTTGGGTATGGGTATGGGAGGAATGGTTCTTCAGAGAAAGGTAAGGGATTTGTTAGTAAAAGAAGGGGAAATGGATTCTAGGCAGGCACAGACAGTAGGTGTCCACTATACTAACCATGTGAATATATGCATAAAAACTAGACATAAGAGGTATAAGCTATGACGAACATAACTTTAAAAGGTAATGCAGGGCTTCCCTGGTGGCGCAGCGGTTGAGAGTCCGCCTGCCGATGCAGGGGACACGGGTTCGTGCCCTGGTGCGGGAAGATCCCACATGCCGCGGAGCAGCTGGGCCCGTGAGCCATGGCCGCTGAGCCTGCGCGTCCGGAGCCTGTGCTCCGCAACGAGAGAAGCCACAACAGTGAGAGCCCTGCATACCACAAAAAAACAAACAAACAAACAAAAAGGTAATGCAGTAGCAAAACAGGCCAATTTCCCTGTTTTTCAAGGACATCCTCAAGATAAATGGAAGAAGAACTTTCAGTTGATGCATTAATATTAAAATGAGATAAAGATCATGGGCTCTGGGTCTGAAACAATGACCCTTTGTAGGATTGGAAAGCCCATTTTGAATATCTGAAATTGAATATTGCAAAATTTTTAATCCCAAGAGTTTATTGGCACTTAACTTTTGTCTAAAAGCCAAAATCACATGCTAATTATTAAAATTCTTGTTTTTCTCCATTTTGGTCATTTTATAAATATCTCCTAGAACCTCAGTAGAAGGAAGGAAACTTGAATGAAGGTCAGCCAGGTTTGCTACTTATTGCCAAATCTGGTTTATAAAATTTGGTCAAAATGAGACCATAGGCAGTATGAGACTTTCCATTTTGTTCTCTCTACTTCATTTCCCCACTTGTGAGAGCTTACTGCAGTTTTTTTTGTTTGTTTTTTACATATAATACCTATCATTATCAATTCCTTTTCTTTTATATGTAAACCATAAAATGAGTTCTTTTGTGGATGGTGTAGAAACCACCTTAGTTTAATTATTCTCTTAACCAGCGTTTGTCACTAATAAACTAGATTCAACTCTTGCATTTAAGATTGGCATTTGACAAGCTGTGTTTTCCAGTGGAACCCATTGAAGTGCACCATGAGGAACACAGCATTCTCAGTGTAGTGCATCTAGTTGACTCACAGACACTGCAGGCTTCACAGTGTGAAAATATATGACTGCTCTGCCACTTGTTACTGCTCAAATGCTGAAGGGCAGAATTTCCACATTCATGTAATAGGAATGCAGCCTTTGGTTTTAATGTGTTGAATTGTTCATTCAGATTTTTCCAAATTTTATCTTTTTTAGAATGATACTAATTCTTGTTTCAATGTTCTAACAGGAGATGTATTTGCAGAGTCTTTTTACACCAGGGCGATTCGTTAATGCAGCTTTATGTAAAGCTTTACAGGTCAGTGAGAAAATATTTAGTGTTCATTTAAGACTCTCTTATTTTATTACTAATATTATATAATTAATGATTACTGTTAATTTTGTTGTTTTGCATATACTAATACCACATAGTTTTGCAGTTGTATATACATGTGTTTGTAAATGCTACTGTAATTTTTTTAAATGTTCTTTCCATAAAAATGGCAAGAGTCCAGGCGGGGAGATAGGATTAAGGGCACTTTCCCAATGACTAGTGAAGCATGCCAGTAGTAAAAAGAGAAACTTGTACCTACACTATTGTAAAAAGATATACCATACTACACTGCGTATACTCTCTGTGCTTGAAAGGAGTTTTCTTGGGTAGGTTTGATGGCTTTGTTAGTACAGTGAAGGTCTGACTTGGTTCAGGTTCAAGAAAATAATCTAAGCTTCAAAGTTACATGGTTTAAGAGATGTTTAACCTTTTCCAAAAGAATTCTTTACTTTAAAGTCACTTAGGCTTCCTTAAATTGCTACTTAGCTTCATGAATTTAAAATAGAATAATCACTTATAGAATTGAAAAGTTACTTAGGATCTCCTGATCTGACCTCCCACACAAAGCAGAAATACCTTCTGAGGCTTCTCTGACAGACAACTATTCAGCTTCTAGTTGTGTCTGCCTCCAGTGACAAGTCTCTCACCAGCTCTTTTGTGACTTACTGTTCAAAACTGTGCCACTTAAAAGTTCAACCCTGGGAATTCCCTGGCAGTCCTGTGGTTAGGACTCGGTGCTTTCACTGCCCGGGCCCAAGTTCAGTCCCTGGTCGGGGAACTAAGATCCCACAAGCCGTGCAGTACGGCCCCAAAAAAAGTTCATCCCAGTATTGGATCAAATTTAACCCCCCATCATTTAGGTAGCATATTTCTTTGGGAACTTCATAGAACATGTCTCTTCTATAAAGCAACCCTTCAAATATTTTAAGAATCCTTCCATGTTATCTTTCTGCAGGGTAAAAATATACCCAGTTCCTTAACTTTCTTTCAGGTGATCTGGTTTCCAGATCCTTGACTTTTCTTCTAGGTACATTCTTAAATATCTGGCTATTCTATGTTTTCTGTTTTCTCTCTAATAAAACTCCAAGATGACATGGTCACTTTCTTCTAAGGTATTATTTCTTTCATCTCATCAGCCCTTCTTATTCACAGTAATCACATGTATGATTTCTCATGGTATCTCTTGCACACGGAGATATTGAATAATCAGTAAGGCATTGCTCACAAGCTTTGCCTTAGGAGAATTATTCCCATTAGAGTGACCTACCCCACCACTACTCTAGCTCACCTTTGTGCCAGTCAGGATGTATATGTTTGGCATCATCTTATATCTTCCTCCAGCTAAGCAATAGCCATTATGTTTCCTTTTGTTTTTTGTAATGATCCAGATGTACCCAATTATAATTCTTACAGATTCATGAGCTTCTATAGTTTATTCTGGACTATAGAAACTATTTCCAAGTTGCTGTGATTTCACAATTAGAAGTTATTTGCATACGACTTCCCTGGTGGCGCAGTGGGTAAGAATCCGCCTGCCAATGCAGGGGACACGGGTTCAAGCCCTGGTCCGGGAAGACCCCACATGCTGCGGAGCAACTAAGCCCGTGTGCCACAACTACTGAGCATGTGCTCTAGAGCCCGCAAACCACACTACTGAAGCCCATGTGCCTAGAGCCCATGCTCCACAACAGGAGAAGCTACCACAATGAGAAGCCCGAGCACCCCAAAAAAGAGTAGCCCCGCTCACCACAACCAGAGAAAGCCCATGGGCAACAACAAGGACCCAACGCAGCCAATCAATCAATCAGTTTATAAAAAGAAATTATTTGTGCAATGTTAAGAGTAAATGTGTGTTTCAGGCATGTCCAGTCTCTATTGTATAGTATATTACCTCAGTATCTTCTGACCTGGAGTATTTTTCATTCAGTTTTTAGTATTATGTGATACTCTAAAGTGTCTCTTTGTGTCTGTTTTATTTTTAGATTTTCTGTCGAGGAACTGACAGGAATTTAGATCTCTCCTGGAATGAACTAAAGAAAGAAGTTACTTTAGCTGTTGAAAGTGAGGTGAGGTTTGGGTAAAGAAATGATAATTTCTTTCATCTCCCTATGGAAAAGATTGGTACTGAGAAATTGTTCAAATTGTTCCTTGGACCTTGTTAGTAAGAACTATAAATGTCTAAACTTTTTAATTAGTCTATGGCATGTAATGCATAAGGGATATTCATTTGCCTATAGCTGAGTAAAATGATATTAAACAATTATGTTTTGGGGGGAGAAAGATCCCAAATGGTATCAAGAGTTTTTTTTTTTCCGTTGCCAGCTCCAAGGAAGTGTAACAGAGTATGAATTTTCCCAGGAAGAGTTCCGAAATTTACAACAGGAATTTTGGTGCAAGTTCTATGCCTGCTGTCTTCAGTATCAAGAAGCCCTTTCTCATCCTCTTGCCCTACATGTGAATCCACACACAAACATGGTGTGCCTGCTGAAAAAAGTAAGAGCAGAAACATAACAGAAGAACTCCTTTAGACTGTTCAGTGGGTCTTTCAGAATGTAGTGTCTATTGTATATTGTAGTTAGCTTTTAGGATTTTGGTGGGTTTTTTGTTGGACGGGGGTCCTAAAATTATAGTTCATTTTTGTTTAAATATTCTTCTGCATTATTTATACTTTTTTGCATCTTGTTTTGTATTGAAGTGATTTCTAATTTGAAAGTTACAAGAGTAATACAGAGAACTTCTGTATACTCTTCAACCAGATTCACTGTTCCTTAACTTCCATTGCTTTTTTCTTTCTATAGATATGTCTTTTTCTTCCTGAGCCACTTGAGAGTTAGTTATAAACATCATTCCCCTTAATCCTTACACATTTTAGCATGTATCTTAAGCACAAGGGTACTCTTTTATTACCACAGCACAATTTAAAGATCAGGCAGTTTGATATTGATATAATATTATACAGTTTATATTCAGATTTTACCAGTTGTGCTTACAATTTTTATTCTTGATCTGGGATCCAATCCAAGATCTTGCATTTATTTAGTTGTCAGGTTTCTTTAGCTTAATCTCCAGCTGTTGTCAGCCTTTCTTTGTCTTTCATGACAATGACATTTTTTTGAAGACTACGCCTGTTGTTTGGTAGAGTGTCCCTTAATTTGGATTTGTCTGGGGTTAGCTCATGATAAGATTCAGGTCTCAAATCTTTTTTATCTTTTTAAACATTCACTGAAAAAAAAGTGTAACTGGAAGATTTGTATTTCCAGGGGTACCTGTCTTTCCTTGTGCCTTCCTCCTTTGTGGATCATTTATATCTCCTACCTGATGAGAATCTTTTGACAGAGGATGAGACAATCATATCTGATGGTAATAGTAATTGTCATGTCCGTATTTAAGCCCTTTCCGCCATGAACCCTATGCTTTCTTTCAAATGAATGCAGAAAACATTGATTTCCACTGTGGTCTTTCCTGGCCAGTTTACCACACTGTAGATATTTTAGGAGAAACTGAAGAGGGCTAAACATTAAGACCTCAGATAGATACCTGGCATTTAATTATTAATATTTTAATTTAATATAATATTAGCTAGCCGCTCTTCATTGGCTTGAGACATGAATGTCAACTTTCTCTTACTTATAGATGTGGATGTTGCTCGGGATGTCGTATGTCTCATAAAATGCCTTCGGCTGATTGGAGAGTCAGTAACTATGGATATGTCAGTAATGATGGAAATGAGTTGTTACAACCTACAGTCTCCAGAAAAGGCTGCAGAACAGATTCTGGAAGATTTGATCGCTATTGATGTGTAAGGAGAATTTAGGGTAAAGTCCATTTCCTAATGGAAATTTAGCAATTCTCAGTGCCAAAATCAGGTGTTTTTTTTGGTTTGTTTTTTGTTTTGTGGTACGCGGGCCTCTCACTGTTGTGGCCTCTCCCGTTGCGGAGCACAGGCTCCAGACGCGCAGGCTCAGTGGCCATGGCTCACGGGCCTAGCCGCTCCGCGGCATGTGGGATCTTCCCAGACTGGGGCACGAACCGTGTCCCCTGCATTGGCAGGCGGACTCTGAACCACTGCGCCACTAGGGAAGCCCCCCAAATCAGGTTTTTAATGTACACTCAAGTGTGTACAAAGTAGAGGTTTAAAGTTAAAGTGAGTTGCCATGATTCTCAGTAGATATTTCAGCTTTTAAACAGAAAATCTAATACATGAATTCAGGTTTGGAAACAGACTCATGAATTATGGTCTGGCTATTAACTGAGCTATAAATTCTAAAATGTAAAAGTATTTTTCTCACATTCATTTTGTCTGTCATTTCCAAAAAAAAAATGAGGGAAAAATTTCTACATGGAGTAAAAGTATCTTGTACACCAGAGTGATTATCTCTACTCCTTTATTATATGGCTGGTTTTCCTGTTTCATAGAGCATTTAGCTTATACAGCATATAGAGTCTATCTCATATATTCTCTGTAGTAATAGGAGTTTTCTAATTTCCTTATAGAGACAGTGTGATGGAGGATATTTGTAGTAAACTGCAAGAGATTAGGAACCCAACCCATGCCATTGGACTTCTTATACGGGAAATGGATTATGAAACAGAAGTGGAAATGGAAAAGGGATTCGATCCAGGTAAATGACAGAACAACAAATGTACCTCTCTGATTTAGAGAAAACAGTGATACATTTAACTGTTTTGTTTTGTTTTTTAATTACAGCTCAGCCTTTGAATATTCGAATGAATCTTTCCCAGGTCTATGGTAGTAGCACAGCGGGGCGTATTGTGTGCAGAAGTGTGTGTAAAATTGCCAGTACTCGCTTCCTCATCTGCCGAGACCTCTTGATCTTACAGCAGCTACTAACGAGGCTAGGAGATGCAGTAAGTACTACTTGAGGGAAAGCTTGTAACATCTGAAACCTCTTCTTGACCTACAGGCACATAGCAGAATGTCAGCTCTGAGAGCACGGAGACTTCGGTCTTTGTTCACTGCTCTATCCCCCATGCTTGGCCCTTAGTAGGTACTCTATAAATACAGGTTGAATTAAGAATGAGTAAACATGATAACCTAAAATTACAGATTAAGAACGTATATGAAGCAGGTTGTTTTACTCTTAACCTTTGTGTATATAATGGTGGGATAATTTGTGTATATAATGGTGGGATAATTTCCTAGGGTGGCTCTCCCAAAATGTAGTATTATTAGTACAACTTTGGATGTGATAGCAGGGCACCATTTAGTGTGGAGGAGAGAGGAAGAAGAAGAAAAAGAACTTCTCTATTTCTGCAGTACAGGATTTACCCTAAGCAGTTTTAAGATTATAGAGTTTGTTTTGGGGGTCCTCCTAACTCCATTCTCTGCATCCTTTTCCATTTTATTCTCCTTAGGCCACCAGACCCTTGTTGCCATACAACTGCCCTCTTCTCCCCACCTACTGAATGTTTTATGTTCAAAAATTACCTTTCTGCCCACCATCAGAAGTCCCATTTATCTCACTCATCTGAACCTGACAAGGAAGCAGTCTAATTCATGTTAATGTATAAATAGCTGAAAGGCCTTTGGGGCTCCCAGGGATATTTATACTTTTTAAATCAGAATTTATTAACTCAAATATGTTGCTAATGGCAGAATTTCAGGTAAAAATAAGGAAAAAACATTTAGGAAGATGATTTGTTTAGGAGACCAAGGAGAAACAGGAACCTTTCCTGAGAGTCTGTCACTTAGGGCAGCCCTTACTAACCAAGTTCTTTTTAATCTTTGTAGATTCTTCCATTTCTTCAGGTTTTGGGGGGTATTTTTGTTTGTTTTTTTGTTTGTTTGCCGCATGGCTTGCAGGATCTTAGTTCCCCAACCAGGGATTGAACCCAGACTCTGACAGTGAAAGCCTGAGTTCTAACCACTGGGCCACCAGGGAATTCATCTGTAATCTTCTACCCAGTGATAACCACTATTACATTTTTTTTTTTAATATTCATTTATTTATTTATTTTGCTGCGCCGGGTCATAGTTGAGGCATGCGGACTCTTAGTTGCAGCATGCCTGCGGGATCTAGTTCCCCAACCAGGGATCAAAGCCAGGCTCCCTGCATTGGAAGCGTGGAGTCTTACCCACTGGACCAGGGAAGTCCCGCTATTTACATTTTGTTATACACCCATTTTTTTTCTCTGCAAATAGTTTTAAAATTTTATTAGAAAATTAGTATATGTTATATATTATTTTTCAGAATCTGGTTGTTTTTATTCTTCCACTTTACAAATCTCACCAGCATATTCACATGTTACTAAGTATTTTTATACAACATTATTTTTAATAGTTACCTACTGTAATTTTAATTTATTCAACCAATCCTGTGGCCATCCAGGTTGTTGCCAGTTTTCCCCTTATAGATAGAACTTTCTGCACCCCTTTGACTATATCTCCAGGATGAATTCTAAGAACTAGAATTGATTGGTCATAAGTTAACACACGTTTTTTTCTTTTCGGCGTTTTTCTTTTCGGCCACGCCGCGTGGCATATGGATCTTAGCTCCCTGACCAGGGAACGATGAACCTGTGCACCCCACAGTGGAAGCGCGGAGTCTTAACCACTGGACCACCAGAGAAGTCCCAAAGTTATGCACATTTTTAAAGCTTTTGGTATTCTTGTAAAATTTTCCTCTAATGGTCATACCTATTTTTACCCAAGACCAGAAGCTTAAGAAAGGACTTAGATTTCCCTGTTACTCTTCTTGAGTCCTGAACCTACAGATTTAGTGAAAGTTAAGCTGTTTGTTGTTGTTTTCTTTTACACCATCAGCTCCCATGACATGGTGAGCTGTTTTTTATTATTTTGTACTGTTAAATGGGTAGATATTTTTGCCGCCTGCTACCCCAAAATGTAATAGGTGTGTTGCTTTTATGTATGTGTATGTGTTGCTTTTATGTATGCCCTTTGTAACTGTATTATTTTATTTTACCTCCACCTGAACCTAAGAGTTATCATTACTAATTGCTATTTACTGTCTCACCCACCCACCCACCATGTATAGGTGATTTTGGGAGCTGGTCAGCTCTTTCAAGCTCAGCAAGACCTACTACATCGAACAGCTCCCCTACTCTTATCTTATTACCTCATTAAATGGGGAAGTCAGTGCTTGGCAACTGATGTTCCAGTTGACACACTGTGAGTTTCATTGTTCTGATTATTTTAAAAATAAATTGTGAGCTTAATTATTTTTTCCATTGTCTGCAAGAAAAAAAATTTAATATTATGCTATAGCACTGATATGCCTTTAAAATTCAGAGCTTTCAGGTACTCCCTTTTATAAAGGTTAAAGGCAACTTCTAAGAATGAAAATAATAAATATATATTTATTATTATATATGTGTATGTATAATGCAAAGACAAATCCTGTTGAAGGCAAAATAATAAGATGAGGTCATGGGGAAAGTTAGACCACACATAAAAATGTGCTAGTTATTAAGGGTAGGCTGAGATTCTTTATAGCCAAAAGAAGAAAGAAAATTCAATATGTACCTACAAGACTCACATTTCAATTAGATAAGCCATTTTGTTTTTGCTGGCAAGGGAAAGATTTTCATGGCATGGAGGTCTTAAGAAATTTCTGCTCTGGCTTCTCATTGAAGGATCACTGAATGGTACGATGGGCAACAATCTAAACCATGGCTCATTTTCCAGATTTTCTTGTGCTTTCAGTGGAGCTTTCATGTGTAATTTGTTAATAAAATTGACAGTGTTCTTGATAGGCTAACTTGTTGAAGTAATGTTTAGCATAGGAGAATTTATTGAGCTGTTGTTTTTCTGTTTTCCTTTTCCTCACAGGGAGTCTAATCTTCAACATTTATCAGTACTGGAACTAACTGACTCTGGTGCTTTAATGGCAAATAAGTTCGGTAAGGACTGGACTGTGCATGCATTTGATTTCAAGTTTGGCATTTATTGCATATTCATTAAAGTGGTCTTTTGCCACCTTTGCTTTGGAAAGGTCGGTTAGGCTGTGCTTTCACCTTGAGAGGGTACAAGCAAGCTGTGTCCTGAGACCTCTGGTTGTGACAAGAGGTTTGTGCAGGTGTAACCCTAGATCAGACATAAATGAAGGGTATTGCGTGTGTTTATATGCACTGCTGCTTTTCCATTGTATATTGACACTCCAGTGATTAATTCAACAAAATCTTTTTTTTAATTTGCGAAGTTCACATAGCTTTTGTAATCTTGTCTTCATCAGCAGATATTCAAAAGGAGCCCTCTCTCACGCTTGAGAACTATTCTGGAGAATATTTTCTATTGTTTAGGTATAAAACTTAGACTCTTAGGACTGTACTCACTGGAAGCACTTTCTAGAGAAAAGGAATGACTACAGTGTTAAGTGGCTTTTTATCGCATTTATATAGTGCTTCATGGTTTACAGATGCTTTTATTTATGTTGGCATTGATTACACCAGTGATGCATTTTATATTTTGAAATAAAAAATGTTCTTTGTTACAGGCGTAAAATGAATCAGTAGACTGTCTTAATTGAAAATTGATGCTACTATCACAAGTTGGTGACTGTTAAAACTTTTTATTTTTAAGTATCTAGCCCTCAGACAATTGTGGAGTTATTCTTCCAAGAAGTTGCAAGAAAACACATTATATCTCATTTGTTCTCTCAACCAAAGGCACCTCTAAGCCAGACTGAGTTGAACTGGCCTGAGATGATTACTGCAATTACCAGTTATTTATTGCAGCTTTTGTATCCTTTCGTTTAAAAGCCAGTTGAATGGTTTCTCTTATCCAAATAGTCTAAGATTCAGTAATATTCTGCCTGTGTAATGAAGATTTTTAATGAGGTTGGGTACTTATCCCCCCAACAAGAGATGACATTTATTTTCAGATATCCCAATTTTTATTTTCTTTTAATTTGTTTTTGTGCTCAGGAGTTGAGCCAGATTTTATTGGTGCACACACATTTGATACCTAGATCTCTTTTTTTATATATAATCTATTTATTATTTTATTTTTTGATTTTTGGCTACGATGGGTCTTTGCTGCTGAACATGGGCTTTCTCTCATTGTGGTGCGCGGGCTTCTCATCGCAGTGGCTTCTCCTGTTGTGGAGCACGGGCTCTAGGGTGTGCAGGCTTCAGTAGTTGTGGCTCACGGGCTCTAGAGCGCAGGCTCAGTAGTTGTGGCGCAGGGGCTTAGTTGCTCCGTGATATGTGGGATCTTCCCAGAACAGGGCTCGAACCCATGTCCCCTGCACTGGCAGGCGGATTCTTAACCACTGCACCATCAGGGAAGCCCCTCTTTACCTTCTTTTTAAAAATTAAGCCATTTCATGGAGTTTGATGCCTAACATATATTGATATATTTAAGTCTTGCCAAATCAGTAAATAATCTCCTTAACCAATGACTAGATGGCCTAGCAATCCTGGTTGCCTCTTTCTAGAATGTTTGATGGGAAATTGTCAGTATGTACAATTGCAGGTGAGTACTATTGAACATTTCAGGACGATCATTCTTGTAAAGAATGGGATTTCTGGGACTTTTTTCTTTGTAAATGTTTCCTGCATTTTAATTGGGCTGATAGTAAGAACCACAATAATGTACACTCATTTACACTGAAACATACCCCAGAGAGATTTTCTTTACTTCCCTCTTGGCAATATCATTCCTAACAATTTTTTATAGAGTATTTTTTTGTTAGTTCTCTTTATTGGGTTCTCTTTATAGTAAGAAAACATACCATTGTCTTAATATAAATCCTTCACTGGAATCCAGTCAGTTGAACCAGTAAATACCAAAAGTTGGAAAATTGCTAGGATGGAAAGTGCATGTTTGTTTACGTGTGTTAGTGTTGTTGCAGTCCTGTTTGCTTTCTTAAAGTGTCTAATAACCTAGTATAAGAATGGATTAATGGGATTCGGTTTTAATCTCCAGATGATTTCTGGAAATACAACTTTTGTGTTGATTGACCACTATCTTCTCTCCCTCTGTGAAGAACTTGGAAATGAGTATCTCCTTAAGGAATATTTATTCTCTAATCAGAAAGCATCTTTTATGCCTTTAAGGATTATATTCAACTGCTACATCCCTGGTGTCAAGTCAATGTTGGTTCCTGTCGATTTATGCTGGGACGGTGTTACCTGGTTACAGGAGAGGGACAGAAGGTAAACTGCATTTGAAAGACGAGCAAACCTTAGTGCAAGGAGAACACTTAGTTTCCATCTAAGTGAGGGAATGGGAGGCACAGAATCCTCCAGATAAAGATACAGAAAACTAATAGTGCCAACAAGGGGCATAATATACCTGTGGGGACCGTTTAGCTTCACATACTTTGCAAATTACTTAGGACACAGGAAAATATGAAGAAGAAAACATTAAAACCCTCCTGCCCCTGTGCAGGTATTTTTAGGGATGCGTTTTTGCAAATAAAATTTATTTCTCAATTACACTGTTTTTATTATATCTTTTTTTTTTTTTTTTTGGCTGCATTGGGTGTTCGTTGCTGTGCATGGGCTTTCTCTAGTTGTGACGAGCGGGGGCTACTCTTCGTTGCAGTGCACAGGCTTCTCATTGCAGTGGCTTCTCCTGTTGCAGAGCAAGGGCTCTGAGCGCATAGGCTCAGTAGTTGTGGCTCGCAGGCTCTAGAGCGCAGGCTCAGTAGTTGTGGCGCACGGGCTTAGTTGCTCTGCGGCATGTGGGATCTTCCCGGACCAGGGCTCGAACCCGTGTCCCCTGCATTGGCAGGTGGATTCTTAACCACTGCACCACCTGGGAAGTCCTATATCTTTTTTTTTAATGCTGGTTTTCTTCCCATTATGATAGTTTACATTTCTAATTTTTTCTTGATATCCTGTTATGGAGCTCTTCAAGCATAAAGAAAAGTTCAAAGACTTTCATATTAAACAATCATATACCCTCCACTCAAATTCTACAGTTGTTAACATGTTGCTACAGTTGGTGTATCACATTTATCCATCAATTTTCTTATTAAAGTTTACTTTTTAATTAACAGCATTTAAGTTAAAAAGTTAGATAAATTAGGGCTTCCCTGGTGGCGCAGTGGTTGAGAGTCTGCCTGCCGGTGCAGGGGACACAGGTTCGTGCCCTGGTCCAGGAAGATCCCACATGCCGCGGAGCAGCTGGCCCCATGAGCCATGGCCGCTGAGCCTGTGCATCCGGAGCCTGTGCTCCGCAACAGGAGAGGCCACAATAGTGAGAGGCCCGCATACCGAAAAAAAAAAAAGTTAGATAAATTAAAGAAAATATTAAATATTGCATCAGAGAGAATTTAGATATGACAGAAACTGCAAATGCAGTCAATGGTCTTAAATAATTTTATTTCTTTTTTGGTTTTCGTTGGTACAAGAAACCTTGACTTATAGCACCTAGAAGTAGAACAGTCTATCATAAGTCATTTTGTATTCTTCTATTTCTCCAGGCTCTGGAATGTTTCTGCCAGGCAGCATCTGAAGTGGGCAAAGAGGAATTCTTAGATCGCTTGATCCGTTCAGAGGATGGGGAGATTGTGTCCACCCCCAGGCTGCAGTATTATGATAAGGTATATTCTGTCATGGTTTGGTCCTTCTTACACCACTCTGTGTAAAAATGTAACAGGGCGGGGGGGCAGATAAATTAGGAGTTTGGGATTAACATATACACACTACTATACATAAAATAGGTAGACAACAAGGACCTACTGTATAGCACAAGGAACTATACTCAATATCTTGTAATAACCTATAATGGAAAAGAATCTGAGAAAGAATATGAATATATACGTATAGATAAATATGTATAACTGAATCACTTCGCTGTACATTTGAAACTAACACAACATTGTAAATTAACTATACTTCAGTTTAAAGAAATGTATCTGAAATATATTAGTTTGGTATTTGGGGAGAAAAATAACATAAAAATTTAATCAGTCCCTGAATCTCCAAATGAAGAGAAAAATGAATTTGCCTAGAGAAATTGAAGAAACATATTTTTAAATTTGATATATGGTTTTTTTGTTTTTTCATTTTTTTTTATTTGGTTGCACTGGGTCTTAGTTGCAGCAGGAGGGCTCCTTAGTTGCGGCATGCATGTGGGATCTAGTTCCCTGACCAGGGATCAAACCCTGGCCCCCTGCATTGGGAGCACGGAGTCTTAACCACTGCGCCACCAAGGAAGTCCCTGATAAATGTTTTTAACTTAAATGAAATTCCCATCATGATATAATTTTGTTAGCTCTGTCATCATTAGAACTTTGTTACTTAGTATTCATCTTGCTGATATCTCAAAGAATTAACTTGTAATGCTGTATTTAGCCTTAGTTTGTGATTTAGCCCTGGGTACCCCTCCTGACCTTTTTTTCCTTCTACTCTTTCCTGTGGTCACTCACTCAGCTATAACCGTAGTGGCCTTCTTACTGTCTCATAAAAGCCAAGCACATACTCTGTTCCCTTCAGGACCTTTCTCCCTGCTGTTCCTCATCCTGGAATGGTCTTCCTCCAGGTAGTCAAGTTTCTAATGCCCTCATTTCATACAGGTCTCTGCTCCTGTGTCACCTCCTGAGAGTTCCTCCCTGCCTTGCCTACGAAGAAGCAGAGTAACTGTCGTGCACGTGCTCTCCTGCACACCTGCTCCTTCTCTCCCTTAGTGCAGAGTGAGGCACTGTGGGCAGTCTCCTTGCCCCGCTTTATTTTTCTTTATGACATTTAGCCATGCTTGATGTTGTATTTTAGACTCTATGTTATTTTTTTTCGCATCTTTATTGGAGTATAAGTGCTTTACAATGTTGTGTTAGTTTCTGCTGTACAAAGTGAATCAACTGTATGTATACATATATCCGCATATCCCCTCCCTCTTGAGCCTCCCTCCCACCCTCCCTATCCCATCTCTCTAGGTTGTCACAAAGCACTGAGCTGATCTCCCTGTGCTATGCAGCTTCCCACTAGCCATCCATTTTACATTTGGTAGTGTATATACGTCAGTGCTGCCCTCTGACTTCATCCCAGCTTCCCCCCGCCCCACCGGTGCCCTCAAGTCTGTTCTCTACATCTGCGTCTTTATTTCTGCCCTGCCGCTAGGTTCATCAGTACTGCTTTTTAAAATTCCATATATATGCATTAGCATATGGTATTTGTTTTTCTCTTTCTGAGTTAGTTCACTCTGTATGACAGATTTTTCGTCCATTCACCTCACTACAAATAACTCAATTTCGTTCCTTTTTATGGCTGAGTAATATTCCATTATATATATGTGCCACAGTCTTCTTTATGCAGTCATCTGTTGATGGACATTTAGGTTGTTTCCATATCCTGGCTATTGTAAACAGTGCTGCAATGAACACTGTGGTATGTGTCTCTTTTTGAATTATGGTTTTCTCAGGGTATATGCCCAGTAGTGGGACTGCTGGGTCATATGGTAGTTCTATTTTCAGTTTTTTAAGGAACCTCCATACTGTTCTCCACAGTGGCTGTATCAATTTACATTCCCACCAACAGTGCAAGAGGGTTCCCTTTTCTCCACACCCTCTCTAGCATTTATTGTTTGTAGATTTTTTGATGATGGCCATTCTGACTGGTGTGAGGTGATACCTCATTGTGGTTTTGATTTGCATTTCTCTAATGATTAGTGTTGTTGAGCATCTCTTCATGCGTTTGTTGGCCATCTGTATGTCTTCTTTGGAGAAATGTCTATTTAGGTCTTCCGCCCATTTTTGGACTGGGTTGTTTGTTTTTTTGACATTGACCTGCATGAGCTGCTTGTATATCTTGGAGATTAATCCTTTGTCAGTTGCTTCGTTTGCAAATAATTTCTCCCATTCTGAGGGTTGTCTTTTTGTCTTGTTTATGGTTTCCTTTGCTGTGCAGAAGCTTTTAAGTTTCATTAGGTCCCGTTTATTTTTGTTTTTATTTCCATTACTGTAGGAGGTGGGTCAAAAAGGATCTTGCTGTGATTTACATCATGGAGTGTTCTGCCTATGTTTTCCTCTAAGAGTTTTATAGTATCTGACCTTACATTTAGGTCTTTAATCCATTTTGAGTTTATTTTTGTGTATGGTGTTAGGGAGTGTTCTTTTTTTGTTGTTGTTGTTGTTTTTGGCTGCATTGGGTCTTCGTTGCTGCACACAGGCTTTCTCTAGTTGTGGTGAGCGGAGGCTACTCTTCCTTGTGGTTTGAGGGCTTCTCATTATGGTGGCTTCTCCTGTTGCAGACCGCGGGCTTCAGTAGCTGTGGCACACAGGCTCAGTAGTTGTGGCTCATGGTCTCTAGAGCACAGGCCCAGTAGTTGTGGCGCACGGGCTTAGTTGCTCCATGGCACGTGGGATCTTCCCAGACCAGAAATTGAACCCATGTCCCCTGCACTGGCAGGCAGATTCTTAACCACTGCGCCACCAGGGAAGTCCAGGAGTGTTCTAATTTCATTCTTTTACATTAGCTGTCCATTTTTCCCAGCACCACTTATTGAAGAGGCTGTCTTTTCTCCATTTTCTATTCTTGCCTCCTTTATCAAAGATAAGGTGACCATATGTGTGTGGGCTTTCTATCTTGTTGCATTGATTGATATTTCTGTATTTGTGTCAGTACCATACTGTCTTGATTACTGTAGCTTTGTAGTATAGTCTGAAGTCAGGGAGCCTGATTTCTCCAGCTCTGTTTTTCTTTCTCAAAGATTGCTTTGGCTATTTAGGATCTTTTGTGTTTCCTTACAAATTGTAAGATTTCTTGTTCTAGTTCTGTGAAAAATGCCATTGGTAATTTGATAGGGATTGCATTGAACCTGTAGATTGCTTTGAGTAGTATAGTCATTTTCACAATATTGATTCTTCCAATCCAGGAGCATGGTATGTCTCTCCATCTGTTTATGTTATCTTTGATTTCTTTCATCAGTGTTTTATAGTTTTCTGAGTACAGGTCTTTTGCCTCCTTAGGTATGTTTATTCCTAGGTATTTCATTCTTTTTGTTGTGATGGTAAAATGGGATTGTTTCCTTAATTTCTCTTTCTGATCTTATGTTGTTAGTGTACAGGAATGCAAGAGATTTCTGTGCATTAATTTTGTTTCCTGCAACCTTACCAAATTCATTGATTAGTTCTAGTAGTTTTCTGGTGGCATCTTTAGGATGTTCTATGTATAGTATCATGTCATCTGCAAACGTTGACAGTTTTACTTCTTCTTTTCCAATTTGTATTCCTTTTATTTCTTTTTCCTCTCTGATTGCTATGGCTAGGACGTCTAATACTATGTTGAATAATAGTGGCGAGAGTGGACGTCCTTGTCTTGTTCCTGATCTTAGAGGAAATGCCTTCAGTTTTTCACCATTGAGAATGATGTTTGCTGTGGGTTTGTTGTATATGGCTTTTATTCTGTTGAGATAGGTTCCTCTGCACCCACTTTCTGGAGAGTTTTCATCATAAATGGGTGTTGGATTTTGTTAAAAGCTTTTTCTGCATCTATTAAGATGATCATATGGTTTTTGTTCTTCAGTTTGTTAATATGGTGTATCACATTGATTGTTTTACATATATTGAAGAATCCTTGCATCTCTGGGAAAAATCCCACTTGATCATGGTATATGATCCTTTTAATGTGTTGCTGGATTCTGTTTGCTAGTATTTTGTTGAGGATTTTTGCATCTGTGTTCATCAGTGATATTGGTCTATAATTTTCTTTTTTTGTGATATCTTTGTCTGGTTTTGGTATCAGGGTGATGGTGGCCTCGTAGAACAAGTTTGGGAGTGTTCCTCCCTCCACAATTTTTTAGAAGAGTTTGAGAAGGATAGGTGTTAATTCTTCTCTAAATGTTTGATAGAATTCACCTATGAAGCCATCTGTCCTGGACTTCTCTTTGTTGGAAGATTTTTAGTTACAGTTTCAATTTCACTACCTGTGATTGGTCTGTTTATATTTTCTAATTCTTTCTGGTTCTATCTTGGAAGGTTTTACTCTTCCAAGAATTTGTCCATTTCTTTCAGGTTATCCATTTTATTGGCTTATAGTTGGTTGTAGTAGTCTCTTATCATCTTTTGTATTTCTGTGGTATCAGTTGTAACCTCTCCCTTTTCATTTCTAATTTTATTGATCTGCGTCCTCTCCTGTTTTTTCTTGATGGTCTGGCTAAAGGTTTATCAATTTTGTTTATCTTCTCAAAGAACCAGCTTTTAGTTTTATTGATCTCTGCTATTGTTTTCTTTGTTTTTATTTCTGCTCTGATCTTTATGATTTCTTTCCTTCTACTAATTTTGGGCTTCCTTTGTTCTTTTTCTGGTTGCTTTAGGTGTAAGTTTAGATGTTTATTTGAGATTTTTCTTGTTTCCTGAGGTGACCTTGAATTGCTATGAACTTCCCTCTTAGAACTGCTTTTGCTGCGTCCCATAGGTTTTGGATTGTTGTGTTTTCGTTTTCATTTGTTTCTAGATATTTTTTGATTTCTCATTTTATTTCTTCAGTGATCTCTTGGTTATTTAGCAGCGCACTGTTTAGCCTCCATGTGTTTGTGTTTTTTACTGTTTATTTTCCTGTAATTGATTTCTAATCTCATAGCGTTGTGGTCAGAAAAGATGCTTGATACAATTTCATTTTTCTTAAATTTTCCAAGGTTTGATTTGTGACCCAAAATGTGATCTATTCTGGAGAACATTCCGTGTGCACTTGATAAGAAAGTGTATTCTTCTGCTTTCGGGTGGAATGTCCTAAAAGTAGCAATTAAGTCTATCTTGTCTGTTGTGTCATTTAAAGCTTGTGTTTCCTTATTTACTTTCTGTTTGGATGATCTTTCTATTGGTGTAAGTGGGGTGTTAAAGTCCACCAGTATTCTTGTGTTACTATCGATTTCTCCTTTTATGGCCTTATGTACTGAGGTGCTCCTATGTTGGGTGCATAAATATTTATAATTGTTGTGTTTTCTTCTTGGATGAATCCCTTGATAATTATGTAGTGTCCCTCCTTATCTCTTATAACAGTCTTTGTTTTAAAGTCTATTTTATCTGATGTGAGTATTGCTACTCCAGCTTTCTTTTGATTTCCATTTGCATGGAATATCTTTTTCCATCCCTTCACTTTCAGTCTGTACGTGTCCCTAGGTCTGAAGTGGGTCTCTTGTAGACAGCATATGTAAGTATCTTGTTTTTATATCCATTCAGCCAGTCTGTGTCTTTTGGTTGGACCATTTAATCCATTTACATTCAAGGTGATTATTGATATGTATGTTCCTATTACCATTTTCTTAATTGATTTGGGTTTGTTTTTGTGCGTCTTTTTCTTCTCTTGTGTTTCCTTCTTAGAAAAGGTCTGTTAGCATTTGTTGTAGAGCTAGTTTGGTGGTGCTGAATCCTGTTAGCTTTTGCTTGTCTGTAAAGCTTTTGATTTCTCCATCGAATCTGAATGAGATCCTTGCTGGGTAGAGTAATCTTGCAGGTTTTTCCCTTTCATCAGTTTAAATATGTCCTGCCACTCCTTTCTGGCCTGCAGAGTTTCTGCTGAAAGATCAGCTGTTAATATTATGAGGATTCCCTTGTATGTTATTTGTTGCTTTTCCCTGCTGCTTTTAACATTTTTCTTTGTATTTAATTTTTGATAGTTTGATTAATATGTGTCTTGGAGTGTTTCTATTTGGGTTTATCCTGTATGGGATTCTCTGTGCTTCCTGGACTTGATTGACTATTTCCTTTCCCATGTTAGGGAAGTTTTCAACTATAATCTCTTCAAATATTTTCTCAGACCCTTTCTTTTCCTCTTCTTCTGGGACCCCTATAATTCGAATGTTGGTGCATTTAAGGTTGTCCCAGAGGTCTCCGAGACCGTCCTTAGTTCTTTTCATTCTTTTTTCTTCTGCTCCCTGGCAGTTATTTCCACCGTTTTATCTTCCAGCTCACTTATCTGTTCTTCTGCCTTAGTTATTCTGCTATTGATTCCTTCTAGAGTATTTTTAATTTCAGTTATTGTGTTGTTCATCACTGTTTGTTTGCTCTTTAGTTCTTCTAGATCCTTGTTGAATGTTTCTTGTATTTTCTCCATTCTGTTTCTGAGATTTTGGATCATCTTTACTATCATCACTCTGAATTCTTTTTCAGGTAGGTTGCCTATTTCATCTTCATTTATTTGGTCTTGTAGGTTTTTACCTTGCTCCTTTGTCTGTAACTTTTTTTTTTT
>NW_020173674.1:12493746-12502970 GCF_003031525.2 Neophocaena asiaeorientalis asiaeorientalis
TCCCACCACAGGAGCTTGGGCCCGACCTCCAGCCTGGGAACCAAGATCCCACAAGCCATGTGGTGTGGCAAAAAAAAAAAAGGAGCAATACAATAACAAAGAATAAAAAACAAAATAAAATTAGAAAGATAAAAAATATATTAGGAAAAATAAAAATATAATTGAAACAACTGCAACAAGGTAAAATAAAACCACAACAGAAAAAAGGGTGGTGGTGGTGGGGGGAACAAGCCAAAAGGAGCAGAACAATAACAAAATATAAAGAATAAAAGTAGAAAAATAAAAGATTTATTAGAAAAAAATATAAATGAATCAACAAGGTAAAACAGAACCCCAATCTAAAAGAGCAAAAAAGAAGAAAAAAAAAAAAAAAAAACCTTGGCTATGGGGGCAGAGTTTAGGTGGGGACGGAACTTAGGCAGCGGCAGAGTTTAGGCTGGGGCAGACCTAGGCGGGTGGGGGGTGACATCTGAGCATGGGGCAGGGCATAGACTTAGGACCCACACAGCTGGAAAAGGCCTTGGGGGTGAGGCCTAGCCAGGGTGACATTTAATTGTAGGGTGGGGCCTCTGCTTAGGACTTGCGTGGAAGGGGAGTGGCAGCACCTCCCAAGGAGGACCTCTGGAATGTGGGGTTCAGGAGTTTGGAGTAAGGCCTTGGGTGTGGGTGTGTTGGTGGGGTTTAGGCCTGGCATGTTGGAGGGGGTCTCAGAGGAGGTCTCCAAGTGTAGAGGTGTGACCCTGGGTGGGGGTGTAGGGGTGGGGCTTGGGCTCTGCGCTTTAGGAGGGAGGCTCCCTGGGCAGAGTGTTGGGCCCCAGAGCCCAACAGGCTCTCCAGTGCCTAAGTGGACAGGGAAAGTGCTGGCTGCATTCCCTTCCATTCCTCTGTGCCCCCCCCCCCAGCCTCCACTTCTCCCCCCTCACTCCCCCCCACTTCACATATCCTACTTGGTCGCTGGGGGTTCCTGCCATCCCCTTAGGTGTCCATGGTTCCCCCCCACAGGTTCCTGTAGGTGCCCTAGTTGTGAGGAGACACGAATTCCGCGTCCTCCTCGTCCACCATCTTGACTCCACCCCTAGATTCTACGTTATTTGTTTATCTGGATTTCCTACCAAAAAGTAAATGCGACAGGAGCAGGCTTCACAGTTTGTTCATTGCTTGTTAAAGAGATAAATGAATTTATACAGAAGTAGATTTGTAACTCTTAATAACTGTCTGCCATTCTACTAATGAGAAAATTATTTTGAATTTTAAGTAAAGATTTTTAATCTGAGGCCAGATAGGTTTGAGGTATCAGTACATCCCCTGAAAATACGTGCAAAGCATTTTGTATTTTTTTCTGTGGAGACACTCCATAGTTTTCATCACTGGAAAAAAAAAACATAAAAAAATCACTGCTCCAGTGGACTCACTCACAGAACAAATAAATTAAGATATGCTAATGTTTAATATCAGGATTGACTCCAGTGCCCTTATTTGGTCCTTTCACCAGGTGGTCATTTGTCACTTAGTCTCGAGGTAGGCATCTGAGGGAAGAGTGAGTCACAGCGAGGGGCAGGGTTGCAGAGTGGCACTCTCACTCATCCACTTGATTTCAGTATGTTTGCCTGGTTAAGCTGATTTACACATTATATTGCTTAATTTTAATGAAAATCACCGAAAAAAAAAAAGAAGGTGTATATATGTATAACTGAATCACTTTGCTGTACGGCAGTAATTAACACATTGTAAATCAACTATACTTCAATTAAATAAATAAAATTTTAAAATAATGAAAATCACCTTCACAGTATGGACTTGGCTTTTAAAAACTCATGTGAAGGGACTTCCCTGGTGGTCCAGTGGTTAAGACTCCACACTGCTGATGCAGGGGGTGTGGGTTCGATCCCTGGTTGGGGAACTAAGATCCCACATCCCATGCATTGTGTGGCAAAAAAAAAAAAAAAAAAAAAAAAAATTCCTGTGAAGCAGCCAGATTGAATATATTAACAAAGTACATACGAACAAATTAGGATAAGATAGGGCTGGCACTTCTACTTTTTTTTTTTTTTTTTTTTTTTTTTTTTACACCCCCGCCCCGGCACTTCTACTTTTGATATAGGCTCTTCATCAACCGCATTGCAAGGTAAAAACAGTGACGGTCTATAATCAGGTCTGAGAATCAGCCAGAAACAATTGAACTTTTCAAGAATGCCACTTTAAAATCTAAGTGTACCTTGAATTAAAATGTCAACTGAAGATAGTAGGAAGCCATGCAAATAATCAAGGCATCCTGATCACCTATGGTGGAGTATAAATTGGTTACAGCCACTCTGGAAAACTTTTTACCTACTGGCTCCAATCTTTGACATGCCTTCTGACCCAGTAATTCCAATTCTAAATATATATGGAAAGATATACATGTTTACTAAAAGAGATATGTATGTATGTTCCAAGCAGCATGTCATAAATTCATGTACTAGAAACAATCCAACTATCCATTAACAGAATGGATCAATGGATTATGGTATATTCTTTCAATGGACTACAACACAGCAATGAAATGAATTGCTGAATGAAATAACATAGATCAGTCTTACAAACATGTTAAGCAAAAGCAGGCAGACAGGGCTTCCCTGGTGGCGCAGTGGTTAAGAATCCACCTGCCAATGCAGGAGACACGGGTTCAAGCCCTGGTCTGGGAAGATCCCACATGCTGTGGAGCAACTAAGCCCGTGCACCACAACTACAGAAGCCCGCGCACCCTAGAGCCCCTGCTCTGCAACAAGAGAAGCCACCACAGTGAGAAGCCTGCACACCACAATGAAGAGTAGCCCCCACTCGCGGCAACTAGAGAAAGCCCGCGTGCAGCAACAAAGACCCAACACAGCCAAAAGTAAATAAATAAATAAATTTATTTTTTTTAAAAAAGAAAAAGTAGGCACACACACACAAAAGAATACTATAGATCCTGTTTCCATGAAATTAAAAACAAAACTAATAAAATTCAGTAGTGGCTGGAAGGAGTTATGCGGGGGCTTTGGAGTATTGGTATATTATAATTCTTAACTTGGCTGCTGGGAACATGGGTATGTTTACTTTGTGAACGTTCAACCAGCTATGTACTTAGGATTTGTGTACGTTTCTAACTATGTTATACTTCATTAAGAAGTATAACCTTAAAAAAAAAAAACAAAAAACTGTAAGCATCCAGAAGAAAAAGATGTTTTTATACTGCTAATAAGGCAGAAAAAAGCAAATAATCAGTAAGTACTAATAACTACAAATAATAATTTTTAAACTACCTTTATCTTCATCTTTAAGAAATTTCTATTTTGAAAGTGTTATACATACTTTTTAGAAATGTGTGTATATAGTATAAGTAAATGTCTGGGGAGTGTACTCAGACATTCTCAATAGGGTGGACAATCAAAAAAGTTTAAAGAGCACTATCCTATGTTGTATTAAAATGGGTTATGTCAGACATTAATGTATTCTCTTTAGTGTTTCTATAAGGCTATGATGCTAATTTACTAGGCTTTAAATTCATCTGTGACCTAAACAGTTAGTAGGAAAAGTTAGTAGGGAAATTATATTTGCTCATTCAACAAACATTTACTGAGAACCTATTATGTACTAAACACTGAGGATAGAGCTGTGCACAGAAAAGACCAATAAAGGGTTTTACAACAGGTGTCTTATTTAACAGTAGAATCTAAAGGAAAATCTCAAATATTAACCAAATAATCTTGTCCATCTTGTTGTCGGCACCTTTGATTTAATCTTTTTCTTACCTACTTATCTTTCTAATTGATTTTAAATCGTATTCCAATTTGAAGTGCACTATACCACGTTAATATTAATGGAAATTTCTTCTTCTGTTTCCCCTTAGGTTTTGCGTCTGCTCGATGTCGTTGGGTTGCCTGAACTGGTTATTCAGTTGGCTACATCAGCAATAACTGAAGCAGGTGATGACTGGAAAAGTCAGGTAAGGACTAACTGTAATCTAGTTATTGCCCTTGAGGTTTATCGTGGATGTGGTGTTTTAATTTCTATTGTTCTTCTTTTCCCTATGTTTGATACTTAGGCTACTTTAAGGACATGCATTTTCAAACATCATTTGGATTTAGGTCACAATAGCCACGCATATGAAGCCTTAACCCAAATTCCTGATTCCAGCAGGTAATCAATCTCACAGTCTTATTTAGAGGAGGCAATTTACCAGCCCTGTGTAATCCACTAAGAAAATTTACCCTCATATCACTTTTCCTTCTAGACAGTTAGATTGTTTACGGCAGCTGGTGGTAGTTCTTTGTGAACGCTCACAGCTACAGGATCTCGTAGAGTTTCCCTATGTGAATCTGCATAATGAGGTAATTTTATTGATCCACTGATGACTGGACACAGCTGTGGTGGTTGTCACGCTGGCTACTAACTTTGATATCTGATTGCCTCCTTTAGGTTGTGGGAATAATTGAATCACGTGCGAGAGCTGTGGACCTTATGACTTACAATTACTATGAGCTTCTGTATGCCTTCCACATCTATCGTCACAATTACCGGAAGGGTGAGCAGTTGAGGCGTGCAGTCTTTGTGGAGGCAACCTTATCAGTTGTATCGTGTCTTACAAAAAATATTATCTGTTTGACTTAGTCATTTTTACCTTATTTTTACCATTGGACAAGTGTTCTCTACAGGCATTTGGGGAACTTATGTTTAAGTTCGAGGCTAGCTTCACCTTTTTGTGGATTACCTGTAAGCCCTAAAGATAGGCACTTCTCGTGAATTCCCTGGTGGTCCACTGGTTAGGACTCCCCGCTTTCACTGCCGAGGGCACAGTTTCAATCCCTGGTCAGGGAACTAAGATCCCCACAAGCCACTCAGCGTGGCCAAAAAAAAAGGCACTTCTCCCATTCTAGAACATTCTTGAGAGGCAACTAGAGAAAGCCCGCGTGCAGCAACAAAGACCCAACACAGCCAAAAGTAAATAAATAAATAAATTTATTTTTTTTAAAAAAGAAAAAGTAGGCACACACACACAAAAGAATACTATAGATCCTGTTTCCATGAAATTAAAAACAAAACTAATAAAATTCAGTAGTGGCTGGAAGGAGTTATGCGGGGGCTTTGGAGTATTGGTATATTATAATTCTTAACTTGGCTGCTGGGAACATGGGTATGTTTACTTTGTGAACGTTCAACCAGCTATGTACTTAGGATTTGTGTACGTTTCTAACTATGTTATACTTCATTAAGAAGTATAACCTTAAAAAAAAAAAACAAAAAACTGTAAGCATCCAGAAGAAAAAGATGTTTTTATACTGCTAATAAGGCAGAAAAAAGCAAATAATCAGTAAGTACTAATAACTACAAATAATAATTTTTAAACTACCTTTATCTTCATCTTTAAGAAATTTCTATTTTGAAAGTGTTATACATACTTTTTAGAAATGTGTGTATATAGTATAAGTAAATGTCTGGGGAGTGTACTCAGACATTCTCAATAGGGTGGACAATCAAAAAAGTTTAAAGAGCACTATCCTATGTTGTATTAAAATGGGTTATGTCAGACATTAATGTATTCTCTTTAGTGTTTCTATAAGGCTATGATGCTAATTTACTAGGCTTTAAATTCATCTGTGACCTAAACAGTTAGTAGGAAAAGTTAGTAGGGAAATTATATTTGCTCATTCAACAAACATTTACTGAGAACCTATTATGTACTAAACACTGAGGATAGAGCTGTGCACAGAAAAGACCAATAAAGGGTTTTACAACAGGTGTCTTATTTAACAGTAGAATCTAAAGGAAAATCTCAAATATTAACCAAATAATCTTGTCCATCTTGTTGTCGGCACCTTTGATTTAATCTTTTTCTTACCTACTTATCTTTCTAATTGATTTTAAATCGTATTCCAATTTGAAGTGCACTATACCACGTTAATATTAATGGAAATTTCTTCTTCTGTTTCCCCTTAGGTTTTGCGTCTGCTCGATGTCGTTGGGTTGCCTGAACTGGTTATTCAGTTGGCTACATCAGCAATAACTGAAGCAGGTGATGACTGGAAAAGTCAGGTAAGGACTAACTGTAATCTAGTTATTGCCCTTGAGGTTTATCGTGGATGTGGTGTTTTAATTTCTATTGTTCTTCTTTTCCCTATGTTTGATACTTAGGCTACTTTAAGGACATGCATTTTCAAACATCATTTGGATTTAGGTCACAATAGCCACGCATATGAAGCCTTAACCCAAATTCCTGATTCCAGCAGGTAATCAATCTCACAGTCTTATTTAGAGGAGGCAATTTACCAGCCCTGTGTAATCCACTAAGAAAATTTACCCTCATATCACTTTTCCTTCTAGACAGTTAGATTGTTTACGGCAGCTGGTGGTAGTTCTTTGTGAACGCTCACAGCTACAGGATCTCGTAGAGTTTCCCTATGTGAATCTGCATAATGAGGTAATTTTATTTATCCACTGATGACTGGACACAGCTGTGGTGGTTGTCACGCTGGCTACTAACTTTGATATCTGATTGCCTCCTTTAGGTTGTGGGAATAATTGAATCACGTGCGAGAGCTGTGGACCTTATGACTTACAATTACTATGAGCTTCTGTATGCCTTCCACATCTATCGTCACAATTACCGGAAGGGTGAGCAGTTGAAGCGTGCAGTCTTTGTGGAGGCAACCTTATCAGTTGTATCGTGTCTTACAAAAAATATTATCTGTTTGACTTAGTCATTTTTACCTTATTTTTACCATTGGACAAGTGTTCTCTACAGGCATTTGGGGAACTTATGTTTAAGTTCGAGGCTAGCTTCACCTTTTTGTGGATTACCTGTAAGCCCTAAAGATAGGCACTTCTCGTGAATTCCCTGGTGGTCCACTGGTTAGGACTCCCCGCTTTCACTGCCGAGGGCACAGTTTCAATCCCTGGTCAGGGAACTAAGATCCCCACAAGCCACTCAGCGTGGCCAAAAAAAAAGGCACTTCTCCCATTCTAGAACATTCTTGAGGCATTTCTAGTTAGATGGCATTCTGTGTGTATCTTCCATCTAATTTTATTTTTTATTATTATTATTTATTTTTTTGGCTGCATTGGGTCTTCATTGCTGCCCACGGGCTTTCTCTAGTTGCGGTGAGCAGGGGCTACTCTTCATTGTGGTGTTCAGGCTTCTCACTGCGGTGGCTTCTCTTGCTGCAGAGCATGGGCTCTAGGCACGTAGGCTTCATTAGTTGTGGCACACTGGCTCAGTAGTTGTGGCTCAAAGGCTCTAGAGTGCAGGCTCAGTAGTTGTGGTCTACTGGCTTAGTTGCTCTGCGGCATGTGGGATCTTACCGGACCAGGGCTTAAACCCGTGTCCCCTGCATTGGCAGGCGGATTCTTAACCACTGGGCCACCAGGGAAGTCCATTCCATCTAATTTTAAAAGAAATGTTATTTCACTAAAGGCACCTTGAATTCTTGTGGCTGGTTTTTTTTTTGTTTTTTTTTTTTTGTGGCTGGTTTTAAGTTCCTGTACCATTTTGCTTTGGGCCTTTCTTTTCTCTTATTTTTGCTGATCCTTTTGAGAGTAAGTTGTGGACATCATGTCTCAGTACATAAATACTTGCATCTCAAGGACATTTCCTTATATAATTACCTCAATACAATTATCAAACTGAGAACATGTAACTGATTTTGTGAATTAAATGTAAATGTGGTGCTCTTATCTTGTGTGCTATTCACATTTAAATATGGCCAAACATAATGGTTTTTTTTTTTTTTAATTTATTTATTTTTGGCTGTGTTGGGTCCTCATTGCTGTGCGTGGGCTTTCTTTAGTTGTGACGAGCAGGGGCTACTCTTTGTTGCCGAGTGCGGGCCTCTCATTGTCGTGGCTTCTCTTGCTGCAGAGCACAGACTCTAGGCGTGCGGGGCTCCGTAGTTGTGGCTTGCAGGCTTCAGAGTGCAGGCTCAGTAGTTGTGGTGCATGGGGTTACTTGCTCCACGGCATCTGGGACCTTCCCGGGGCAGGGCCCAACCCCGTATCCCCTGCATTGGCAGCAGATTCTTAACCACTGCACCACCAGGGAAGACCAATGATTTTTTTTAATAGTACATTTCTCCCCTACCGTCCTCATCCCCTGATCTAGGATCACATCTTGCATTTAATTGTCCTCTTTAGTCTCCTTTAATCTGGAGCATTCTTTCAGCCTTACTTTGCCTTTGATGACGTTGATATATTTGAAGAAGAAAGGCCAGTCATTTTTGTAGAACGTTTCTAAATTTGGATTTGTATGATGACAATGAAGTCATTATCAGGTCAGCTAAAATAAAGGGATTACATATCTGTTTTAAGATCATATTTTACAAGATGACCATTGTGGTTACCCTTTGGAACCTCAAACATTTTTATACCATTTTCACTGAGTTTTTTATTAGGTTTCTTACTCATTTTCATTGGAAAGAGTGGATGGAAGTAATTCATAGGCATGTTCTTAATATTCCTAATGGTAAAATATGTTTACATATTCCTTTTGTTTTTTTTTTTTTAATAAATTTATTTATTTATTTTTGGCTGCGTTGGGTCTTCATTGCTGTGCAGGCTTTCTCTAGTTGTGGCGAGCAGGGGCTACTCTTCATTGCAGTGCATGGGCTTCTCATTGCAGTGGCTTCTCTTATTGCGGAGCACGGGCTCTAGGCGCATGGGCTTCAGTAGTTGTGTCACACAGGCTCAGTAGTTGTGGCTCATGGAATAAGTTGCTCTGTGGCATGTGGATCTTCCCAGACCAGGGCTCAAACACGTGTCCCCTGCATTGGCAGGCAGATTCTTAACCACTGCGCCACCAGGGAAGTCCTGCATATTCTTTGAGTAATGCAAGAAAGGAAAAATAGATGATTCAAGATGTATTACTGCTTTCACAATGACAACATCCATTACATCAACCTGATTAAGACCAGTTTAGCTAGATTAACGTTCAGGTCTTTCTGGAGCAAGGCTGTTTTTCTGACAAAATGTCTTACATATTGCAGGCACTCAAAATATTTGTTGGGATGAAAAATAGTTCGATTTGATTTGGAAACTGAAAGGGAATTTTAAAATCTATTTAGTTTCTGGAGTCCCATGCTGTCTCAGAACAATGTTTTTTCAATATTTCATTCAACCTATGTAACTAAAGCATTATAAAAATAAGAGTCTGGGGGCTTCCCTGGTGGTGCAGTGGTTGAGAGTCGGCCTGCCGATGCAGGGGACACGGGTTC